>NW_012101904.1:333045-334403 GCF_000951045.1 Mandrillus leucophaeus
AAGAGACTTAGACTCCCATACAATAATAATGGGAGTCTTTAACATCCCACTGTCAACATTAGAAAGATCAATGAGACAGAAAGTCAACAAGGATATCCAGGATAGAACTCAATTCTGCAGCAAGCAGAACTAATAGACATCTACAGAACTCTCCACCCCAAATCAACAGAATATACATTCTTCTCAGCACCACATCACACTTATTCCAAGATTGACCACATAGTTGGAAATAAAGCACTCCTCATCAAATATAAAAGAATAGAAATCACAACAAACTGCCTCTCAGATCTCAATGCAATCAAATTAGAAATCGGGATTAAGAAACTCACTCAAAACCACACAACTACATGGAAACTGAATAACCTGCTCCTGAATAACTACTGGGTAGATAACAAAATTAGGACAGAAATAAAGATGTTCTTTGAAACCAATGAGAACAAAGACAAAATGTACCAGAATCTCTGGGACATATTTAAAGCAGTGTGTGAGCTGGTTTTTTGAGAAGATCAACAAAATTAATAAACCACTAACAAGGCTAATAAAGAAGAAAAGAGAGAAGAATCAAGTAGATGCAATAAAAAATTATAAAGGGGATATCATCATCAATCCCACAGAAATACCAATTACCATGAGAGAATACTATAAACACCTCTATGCAAATGAACTAGAATATCTAGAAGAAATGGATAAATTCCTGGACACATAGACCCTCCTAAGACTAAATCAGGAAGAAGTTGAATTGCTGAATAGACTAATAACAGGCTCTGAAATTGAGGCAATAATTAATAGCCTACCAACCAAAAGATGTCCAGGACCAGATGGATTCACAGTCAAATTCTGCCAGAGGTACAAAGAGGACCTTGTATCATTCCTTCTGATAATATTCCTATCAATAGAAAAAGAGGGAATCATCCATAATTCATTTTATGAGGCCAGCATCATCCTAATACCAAAGCCTGGTGGAGACACAACAAAAAAAAAGAGAATTATAGACCAATATCCCTGATGAACATTGATGTGAAAGTCATCAATAAAATACTGGCAAACCAAATCCAGCAGAACATCAAAAAGCTTATCCACCAAGATCAAGTTGGCTTCATCTCTGGGATGCAAGGCTGGTTCAACATATGCAAACCAATAAACGCAATCCACCACATAAACAGAGCCAAAGACAAAAACCACATGATTATCTCAATACATGCAGAAAAGGCCTTTGACAAAATTTGACAGCTCTTCATGCTAAAAACTCCCAATAAACTAGGTATTGATGGAACGTATCTCAAAATAATAAGAGCTATTTATGACAAACCCACAGCCAATATCATACTGAATGGGCAAAAACTGGAAGCATTCCCTTT
>NW_012101904.1:335795-360777 GCF_000951045.1 Mandrillus leucophaeus
AAACAAATTTACAAGAAAAAAATCAAACAACCCCATCAAAAAGTGGGCAAATGGTATGAACAGACACTTTTCCAAAGAAGACATTTATGTAGCCAACAGACACATGAAAAAATGCTCATCAAAGCTAGCCATCAGAGAAGTGCAAATCAAAACCACAGTGAGATACCATCTCACACCAGTTAGAATGGCAGTCATTTAAAAGTCAGGAAACAGGTGCTGGAGAGGATGTGGAGAAATAGGAACACTTTTACACTGTTGGTGGGAGTGTAAACTAGTTCAACTGTTTTGGAAGACAGTGTGGTGATTCCTCAAGGATCTAAGACCAGAAATACCATTTGACCCAGCAATCCCATTACTGGGTAAAGGATTATGAATCGTGCTACTATAAAGACACATGCACACATATGTTTATTGCGGCACTATTCACAATAGCATAGACTTGGAACCAACACAAAGGTCCATCAATGATAGACTGAATTAAGAAAATGTGCCATATATACACAATGGAATACTATGCAGCCATAAAAAAGGGTGATTTCATGTCTTTTGTCAGGGGACATGAATGAAGCTGGAAACCATCATTCTGAGCAAAGTATTGCAAAGACTGAAAAACAAACACCGCATGTTTTCACTCACAGGTGGGAATTGAACAATGAGAACACTTGGACACAGGATGGGGAACATCACACAATGGGGCCTGTTGCGGAGAGGGGGGATTGGAGAGGGATAGCATGAGGAGAAATACCTAATGTAAATTACGAGTTAATGGGTGCAGCAAACCAACATGGCACACATATACATATGTAACAAACCTGCATGCTGTGCACATGTACCCTAGAACTTATGTATAATAAAAAAAAAATTTAAAAAAGCAAGCCAGATTGCTGTACTCTATGTATCTGAAAACTAAGTTTTGTACAAGTTTTTCAAATTACCAGCCACGTCAATGTTATATTGCTTCACACTCTTCGTAGAAATTACATTATTATGTATTATTATTATGAGAAAAATGTTACTTGACAGTTACTGAAAGCTTCATTTTGACCTGTGTTCTTCCTTTATTTGGAAAAACTGTGTTATTAGGGCTGTGTTTTGCCACTGCACTGTGGATAAGTGTGAATAATAAGTGTAGAGAGAAAACTTAGAATTTGCCATATCAATGTGCCGTGACAGTTGTTAAAGGATTAATTTTTTTCCCATTTGAAATATGCGGCAATCCTGTAAAGTCCATAAGCTGGTCATTTACCCTGTTGAATAGATTTTTACCTATTATTAGCCATGGGTTGGTTAAGTGACAAGGAAGTCACTTAAAAATAGAGATAGAAATATAATCTACCCCTCTTGCCTTGTAGTCTACTGCTCTGTTGGAAATTTCACATACTTCCTCCAACCAGACAACCTTGATCTCATCCTAAGTGATGATGGTAAGTGGATAGATAGTGTATCTCCATGTCAACTATTGGGAGAATTGGTAAGTAAAAGAATTTGACTGGTGAACAAGGCCAATATGAGGCTGTGTGTTTGATCAGTACAGTTTATGTGCAGCTGTTTTAATGGGATTTGAATGTGAGGTCCAGTATTTACTGGTTCACAGCTTCATCACTAATAGTAAGATCTATCCAAAACACCATATGGATGTTGGTCTCAGGTGTGACCAATGGATAAAGAGATATATCTCTGCCATGGAATTTTACTCACGTCCTTTACTGACTTAACAAATGCACTGTGTGACATCTTCAAAAATGTGATGTAAGGAAAATGAAGTGGAGATTGCAAGCCAATTATCAGTAATCATTGCTAAAACATGTTTCATTAAAACCCCTTTTAAATGAGTGTCTGCTAATTTGGGAAATTATTCAAGTCTCATGATAGTTCCTCATTTATTACAAATGCAGAAAAGTACATACGTGTGTAACATCATAAAATCTTTCATGTTTTGCAGTAGCAGCAGTTGTTTTCCTTAGGTGATGACATTAATTTGAGCAATATTTCTTATTTTCTAATAACCTTTTACATTACAAAAAAATCTGCAATTTCATTTTCTTCCCCTGTCTGGAAACCATAGAAACCAATGTGAAATTATAGCTAAGAAGCTCGTCACTGGGCTATCTCAAGCTGATCTCCATGGAAACATTTCACATTCTTGAAATGAAAGATCTTCCAATCAGACACACAACCATAACTGATGGGTGTCTGACAAATATAACAACAAAAAGAAAGAAGCATGTAGATATTTTATTGGATAATACATGCAGGAGAGTTTTTAAACTACTTCAAAAATAAGAACATTTAAATGGTAAATATGATGCCAACTACAGAAGTAAAGTAGAATACCATTTTGAAAACAACATTCTGTCTGTTACTCTTTTTACATATTGTTCTTTCTAGATTTTTGCATTAAAGACAACTTCCTAAAATAGTATGGACTTTGGATTCAGAAAAATCTGTATTCAGAGGCTAACTCAGCCCTTTAGCTAACTGGCTTATTGCTCCCATTTTCTTATTATAAAGTTGAGGGGAATACCTGATTTACAGAATTTGAAAGTTAAAATAAATGCTCAATAAGTAAACATAGAGTTTTATCTAGTGAAATGAATAATTGAGTAAAGGAAGTATTGACGATAAGGATGATGATAATGTTGATCATGTTTTCAACTTTGTAAAGAATGATTATTAAGGGGTAGTACTTAAATATGAATGCCACATTCTCTAATATAAAGAGCTCTATTATTTAACTTTGATAATACAAAATCTATTCCTAGTTCAAAATATGGATAATCTCCGAAAATTCACTTTTATGATTGTTTGCAGCTTGGATCACATGAATGGGGTAGGGGAATCAGCTTCTTCATATTGTAGGATTGGACTCTAAAAATAAACCTGTTAAGGTAAAAATTATATTTTCAAAATTATCTTAAATTACACATATAATGTATACATACAATTTTAATATAGCTTTCTCTTATGCATATATGAAACATATATAGTAATATACATTTGCGAAGGCATATACATGATGAACATAATTGGACAGTAGACTCACAGAGTGTGAAGATGTGCCCTTTTGTGACAGGGAAGTGCAACCAAGGAACATGTAGACCTACTGAGCAGGAAAATAGATGGAATTTTCAGCCCTATGTACATTTTTTGTGTCCTTTTTCGTCTTTGTGATTCTATAGCTACATTCCAGTCTCTTTAGTTTCTCCCTCCCTTTCTCTCTGTTTGCCTTTCCACTGTCTCTGTTTCTGTCTTTGTCACAATGCCTCTATAGTTGAATCTAATTAAGTTAAATGCATATATGATGTGATTCCACTATATTACCATAGAAACAATATTAAAATTAAGCAGTTTTTAAACTATTTTTGCTGCAACACATGCTGAATAGTGGATGTATGACAAATTTCTATGTATATATTCAGAATTTGATTTTTCAAAAATAGGCAGGGAAATAAATTGATAGAAACAAATATGGGTTAAGAAGTCATAGGTATTTATTAAATTATTTTAGGCATACATAATTAAATTGATTATATAATTTCTCAAATGACTGTCAATTTTAAGGAAATAACTAGAGATGCATAGGCCATGTGTACATTATTGTACTTTTAAAAATTTTGCTTACCCCAGGTAAGCAAATGAGGTTTGCAGTTACTACAAATTTCAAATACATTATATTTGGCCCCACACCTTTCTATCTCAATGAAACACTGAGACAGAAATACTGATGTGTAAGAAAAGCGTATACTAGGAATAACCTTAAATCTTAAATTCTCTCCAACTACTTTCTTTTTCTTTGTTTATATCATGTAGGCTGGAGGGCAGTGTTGCGATTATATCTCACTGCAGCCTTGAAGTCCTGGGCTCAAGTGATATTTCTGCCTCAGCCTCCCAAGTAGCTGGGATTGTGATTCACCATCCCTGGCCGAACTTGAGTATTTAACTCTTACAACTATAATAATAGAGTGCTCACAACAGTCTATTATTATTACATCAACTGAGGTAATCAGCATGGTGATTAGGTTCATAGACCACCCTAACAAAGTTTGTGTATCTCATAAGTTCCTTAACTTGTCTACAATTTAACAGTTCCAGTAACTCCATAAATTACTACCCAAGAATACAAAAGCAATAGAGGTTATCATGCCCCATTGAATGGGATAGGACTTCTGACCTCACACCATTTCAGAAAAGTTATTCATAAGTTAATTACTTGTAAGTCTCATATATGTGAATATTCAATTTGTCAACATATTTACAAAGTACTAAATCTGAAATGCAAATACATTTGAATTATGCTTCTATTATGTTCCTACTGTGACAGCATTAGGACAACATGAGGTGATTTTTTGAACATGATAATTATTTTGTAAAGTTAAAAAAATAGTATTCATTTTACTTTATCTTGATAGAACCATATTGAAATTTAGTGATTTGTAAATTTTCAAATTTTTGGTTAAAAGAAAAAGTAGAGTTTTTATTTGATATGGAGCATCTCTCTGTTACCCAGGCTGGAGTGCAGTGGCGTGATCTCGCTCACTGCAACCTTCGCCTCCTGGTTTAAAGCAATTCTCATGCATCAGCCTCCTGAATAGCTGAGATTACAGGCGTGTGCCACCACATCTGGCTATCTTTTTTTTATGTATTTTTAGTAGAGACAGGACTCTGCCATGTTGGTCAGTCTGGCCTCCAACTCCTGACCTCAAATGGACTGCCTGCCTCAGCCTCCCAAAGTTCTGGGATTACAGACATGAGCCACTGCACACAGCTCGTGTTTTCTATATTTGTTAAATGTTATACAGCTTAAAAGTGACCAATTCTTGAGCTATTTCCTAATATGTGAGGAAATTTAGAATGGTGGGTTTTGTGAAATACAATTGTAAGAAGAGAAATATATTGTTTGGAGATAATCTGATATATGAAAATTTTAAGCAATATTATTCACTTGATCTTAAGTATTTCTCATTTATATAGTCATTCAGCGAATAGTTTGCATTTCTTACCCTTTAGAAAGTAGTAACATACTGGATTGTGTTACGAGTACCCTAAGAATACATAACTAGTTTATGGAATTGAATTACTAGAATTTGAAGTGATAGTGGGGAAGAAAGTGGCAAAATAACAGAAAGCATCTTCTTTTATGAATTAGTCCCAAATGCAAGCCACATTTCATTTTCATTAGATGGAATTGATCATTTGATGAAGGTATCTTGTCACTGAGCTAATCTCTCTTTGGAGCTACAAATTTGTTAGGTTTGTCTGTGATTAGTTATATACAGTAAAGTGAAGCTGAATAGAGAGACCAGAAATGCAGTCTCAAAAAATAGAAGTTTATTTCTCTCCAATTTACCATTTCAGTTTAAGCAAACAGTTTAGAGCAGTAGGTTGAATACACCATAGAAATGACTTTCATAAAACAGAAGCCACAGGAGACTCAAGGACAAATAAAAAACATTAATGACTGAAAGGAGAGTTACACATTTCTTTTTTATTTTATTTTATTTATTATTATACGTAAAGTTCTAGGGTACATGTGCATAACATGCAGGTTTGTTACATATGTATACTTGTGCCATGTTGGTGTGCTGCACCCATCAACTCGTCAGCACCCATCAACTCGTCATTTACATCAGGTATAACTCCCAATGCAATCCCTCCCCCCTCCCCATGATAGGCCCCGGTGTGTAATGTTCCCCTTCCCGAGTCCACGTGATCTCATTGTTCAGTTCCCACCTATGAGTGAGAACATGCGGTGTTTGGTTTTCTAAAGCCAAAACAGATGTTTTACATTGTTCTAACATTGCCCCAGAACAATATAGAATTTCTAAACAACAAAATTATGCATATGTAGTTGAAATAATATAAATATCATTATTTGAACATACTGCAATTAAAACAGAAAAATCCAAAATCATAAAACAGAAAGCTCCTTCCACTTGTAATTTAAAAATAACAACAAAAACTCTAAACAACTTGTATTAGGGTTCTCCAGAGAATCAAAACCACTTGTGTGTGTGTGTGTGTGTGTGTGTGTGTGTGTGTGTGTGTGTGCGCATCTATATATACATATTATATCGCTATGTTTTGGCTCTGTGTTCTCACCTAAATCTCATCTTGAATTGTAATCCTTATAATCTCCATGTGTCAAGGGAGGGACTTGGTAGGAGGTGATTAAATCATGGGGGCAATTTCCCCCATGCTATTCTTGTGATAGTGAGTATTCATGAAATCTGATTGTTTTATAATGGGCTCTTCCCTCTTCACACACTCTCTCTCCTGCCATCATGTAAGACATTTCTGCTTCCCCTTCCTCCATGATTGCAAGTTTCTTGAGGCCTCCCCAGCCACGCGGAACTGGGCCAATTAAACCTCTTCTTGTAATAAATTACCTAGTCTCAAGTATTTCTTCATAGCAGTGTGAAAATGGACTAATATATATATGTGTTAGAATACATATGTATTCTATATATAGATGCATTATATATACACAGGTGATGCACATATATGTATACATTATATATACATATATGTGCATATATAATATATGTACATAGTATATCTATAGAAAGACATTTGTTTTAATAAACTGGCACAATTATGAGGCCTAAGACGTCCCCAGACCTGCAGGTGCCAAGTTGGAGACCTAGTAGGGTCACTGTGTAGTTATGTATATGTACATATATATGTAATACACATATACATATACATTATATCTGCATATGGTATATGTCTATATATATACACACACATATAGAAAGATATATATTTACCAAATTGACTGACAAGATTATGGAGGCTAAGAAGTCTTGAGACCTGCAGTTGGCAAGCTGGAAACCCAGGAGAGCCCACATTTAGTTCCAATTCAAGTCCAAAGTCCTAAAAACCAAGACAGCCTATGGTATAAGTTCCAATTCAAAATCCAGAAGGCCCAAGACCCAAGAAAAGCTGATGCTTCAGGCTGAGCCCAAAGATCAGAAAGGACTATATCCAAGTTCAACAGACAGTAGGAGGAGTTCTTTCTCATTCATGGGACTATCAGGTTTTTTGTTCTATTAAGGCTTCAACAGATTGGACGAAATCCACCCACACTGGGGAAGGCAATTTGCTTTACTCCGTCTACTGATTTAAACATTAATCTCATTGAAGTAGTTCCTCATTGACACGCTCAAAATAAAGTCTGACCAAATATCTGTGTATCCTGTGACTCCATCAAGTTGACACATAAAATTAACCACCATATGACTGTTGTGTTGAAGAGAATGTACTACAATTTCAAACCCAAGAAATAAAGGATCTTGATAATGCAGTATTCATAACTGTTGGGATACAACAAAATTCAGGTATTAGAGAAAAATTGCAGATTATATAAATATCTGTAACAATAAAAATGAAAAGTGTATTAAATATTCAACTGCTGGAACAAGAAAATTTTAGAAAGGACTATACAAACAAAAATAAATCAGAGCTGACTCCAAAACTGAAATATATAGCAAACGGAACACCATTAAGAACCAACAATAAATCCAACAGTAAACCCTGTTATTTGAAATTATCGACTAGACTGAATGAACAACTAATGTTTTTATAAAGTGAAGGGCAGGAACACAAATACAGAAAATTAGAAATGACAATGTTTTCTTCTCAACTGAAGGAAGAATACCACAGATTATTCTGCATACTTCTATGCAAATATATTTGAAAATCTTGATAAAATGAATAATATTTAATTATAAGCTATCAAAGAAATTGTACAAGATACAAATAAATGGAAGTATCCTTCCCTTTATTATCCTATGTTTATAGATTAGAAGAATTTATTTATTTATTACTTATTTATTTATTATCCTATGTTTATGGATTAGAAGAATTAGTATTGTTAAATCTTCATAATACCCAAAGGAATCTACAGATTCAGTGTTACTCTTATCAAAATTCCGATGGCAGTTTCAGATAAATAGAAAAAAAAGTCCTAAAATTCACATGAAATCACAAAAGACCTTCAATAGCTAAAGCAATTTTTAGAAAGGACAAAGGTGGATAACCATCACACTTCTTGATTTCAAACTATGTTACAAAGCTATAATAATCAAAACATTATGCTGCTAGCATAAAAACAGGCACACAGACCAATGGATTAGAGAGCTCAGAAATAAACCCACACATATATGGTTAACTAATCTTTGATTAGAGTTCCAAGAATACACAATGAGTAAAGGATAGTCTCTTCAATAGTCTAGGGAAAACTGGACATCTACACACAAAAGCAGAAACTGGACCCTTATTTTACACTGTATACAAAATTAACTTCAAATAGATTAAAAACTTAAACAGCAAATTTGCCTTTTAAGATCTAGAACTATAAAACTTCTAGAAGAAAACCTGAAAAAAGGGCTTTGACATAGGTCTTGGCAATGGTGTTTTGGATATGGCACCATAGGCACAGGCAACAAAAGCAAAAATAAACAAATTAGACTATATCAAACTTAAAAGCAAAATCAATAATAAACAAAATGAAAAGGCAAACCACAAATTGGGATAACATATTTGCAAATCATGCTTCTGGCAAGGAGTTAATATCCAAAATAAAGGAAGTCATGCAACTTGGTAGAAAATAACCAAATAACCCAATTTTAAAATGCTCAAAGGACTTGAGTAGACATACAAAAGGCCAACAGGTATATGAAAAGGTGCTCAACAGAACAAATCGTCAGGCAAATGCAAATCAAAACCACAAATGTCACCTCACACATGAGAATGTCATTGTCAAAAAGACAGGAGATACGAAGTGTTGGTGAGGGTGTGGAAAAAGGGAAATCTGGTACCCTGTTGTTGGGACTGTAAATTGGTGCAGCCATTATCAAATACAGTACAAAGTTACCTAAAAAAATAAAAACTACTACTATCATATATCTACCATCCCAACTATTCTTCATGTATATCCAAAGGAAATGAAATTAGTATCTCAGACAGATATCTGCATCAGCATTATTCATAATTGTTAAGCTATGGAAACAATTCATGTCTATTAAAGGAGGAATGGATAAAGAAAATGTGATGTGTGTGTGTGTATGTGTGTGTGTGTGTGTATTGTGCGCACACACAATGGAATGTTATTTATCCATAAAAAAGGAGATCCTGCCATTTGGACAATATGGGTAAGCCTAAAAAACACTATGTTAAGTGAAATAACTCATGCGTAAAAGACAAATACTGCATGATCTCACTTATATGTGAAATCTAAAAAAGTTGCATTGAAGCAGAGATTAGAATGGTAGTTACCAGGGACTGGGAATGAGGGAAATGTGGAGATTTTTGATGGAGGGGAAGGCTAATTTCCTAGCAAAATACAATTAGTCAAAATGAAATGATCCTAAAACATACAAAGTTTAAACATATTTACCTTAGGACAAATAGAAGAATTACTTAATGAGATTACTCAACAAAGCAAAACCAAAACTGAAAATAAACCTGAATGGGTCCAGAGGAGAATTTTGCCAAAATTTGAAAATAAGAAGATCATAAGGCTGTCTAAACTCTTCTAGAACAGAGATAATAAAGAAAAACCAAATTCATATCAGGAAGCAAGTATATTATTGATTCCGAACATTATACAGATTGTTTCAAAAATAAAATTACAATCAAATCTCATTTCTTAATATTGGAATAATAAATAATGACCATGTTGCAATAAAACTATTCTTGCATCCCAGGAAATTAACAAACAAATTCCAGGAATGCAAAGATAGTTAAATGTTAACGGAAAACTCTAGGAATGTAAGGATAGTTAAATATTAACAAACAAATAATATCCATTTTATTAATAGGGAGATAAATCATATACTCATATGCATAGATGCATAAAGAGATTTGACAATATTTAAAATCTATTATACTTTAAAAATAAAAATCTATGACTTTTATTTGTGTGAGCATGTATACACATTCAGACACATACACATCTTGCCTGAAATTCAGTCTCTCACCTAGTGGGAAAACATTGGAGACTTTCCCCTTCATGTCAGGTACAAGGCAAATGTATTCTCTATTTCTATTACTATTCATCATTTTATTGCAGATATTAGGTTACAAAATTAGTTAACAAAAACATAGAGGCATAAGAATTGGAAAATATGAATCACAATTTCAGATGATATTATATATATAGAAAAGCAAAAGAATTGGTAGAGAAACTATAAGAATTTGAGGGTGGTATCAGCGTACAAAATCATAAAACGAATCTTCAAAAAGAGTATAAGGATGAAATAATATCATTTACAAAAGGGAAAATAAATAAACAGAATACCTACATGCAAACTTTTGTCCAACAAATATGTATTTGTGTGTCTTTGTGTGTATAAACAAAAACACTTATGTTCTTGGATAGGGAGACTTAATATCTTAAATTAATTATGAACTTTATTTAAAAGAACAAATAATAAAGACATAAAAGTCAGGAAAAGGCTAATTTTATTAATTATTATTATTATTTTTTTATTTGAGATGGAGTCTTGTTCTGTCGCCCAGGTTGGAGTGCAGTGGCGCGATCTCCGCTCACCACAAGCTCCGCCTCCCGGTTTCATGCCGTTCGCCTGCCTCAGCCTCCCAACTAGCTGGGACTACAGGCTCCCGCCACCATGTTCCGCTAATTTTTTGTATTTTTAGTAGAGACGGGATTTCACCGTGTTAGCCAGGATGGTCTCAATCTCCTGACTTCAAGATCCACCCGTCTGGGCCTCCCAAAGTGCTGGAATTGCAGATGTGAGTCACCCCGCCTGGCCTTTTATTAATTATGAAAACATTGTCTTGAGTCTCTATATTTAAATTACTTTATTATTGTACAAATAGAAGCTAGACCGATGGAATAAGCAATGCATAAATAGACTTGCTGCGTATGTAAATGTAGTTAGTATATGCTAAAGGCAACATTAAACAGTGGGAAGGAGATGGACTTTTAATAAGTGATGATGAGACAACTGGTAAACCACAGGGAAAATAGATAAAGTTGTATTTATTTCTGACACTGTAGACAGGATAAATTCCAACTGGTTTAGAGTTCTAAATGAAAACATAAATTATACAATATCAAGAAAATATGGGAAAACATGAGAGTGAGGAAATGTCCTATGAGTCAAAATTCAGAGGCAATAGAAAAATATTGATTAATCATATTAAGAAATGACTTTTGCATTGCAAAAAAATAAAGTAAAAAACACAAATGACTAATTGGAAAAAGTGTTTAAAAAGTCAGCCGGGCGCGGTGGCTCACGCCTGTAATCCCAGCACTTTGGGAGGCCGAGGCGGGTGGATCACGAGGTCAGCAGATCGAGACCATCTTGGCTAACACGGTGAAACCCCGTCTCTACTAAAAATATTTTTTAAAAATTAGCTGGGCTGGGCAGTGTGCACCTGTAGTTCCAGCTACTTTGGAGGCTGAGGCAGGAAAATGGCGTGAACCCGGGAGGCAGAGCTTGCAGTGAGCTGAGACCGTGCCACTGCACTCCAGCCTGGGCGATAGAGCCAGACTCCATCTCAAAACAAAACAAAACAAAAAATAAAAAGTATATCAATTAAACTAATTACTATCCCTAATATTTATAAACCTTCTGAAAATAGAAAAGTAAAAGATCAATGAGCAAAAAAGATGAAAACAGTTCACAGAAAAAGAAATGCAAATAGCTCATATATATATGAAAATACAACTCTCTCATAACAAGAGGATGTGCTAATTAAAACTAAATTGAAATACTCTTTCTCACCCATCAGACTGGTAAAAATCCCAAAGTTTGACAATACATGTTGATGAGGCTTAGAGAATACAGGGACTGTGATAATTAATGTTGGAAATGTAAAATGATAACTATCCTAGGAGGAGAGTTTCTCAATATTCTGCATTTATCCTTTGACCCAGCAATCTCATTTCTAGGAATCTATCTCAAAATCTGGTAAATATATGAAAAATTATATGGATAATGCTACTCACATAGCAATGTTTTTTGTAACTGAGGAGACTGTAAATGAGCCAGTTATTAAACTCTTGTGTCTCAGCTTCAAAACTCACCCTTCTATAACTGACTTGGTATGCATGCTGCGACGCATCCCTCCCCATTTGTTTGCTTGCTGTTTTTTCTCAGTCTCTGTCTGCAGGAGGCACTATAAGAAAATTGGAACCTCCAGGGAAAATAAAATGATGATAGCCTTCCTGTCTTGCCTCCAGTTCCTGTGAGTGTCACAACAGCAGCACTTCTTCATCCCAACTACAAGAATTTGTCCCCCACGGATTTAAATACTACCTTTATCATGTACTTAGTGCTTGTGTCTGGAGCTTGACATGTTGATTATAAAATTCCATTTAAAAGAAAAAACAATATCCAGAAAAACCTTGACTTTTTAATAAGTAATTTTGAGCTAACTGATTAACCATAGGAAAAATAAATAAGCTGTTTCAATTTCTGGTACCATTGACAGGATTAGTTCAAAATTATTCAGGGGTTTAAATATTTTAAAAATGAAATTATTTCGCTAGAAAAAATAGGAATACCAAGATTTTACACAAGTAATAATGAGAAAAAACAACTACTACCTATGACCAGGAAAATAAAGGAGGAAAGTTGCAATTATTAGAAATTGGAAGCATAAAGGGGCTCAACAGAACTGGGACTCAGAACTATGAAGAAGGGGTACTGTTTAGATGGTGCTGGTATCTTTGAACTTGGAAGTCCTGTAGAGTAGTCATTCAGACCTCCAAGAGCAGGCTTGTGCTGGTTGGTATCTGCAATCAAATGCTAAAGATCCTTCCACTAGAATTAGAAAAACTCTAAAATAGAATCAACAACTCTCCTTGAAAATATTAGGAAATCACCTCATTAAAAAAATGTATATGTGTGTGTATATATACACATTTAAATTAAATATATGTTTATATATATTTAAACATGTATATATACATTGTGTGTAATAATTATTTTAATAATTTTACATATTTTTCTATATACATTGTATATACATATATAATTCATATATAGATATTTTATATATAACATATTTTCAATCAAGTATTAATCCTGCCTCTTTTATGACTGTAATAAAAAGTAAGCAAATACATGGATGATGAGGGGAAGTTTCTTTTCATATTATTCCAACCAATAAATGGAAGGAAAAAAATGAATGACAATTAGAATATTTCCATCAAATGAAAGAATGTATTGAGGCAATGATAATTAGTGACTATTAATATAAAAAAGAAAACAGTCAGACTTACACCAACTGGTTGTACAAATGCCATCTATTAGCTACTCGTGCCAAAAAACACAAAGCTGAATTTCAATCTAACTACCAGCTTACAGGAACTAAGGAGACAAAGAAAATTGTTGGACAACACCATGGGACTGTAGTAAAGTCAAGACTGTGGGAAACTCTTCTGTACAAATAACCAGTTTCATCCACAAATAAATGGCAGAGAAAGAAATAGAGGGATTGGAAACCTATTTATTAAATGACCCTGATGTGGTTATTAAACATTGTATACCTATATCAAAATATTTCATATACCCAATAAATACCTACAACTACTATTTACTCACAAAAAGAAAAAACATAAAAATTAAATGAGACTAATAAGACACAATAAAATCACAAGTTATGGTCCTTTTTTATCTTAATTCAAAGAAACAAAAGGTATGGGGAATTTGAACAGTGAATATATGACAATTTCAAAGGTGTTTTAGATATAATGATGATATATCAGTTATGTTGAAAATATAAGTGTCCATCTTTTAGAGCTATAAAATGATGAAGCAAGATTTTTCTTATCAGTCACTCTGCAAGCTGGGCACCTCCGGCCAGCAACACCCCACCTGTGCCTTGCTGGGCCATGCTGGTATGGCCCAGCTTGCCTGTGTTATAGCTTGTACCCATGTTCAATGGCTCCCAAGCTCTTGTACTCCACCCAAAAAGAAAGAGGATATTCTGGACATTGAAAGGTGAGAAAGGTGGAGAAGAATTTTATTGAGTGATGAAAACGGCTCTCAGTGGAGAGGTGAGCTGGAGAGGGGACAGGAAGAACAGGTTGTCTTCCCCAAAGTCAGGCTGTTTCTTCCCTGAAGTTAGGCCGTCTCTCCCTATATTAGTCTACTTTAACGCTGCTGATGAAGACATACCTGAGACTGGGCAATTTACAAAATAAAGAGGTTTATTGGACTCAGAGTTCCACGTGGCTGGGGAGGCCTCACAATCATGATAGAAGGTGAAAGGCACATCTCACATGGCAGCAGACAAGAGAACACAACTTGTACAGAGGAACTCCCCTTTATAAAACTGTAAGACCTCCTGAGATTTATTCACTGTCATGAGAATAGCATGGGAAAGACTTGTCCCCGTGATTCAATTACCTCCCACTGAGTCCCTCTCATAACACATGGGAATTGTGGGAGCTACAATTCAAGATGAGGTTTGGGTGGGGACCCAGCCAAACCATATCCGTCCCTCTACTGACTGAGTTTGGGGTCTTTATAGGCACTGGATGGGGAGTGCATGCTGATTGGTTTAGGACTATGTAAAAAAAGGTTAAAGCAAAGGCACCACTGGAAGGTGGGCACAATAGTGTAGAAAACCAATTAGGAAAGGGAATCTGTAAAATAGGTGAAGGGTGGGGATGAATCAGATAAAAAGCACACCAAATGGGAAGACAAATTCTCAATACAGTCCTAGGATTTAACTTGTAACTTGGCTTTTGAGCTTTAAACTGTCTTTGGCTTGGAGGTGGGGTTTCACTGAATACCATGCCTATCTGCTTAGGCATTTGGCTGCCTCCTGTCACTATCAATGAGATGTTGTCTGGAACTTGCTTCAAAATAATCCAGTGTTGGGAGGATGGCAGAGAGAGTATGCATCAATGAAACAAGATTGGCCGCTTATTGAAAAGTATTAAAATGCTTAGAATTGTATCTACAGGAGGATTTTTAAATTGCTTTTTTGTATTTCTATCTTGTATTTGAAATTTTCCACAATAAAAAAGAAATACATTTAGTATATTCATTTGCAGTATATGTTTTTGATATCCATAATGATGACAATGTGCATTTGAGTATTACTAAGAGGTGAAGCCAGCTGGGCTTCTGGTTCGGGTGGGGACTCAGACAACTTTTCTGTCTAGCTAAAGGATTGTGAACACAACAATCAACGCTCTGTGTCTACCTAAAGGTTTGTAAATGCACCAACCAGTACTCTGTAAAAATGGACCCACTTCGGGAAGCCAAGGCAGGTGGATAACAAGGTCAGGAGATCGAGACCATCCTGGCTAACATAGTGAAACCCCGTCTCTACCTAAAATACAAAAAATTAGCTGGACGTGGTGGCAGGCGCCTGTAGTCCCAGCTACTCAGCAGGCTGAGCTAGGAGAATGACGTGAACCTGGGAGGCAGAACTTGCAGTGAGCCCAGATGGTGCCACCGCACTCCAGCAGGGCGGTCATCCAGACTGTCTCAAAAAAAAAAAAGGATCAATCAGCACTCTGTAAAATGGACCAATCAGCACTCTGTAAAATGGACCAATTGGCACTCTGTAAAATGGACCAATCAGCAGGATGTGGGCAGGGCCAAATAAGGGAATAAGGGCTGGCCACCAGTTCCGCAGGGGTAACCCCTTGGACGGCCTTCCACACAGTGGAGGCTTTATTGTTTTGCTCTTCACAATAAATCTTGCTGCTGCTCACTCTTTGGTTCTGCACTACCTTTATGAGCTGTAACACTCACTGTGGAGGTCTGTGTCTTCACTCTTGAAGTCAGCAAGACCACGAACCCACCAGAAGGAAGAAACTCCCGACACATCTGAACACCTGAAGGAACAAACTCCGGACACACCATCTTTAAGAACTGTAACACTCATCACGAGGGTCCATGGCTTCATTCTTGAAGTCAGTGAGACCAAGAATCCGCTGGAAGGAACCAATTATGAGCACATTATCACGTTTCGGTCACTATAAATGCATGTCAAATGTATTATTTCTTCATATCCTCCCAATAAATATTTGATCTGTGCATGTTTATCCTCATTTGTTTGATTTCAAAACCTTTACTCTTTCAACTAACTGCCTCTCTGCTGTTATAATTGATACAAGGTGATAATAACTTTAGTTGTAAGTTGGTCAGTTAATACTAAGCCCTTTTATTATAATTTTTTTTTTTTCTTTTAAGACAGAGTTTTGCTTTGTGGCCAGGCTGGAGTGCAGTAGGATCTTGGCTCACTGCAACCTCCACCTCCTGGGTTCAAGTGATTCTCCTGCCTCAGCTTCCCGAGTAGCTGGGACTACAGGCACGTGCCACCACGCCCAGCTAATTTTTGTATTTTTAGTAGAGACGGGGTTTCGCCATGTGGTCCAGGCTGGTCTCGATCTATTGACTTCATAATCCGCCCACCTTGGCCTCCCAAAGTACTGGGATTACAAGCGTGAGCCATCACACTCCCCAGGCCTATTATTAATATTTAATCATTATGAAATAATAATGGTTAGTGTTTATTAGTGTTATGTGCCTGGCACTATTCTAAGGGTTTAGTGTTATGTGCCTGGCACTATTCTAAGGGTTTATATGTATTTATTTAAAATTTTCAACTACTCTATGAAGTAGAACTACTATTAGCATTGTTTTATAGATAAGGAAATCGAGTTTGCTAAAGGTCATGCAACATGTGAATTGCTTATACATTTTAGAATTAGAATTTGAACCTAGATAGTCTTGTACAAGCACATGATATGTGCTCACCTTTGTACTTCCTTCCCCAAAAGAAGGGCTGAATGAAAAAGATTTAGCAATTTATTGTGCTGGAAAGCTTGCATGATTTGAGAGTCACCTATCCAGAATTATTTAAGTAATTTCTCTTCTGTTAGAGGTGTAGATTTCTCCTTCATTACTATTGGCAATAATACTATATTGAGCAGCTGTATACACAGATCTTGAACCTCCATTCTGGCATTTTTAGGAAGAGTCTTATGACTCTACTAGGTATAACCATTTTTAAACTTTTGTTACATATTGTCAAAATGCTTTGCGGAAAAATTTTGCTAGCTGTCACAAGTTTCACACAGTAGTTTCAACACTATATGAGGTCTGGAATATTTTAGTCCCACTTA
This sequence comes from Mandrillus leucophaeus, assembly GCF_000951045.1. Taxonomy (NCBI): domain Eukaryota; kingdom Metazoa; phylum Chordata; class Mammalia; order Primates; family Cercopithecidae; genus Mandrillus; species Mandrillus leucophaeus. Next base: position 352,918 of record NW_012101904.1, read on the forward strand.
GTAATCTTATTTTTAAAAATGAAAAACAGAGGCGAAAAATACCATGTCATTTGTATGTCAATTTTCATTTCTTTGATGATTAATATTATCACATATTTTAAAATATGATTGTTGTGTGTGTGAATATGTGCATGTGTATGTATGTACTATCCATTATTTTTCTTCATCTGTTTTTTGACTGATGTTCTTGTCATTAAATTGTAAGACCTCTTTATATAGTACAGTGCCTGTTCTTTTCATCATATATACTGTAAATATTTTATTACTTCATTGTTTACTTTTTTCATGTGTTCCCGATATTTTTGACAGGTGAGTTTTCAATTTTGATGTAGTTGTTTAATCAATTATATCCTTTGACCTTTTCCAATGGACATTTTACTTATGTAGTCTTTTGGGATCACATCAGAGAAGCATTTACAGACTCTTGCCTTAATTCATTAGATCTTGAAACATTGTTCTGCCCTTTTTTCATAAGGTTTTAGACAACTGATTTCCCTTCCGATCCTTCAGTCTACCAAGTTCTTTGCCAACTTGGGCTGGAAGGGACACGTAATGCCTTCTCTTTTGGAAGTTCAAAGCTGGACAAGCCCAAGTTGTTCAAAGCTGTTTTGTAGTCTGTATTAGTTGAAGAATCCTGGCTGTCAAAGAGACTGATCTCAGCAGGGACTTCCTGGCATTGAGTTGAGGAGCATTATTAGTCTAAAGGCTGCAAGACTCAACTTGTGACTAGAGAATTATCAACGCCTTGCAATATGAACTTGTGGTTATGATGGAAATGGGTCAGGAATAGAAAAGACAGAAGAGAAGTAATGAAAAGGCCTCAACATTTTTAAAGCAGGACTTAATTTTTGTTGGCATTGACTCTTTAGCAATGACATAGTCAATATTTTGTAAAATTCTTGGACAATTTTATTCATGTACATGGCTTATCTAAACTTGAATTTCTAAAGTTTTCTTTCAGTCTTTAATTCACATATAGTACATATTTGACTACAGAAATTTAAGGACAGCAACAAAGTAAATCTTTCCGTTTAATACTTTGGAGATGACTTTCTGTGTCTATTTTCACTACTCAGAATTTGAGTCAGAGTTAAAGCAATTGTGAATTTCAAAATATAATTTTTGTTTAGAAATCTTATTATTTTGAGAAGGAACATTTTGAAACACACTTTTTTCTTCTATTTTTAACACATTAATTTGTAACAAAGTAATACAAGTGCATGGTTTCAAAACTCAAGGAGTGAGGAAAACCTTAACCTAAAAACAAGCCTGCTATTATACCTCCTTCTTGCTTCAGTCTCTTTCACTAGGACCATTTTACAATTTTCTAATTGGTTTTCTGTTTTTAGTTCATCTTGTAGCTCTACTTCATAAAATTAAATTGATATTTCTTGATTAATCTGTTGTAGCCATTGTCTATTGATGTCTTATGATAGATGAATTTTTAGCACTTTATTTCTAATAATGTTTCCATGTAAATTTTTTCATGTAAATAATAATTGCTCATAAATAAATTTTAAAGAACACATAATCCTCCATTTTCTGCATGTATGTACTATTCCCTTATGGTGGCAATTGGAAATGTTTTCTTCCTCATCACTATTATATATAATGCTATAGGCCAGGTGTGGTGGCTCATGTGTGTAAACCCAGCACTTTGGGAGGTTGAGGTAGGCAGATCATGAGGTCAGGAGTTCAAGACCAGCCTGGCCAACATAGTGAAATCCCATCTCAATTAAAAATACAAAAATTAGTCGAACATGGTGGTGCACACCTATGGCCCCAGCTACTCGGGAGGCTGAGCCAAGAGAATAGCTTGAACCCAGGAGGTGGAGGTTGCAGTGAGCCAAGATCGATCATGCCACTACACTCCAGCCTGGGAAACAGAGCAAGACTCTGTCTCAGTAAATAAATAAATAAATAAATAAATAAATAAATAAATAAATAAAATAAAGCTATAATGATAATTATGTATGAAAATCTTTACTTGCATCTGTAATTATTTCCTTGGGATTTTATCTTAAAGTAAAACTTATGAATTAAAGGCTATAAAATATAAAAATAGTAAAAATTCACAATTTGTGTGCCAAATTGCTTTCCAAAAATGTTTCCATCACTGGTATAGAAGAGGGCCTTTCTCACCAACGATTTTATAGAACATAGTATTAAAGTTTTTAAATCTTGCCAACTTTATAGACAGTAATTGCATCTGGTTTTACTTGTTTTCTTCTTTGATTATTAATGACGCTTAAGCTTTTTATTTTTAATTGGATATTTTTGTTTTTCCTTTCATGAATTATCTGCTTGAATCTTTTGCTAATTTTTTGCATTCATAACATTTAATGGTTGCATTTTGATTTTTGTAGCAAACAAAATAAAAATTTGTTCTTTATTGAAAATATGCACATATTAATAGTTCATTTTAGAAATGTTGTAGTGTATAGTATGACTAAAATGTTCAATTTTTAAGTTTCCTGTGGATATTTTTATCATCTCCATAAGATTATATGTGCTGCCAAAATTTTAAAAGTAAATAATAAATGACAGAAACATAAACAAATAGCAAGAATTGTACTAGATTTTTGTTCAAGGAAAATACTTGGAAGACAACTAGAAAGAATGTAAAAAAATGTGGTATCTAGCACAGAGTTGGCCTTGGAGGCTGTCACTCCATAAATATTTAGAATGAATGAATCAGGAAATTATGACCCAGCAGAGTACTACAGAGTCAGCTGGTGATAATATCAACTCCCTCTTTCAGTTTTTTTCTGCAATTCAGTAAGTAAATAAAGCAAATCAGAATTTCTTCTGTTTTAGTTTTTCTGTATGGCTGAAAATAATCACATCTTTAATACGAAGAATGTATTAGCTGGTATTGTCAAAAATGGTTTAAACTATTCAAAATAGAGTTGGACAAATATAAGTGGTTCTTATCAAGTTATAATAATGGAGAGATCATTAAATTCACATTCAAGGCAGATACAATTGCAAAATTGGTGTTTCTTTAAATAGCAGGTGGTTTGGTTGTTTCTATAGCAATAGAAACAATCTTCAAAATGTTTTAAAATAATTCTCTTGTTTTCAAGAATTCTCTTTTTTCCCCAAAACTTATAATTGTAAAAACAATGTAAGAATTGCAATAAAGATAATTTTGGGAAAAAGAAACAAGATATTTTAGAGGCACAGCTGCTAATTTACATTGTATTTTTCTTCACTGTTAATGGATGTATATCTGTTAGAGGCTATTGCAAAACTAAAATTGGGTGAGAGATTTAATAAATTTTCAGTGAATTTCGGCTTTATGTGCAAAAAGTAAATAAAAATGATATTATGTATAATGAATTTCAATTGTCCATTCAGATGGCTAAATCCATTATCTGAACCTTTTTTGAGACCCTGCTAGGTTAAAAAACAGAATTTATGTGTGACTTTTATATCTTGTCTATATTCCTTCCTTGGGGTAAATTCATCTCTATATGGAAGATTCCTGGCTATTGGACAAATAACATAATCTATGCTGGCTTGTAAGAATAACTTACTTTCGAGAACAATAACAGCATCAGGACTTTTCAGATGATTAACATAGATATTGGGACTGGGTACTGTGACTGACGTGTGTAATCCCAGTGCTTTGGGAGGCCAAGGCAGGTGGATCACCTGAGGTGAGGAGTTAGAGACCAGCCTTACCAACATGACGAAACCCCGTCTCTACTAAACATACAAAAATTAGCCAAGTGTGGTGGCAGGCACCTGTAATCCCAGCTACTCGGGAGGCTGAGGCGGAAGAATTGCTTGAACCCAGAAGGCAGAGGTTGCAGTGAGCCAAGATCATGCCACTGCTCTCCAGCCTAGGTGACAGAGCAAGATTCTCTCTCTCGCTCTCTCTTTTTATATATATATATCTATGTATGTTGATAGGAAAGTGACCATGATACTTCAATGACAGAAATATTAGTGATAAGGAAACAGTAAGCCTAGAACTCCCATCTTTGTTGAGATGAGGACATTATCCATTTGAAAATGTGGAGACAGGATTTTATTGATAACATTGGAACCTCTGAATGGAGTCATGCATGAAGCAAGCAATGCATGAAGCAAGTATAATAAGAATGTACTTTCTTATTAAATGAGCCAACAGATTTCCTTTTTCAGCCTAAGCTAATTTGGGTTGGTTTTCTGTTCCTTGTTAAATAATAATATCCTGATGACTTGTATAGACACTGCCTGAGTATATAGCTTCCCACTTCAAGTAAAACTAGCAAAAAGCAATCTAAATCCTTGTAACCTAGTGTAGATTTGTGTAGAATGCTGCAGCAAGTGCAGAGAAGCTCCAGCAAGTGCAGAGAAGCTCGACTAAGTAGAGTAACTTGTGTTAAGACCTCGAGGTAAGAGAGATACCAAGACATATTAAGAAAATGAACAGTTAACAATATTTGCAATTTTCTGCTTCCTCATATAAGGAAGCCTGGAAGATATCACTTTGTCTTAACAGTAAAATGCTGCAAAAACTGAAAATATACAACTCTTCTTAGATTCACCAGAGAATTGAGATCACAAGACAAACTGCTGTCTTTCAAATTGGAGAGGCAGAAAGGCAGATATAGAATTGACATATTACTGATGAATCAAGTCTAAGATGTAAAAACGCCAGGGGGTCCAGGCTTGGGTTGTTGGGAGCGCCACACGTGTGAGTTTTACCTCCAGAAGCCCTATCAGGTTCTTACAGATGATATTGGTGAAAAATGCTCTCATGCCTTCAGTTGAGGGAGGAAAAAAATTAACTATTATGTAATAAATGCAGAGCATTCTGTTCTTCTTAATCCCTGATGTCAAGAGGAAATAATTTACTAGAGTCTAAACTATTGGGGTTTTGCCAGAGCCCAACTGTATCCCAATCTAAACATCCTGTCCCACCTAAGGGTGAGGGTGCGAGGAACTGAGAAGCAGCTGTGAAGGTCATGACCCCTATGCACAGGCTTGCTAAAAGACTGAGATCTAATCATAGGACTCTAGACTGTTTTCTCTTTCCCCACATCTTACTTACCACCACATCACTAAGAGCAATAAGAGCATATTCACTAGTTTCTTTTATGCAATACATTATGTCCAGCTTTCAATATGTACAAGGCATAATAAAAGCAGAAAACAAAGTTTGAAGAGATAGAGCGAGTATTAGAATCAGACTCATTTGGCAGAAATGTTGGAATAATCATACAAGGAATTTTTAAAAACTATGATAAATTTGCTAAGGACTCTAATGGAAAAAGTAGGCAACATGCAACAACAGGCAGCTAATTTAAGTAGAGGGGTGGAAATTCTAAAAAAAAAAAAAAAAGAAAACATAAAAAAATGCTAAAAGTCAAAACTACTGTAACAGAAATGAAGAATGCCTTTCATGGGCTCATTGGTGGACTAATCAAGGTGGAGAAAAAAAATCAGTGATCTTGAGGATATCTCAATCAAAACTTCTAAAGTTGACAAGCAAAGGGAAACAAGCAAACAAAAATCCTCAGAACAGAATATAAGAACTATGAGACAACAAAAGGTGTAAAATATACATAATAGGAGAAAAAAAGTGAAGGGACTGTAGAAATATAGAAGAAATAATGACTAAGAATTTCCCAAAAATTGACATCAGGTACCAAATCATGGATCCAGGAAGCTCAGAGAATATCAAGAATGATAAATGCCAAAACAATAACAAAAATAGCATATACATAGCATGGCATATTCAAAGTGTAAATTCAAAGGCAAAATCTGGAAATAAAATAATCTTGAGAGAAGCAAGGGTGAGGGATTTCTATGTATAGAAGAGCAAGGATAAGAATTGTATCAGTCTTTTTCTCAGAGCCAATGCAAGCAAGAGAAGAGGGGGGTGAAATGAAGTGCTGAGAGTAAAAACCCACCAACATGGAATTCTGTATCCTGTGAAATTATCCTTCAAAAGCAAAGGAGAAATAAAGACTTCCTCACAACAAAAATGAGGGAATTTGTTGCCAGTAGACCTGCCTTGTAAGAAAAGTTAAAGGAGTTCTTCAGAGATTAGGGAAATGACAGAGGTCAGAAACGGATCTACATAAAGAAAGAAAAAGCATTTGAGAATGAATAAGAGAAGGTAAAATAAAAACCTTTTTCTTATTCTTGATCTAACATAATATTTTATTAAGATAATAATAGCAACAATATAGTCAATAATTATAGCTGTGAATAAGTAAAATGAATGACAACAACGATACAATAGATGAGAGGGAGGAATTTAAAATAATTTGCTATGGTAAGGTACTTGTACAATCTGGGAAGCAGTACAGTTTTATTTGAAAGTGAACTTGATATAACAGTAATAGTTGTAAATGTATATTGCAAATTCTAGAGGAACTGAGAGGTGACAATGTGCTAGCAGCCCTCACTCTCAGCGCCTCCTCGGCCTCCAGCCCTGGCGTCCACTCTGGCCGCGCTTGAAGAGCCCTTCAGCCCGCCACGGCACCGTGGGAGACCCTCTCTGGGCTGGCTGAGGCCGCAGCCTCCTCCCTCTGCTTCCGGGGAGGTGTGGAGTGAGAGGCGCGGGTGGGAACCGGGGCTGCGCTGCCGGGCCAGTGTGAGTTCCTGCGGGCGCGGTCTCTGTGGGCCCCCCCACACGGAGCGGCCAGCCTGCACCACCAGCCCAGGGCAGTGAGGGGCTTAGCACCCAGGCCAGCAGCTGCAGAGGTTGCTCAGGGTCCCCCAGCATTGCCCGCCCGCCGCCACACTCAAATTCTCGCCAGGCCTTAGCTGCCTCCCGGCGGTGCAGAGCTCAGGACCTGCAGCCTGTTATATCTGAGCTCCCCCGACTGCAGTGGGCTCCGCGCCAACTGAGCCTCCCCTACAGGTGCTGCCCCCTGCTCGGTGGCAACCGGTCCTATCCACAGCCCAAGGGCTGTGGAGTGCAGGCGCCACTGGGCTTGGGACTGGTGAACAGCTCCACCTGCAGCGCCCATGCAGGATCCACTGGGTGAAGCCAACTGGGCTCCTGAACTGGATGGGGACTTGGAGAACTTTTATATCTAGCAGGAGGATCCTATGTGCACCAATCAGCACTCTGTATCTAGCTAACCTAGTAGAGACTTGGAGGACTAGCACTCTGTGACTCTATGTCTAGCTCAAGTATTGTAAATACACCAATCAGTACTCTGTGTCTAGCTCAAGGTTTGTAAATACACCAACTGGTACTCTATCTAGCTAACTCTGTATCTAGCTAACTAGCACTCTGTAACCCTGCATCTAGCTCAAGGATTGTAAACACACCAATCAGCATTCTGTCAAAACGGACCAATCAGCTCTCTGTAGAGTGGATCAATCAATTCTCTGTAAAATGGACCAATCAGCAGGATGTGGGTGGGGCCAGATAAGGCAATAAAAGCAGGCTGCCCAGCCAGTGGCAACCCAGTCCGATCCCCTTTGACACTGTGGAAGCTTTGTTCTGTCACTCTTTGCAATAAATCCTGCTGCTGCTCACTCTTTGGGTCCACACTGCCTTTATGAGCTGTAACACTCACCGCGAAGGTCTGCAGCTTCACTCCTGAAACCAGCGAGATCAGTAACCCACTGGAAAGAATGAACAACTCCAGACAGGCTGGCTTTAAGAGCTTTAACAGTCACCATGATGGTCTGCAGCTTCACTCCTGACAGCGAGACCGCTAACCCACAAGAAGGAAGAAGCTCCAGACACATCTGAACGTCTGAAGGAACAAACTCTGGACACACCATCTTTAAGAACTATAACAGTCTAATCCATCTTGAATTAATTTTCGTATAAGGAGTAAGGAAAGGATCCAGTTTCAGCTTTCTACTTATGGCTAGCCAATTTTCCCAGCACCATTTATT
>NW_012101904.1:362417-424183 GCF_000951045.1 Mandrillus leucophaeus
GGGTGCAGCACAGCAACATGGCACAAGTATACATATGTAACAAACCTGCACATTATGCACATGTACCCTACAACTTAAAGTATAATAATAATAAATACATTTAAAAAAAAAAAAAAAAGAATTATAACAGTCACCGCAAGGGTCTGTGGCTTCCTTCATTCTTGAAGTCGGTGAGACCAAGATCCCACCAATTCCGTACACAGAACCACTAAGAAAAGCTTTTGAAAAGTATAATTTATGCGCTAAAAAAAAAAGACAGAAAAAGAGTCATATGAAAGAAATCAAAGAGGAAGTAAATACATGAAAATATGTATCATTTAATTCCAATTTTGTGGATAGGAATACTTAATATTATCAAGATTTCAGAGTTTCCCAGCTTGTTAAATAGATCCAACATAATACCAAATAAAATTCTAGCAAGTTATTATGTGGGTATCAACAAACTGATTCTAAAGTTTTTATGGTGAGGTGAAAGACTGGGAATACTTAAGACAATATTATAGGAAAAATGTCATATACCTGAGTAGTCTTTGTGTTTTTTGTTTGTTTGTTTGTTTTTCCTTCAATATTGAAGGGAACTGACTGACACTTCTGCTCTGCAAAAGACACTGACAAGATAATGAAAAGACAGGACACAGACTGGAAGGAAATATTTGTAAAAGACGTATCTGATGGAAGACTGTTATCCAAAATATACAAAGAACAATTAAAAATAGAAAATAACCACATTAAAGAATGGGAAAAACATCTGAACAGTCACTTCACCAAAGAGGATATACAGATGGCAAATAAGCATATGAAAAGATGCTCAACATTCATGTCATTAGCGAATTACAAATTAAAACAATGGCAAGATACTACTACTCACCTGCTAGAATGGTCAAAATCCAAAATGCTAACACCAAATGCTGACAAGGATGTGGAGCAACAGGAACTCTTATTCATTCTAGTGAGAATGCAAAATGGTACAGCCTCTTTAGAAGGTGGTTTGGTGATTTCTTATGACACTGAACATATTTTTATCATGAAATCTAATTATTGCGCTCCTTGTTATTTACACAAATTAATTGAAAACTGATGCCCAAAAACCTATATACAAATGTTTATAGCAGCTGTATTCATAATTGTCAAAACTTGTAAGCAACCGAGATACCCTTCAATAGATGGTTTATCCAGACAATTCTAGTTTATCCAGAATATAGTTCAGCATTAAAAAGAAATGAGCTAGTAAGACAGAAGAGACATGTAGGAATCTTACATGCATATTAGTAAATGAATTAAGCCAGTCTGATAGGATTACGTACTACATAATTTTAACTCTATAACACTCTGGAAAAGGCAAAACTATGGAGACAGTAAAAAGATGGTTGGTTTCCAGGGATTAGAGAAAAGGAAGGGATGAATAGGTGGAGCATAGAGAATTTTAGGGCAGTGAAACTTCTATGTATGACAGAGGTCCTCAACCCCTGGGCCACAAAACAGTACATATAGTCCCTGGCTTTTTGGAACCAGGCCAGGGCCACATAGCAAGAGGTGAATGGCAGGTGAGCAAGCCAAGCTTCATCTGTATTTACAACTGATCCCCATCACTCACATTACTGCTTGAGCTCCGCCTCCTGTCAGATTAATGGTGGCATTAGATTCTCATAGGAGCATAAACCCTACTGTGAACTGCAAGGGACCTGGGTTTCGAGCTCCTCATGAGAATCCAATGCCTGATGATGTGTCACTGTCTCCGATCACCTCCAGATGGGACTGTCCAGTTGCAGGAAAACAAGCTCAGGGCTCCCATGGATTCTACATTATAGTGAGTTGTATAATTATTTTTTTATATATTACAACGTAATAATAATAGAAATAAAGTGCACAATAAATGTAATGGGCTTGAATCATCCCCATGCCACCCCACTGCAACCTGGTCTATGGAAAAATTATCTTCTATAAAATCCATCCCTGGTGCCAAAAAGTTTGTGGACCGCTGCTGTATGATACTGTAATGGTGAGTATATTGACGTGATATATTTATACATCATTATGAACAGTTAAAAAATACAGAATGCACATCACCGGGGTGAACCCTAGTATAAACCATGTGCTCTGGGAGATAATGTTTCAATGTATGTTCCTTGATTGTAACAAATATACCACTCTGCTGCAGGATGTTGATATCCGGGGAGGTTGTTTATGTGTGGAGGCAGGGAATATACGGGAACTCTGCGTACTTTCCTTTCAATTTGGCTGTGAACCTAAAACTACTTTAAAAAATAGTCTATTAAAAATGACCTAGAATATAAGACCAGGAATAAGGCATATGAGAAAATTACAAGGGGCCAAGCATAAAAATCATGCAGTGTTCTTGAATGTTGTGATAACACGTTCAGGTTTTATTCATAATTGGGGGCTTTTTATGTACTTAAAGCAAGACGATTATATCAACTTGTTCCATATATAGAAAAATTGCTTTTCTGAATTGTGATAAATTGATTTGATGAGAGTTAGAATGGAGAAAATGAGACCAGTTCAGGGAAGACTATTGTAATCATCTAGGTTAAATCCATGAGAATGTGAATAAATAAATGGCAGATAAAGGGAAAGATTCAAGAAGTATTTAGGAACTGGAGTAGTAGGACTTGTGTTAGTATCAGGATGGGGATTGGATGTGGTTAAAGAAGACCAGGCTGGTCCCACACATTTCAAGGTGCCAGTATCTGAGTCAAAGACATTCTTTAAACGTTATAAATAGAACCATCAGCCTTTCAACTAAAATATGCTCTATTCTCCTATCTTGAAAAATATAGCTTTATAACAATAAATTAACCACAGTGTTAATCTGTGATTATTTTATGATGATGTTGGTAAAATATAAAGACAACTCAATTTAATAATTATTGTACATGTCTGAGTGTTTTGGTCAGCATTTGTTACATAATAGCAATCATTTAAGGAATTAAAAACTAAAATGTAATTTTACTTAAAATATATATAATTTAGTATATTTTCAACAAAATTGTAAATATAAGTAAAAATTGTTTATTATACTTTTATGAAGAGTTTTGCCTCCAAAATCAAATTATATATTATAATTAAAATGCAATATGAATACTATAATAAAAATCATCATTTTAAGTACAGTTTTGACATTCACTGTCTATCTGGTTGCTAATGTAAAGATTGGTATCATGCTTCATATATGTTTCCTCTACACCTCTATACATGCAAATATATATGTACTATTACATATACAAATCAATACGAATTTTTATTATTGCTAAGTGTTCTGCAGTCTCCATTGAGCAGTTTTGGAAATACAATACTAATTATTGAGGACCTCTGGAACTACAAATTGGGATATGAAGAGAACAATAAAATGGATGCTTGGTGCTAATGGGAAATGATATTTCATTATTGCAAACATTTATTATAGTCACGCTTGCTGAAGAAGGATTTGGTAAGTTCATTAATTTATCTTTTCATTTAACTAAGCACATCCACAGCCTGAATCTTCATACCTCTCCAAGCAAGTTCTCTCTGTGAAGTCAGTAGTGACACAATCCCCACATCTTCTCATCATTAAGAAATGTTCCCTTTTGTTTCAAGGTTATTGGACAAGAGATGTGAGAACCTTTCTCATGGATTCTAAAGGGTGCTAGTTAGTCAAGAGAAAAAAAAAAATGGTTTTACCGTTCACCTTGTGCCAATGCTGAGTGCCAGATCCGGAGTGACAGAGGTGCTCATGCCTCACTTTATAATTGTGTGTGTGTATCTGTGTGTGTGTGTGTGTGTGTGTGAGAGAGAGAGAGAGAGAGAGACAGAGAGATGTTCAGTCTCCTCTAAATGTGTGACTCCATGCAGGGATCCCTCTTGCCTCAGTACAAGGCCACTTGGAGGAAGACTATGGCAATTTTACATTGTGCCTGGGTAACTGGTAGGCTTTCAGAAGGGACAGGGATAATCATTGTAAGAAGAACAGGTTTAGAAGAAAATTATAGGTTCAATTTAGACAAGTTAATTTTGAGATAATGGTGGGATAGCCAAACTGAGAGAGTTAGTTGAGTTAGAATACAGCTCTAGGCTACTGAATAGAACTGAGTTTGTAGTATAGACTTGAGAATTGTCAGCATTGTAGGTTCTAGAGAAAAGGAAGATTTCAAGGCTTTAGCCTCACATTTTCCTCCTTATTTCTCCCAAAGGAGAAATCTGTTTATTAGATCCCACACTGAACAGGCTAGATCAGCCAATGAATGAAGTTAATTTGTGTTAAATGGCTAGCACCATTTGAATTTATCTCTCATTTCTCCTTTACTCTTGAAGTTAACTTGTTCTTCTCAACGTCCTAGGGTCTGCTTTCTTTGTCTTTCTTTGCATATATCTGCCTCTTCCTGCCATGATGTTGTAATGTGATAATACTGAAAATCTGCCTTAGATTGAATTGGTGTGTGTCTGAGAGTTTAAGTGAAATAGAGAAGGTAACAGATCACGCTTCAAAAATCCCAGTTTATAAGGGTCATAAGTTTTGAGAGTTAGGGTTAAAGACAGCCTTTGCTAAAAGCTTCAGTCTGCCATTTTTCATTGTTCATTGCGTGTCAATCTCTGAAATACAGTGCAGTGTAGGTTAAGATTTCAGTGTTACTAGATATCTAGTTTATCTAGAGTTGTGAAATGTTACTATGATATTAAGTGCCAGGATATTAGATAGTAATACTCTTATTATTTGCATCAATAGTAATAAAAGAACAAATTCAAATGGTAGCAATTGAACATATGCACAATAAAAAGTTTTTATCCCAGTCTAGGTCCTGAGTCCCAATTGTCAACACAAACAGGAGTATTCCCTACATATTCCTCAGTGCTGTACTTTCTTCATTTAACAATATGCTGATGGACACTGTTAATAAATGCCAGTACTTATATTTTGTATATATGTACATATAAGAATATATTCCCAGAAGTAAAATTTCTAAATCAAATAATTTGTGCCTTTGAATTTTTATTTTGTCAAATTGTTCTCTAAGGAGATTGAGTCCATTTTTTTCCCTTCACCAGTGTATGAAAATGTCAGATTAATATTACTAAATATTTTTGGTTTTGGTAATGTTTATGGTAAAGATGATATTAATTTTTTATTTTAAATTGCATGTTGTTGATTATGATAAGTTTGTAAATTTCTAATATTTCTTGTTTATATAATCTATCCATTTTTAGTGGGTTGTTGTGTTGTTAATGTGTTATCTTTAATGCCTTTATATCTTCAAAAAACATATTCTTCGCTTATTATTTGCCATTTGTACTTCTTTGTAAGATTTTCTCCTGTACTTACATTTAATAATTTTGGTATAGGCAATTTTAACAATAGTTTTCTCTATAGTTCCTGGGGTGTGTGTCCCATGAGAAAAGTTATTTCCTACACTAAAATAATAAATAAATGCACTCGTTTATTTATTCCTTATGACATTAATTTTTACATGTTCTATTTTGATCTGTCTAAAAATTATTGTGGTAAAAGGGTGAAGATACAGGTTTATTTATTCCAGATTGCTAGCAGTTATTCCAAACCACTTTAATAAAACAATCTTTTCTCTTATTGGTGTAAAATGTCACATCTCTAAATCTCCATATATGCATTTGCTTCATTTATGGTTTGTATTCTATTCTTTGGATATGCCTACTTTTCTCACCCCAAGAAAGATTAAGTGAACAATAATTATGAAATTTAAATAACCTTAAAATCAATAGAGTAGATTTTATACAAACACATATACCTGCACATAAATATATATATATAACCAGCAAATATTATGTATAGACAATTTATAGAAGAAATGCAAATGCCCTGTAGAATTCAAAGTATAACCAGCTTCACTCAGAATCAAAGACATTCAAATTAATATGACAATGACATTCCATTTTTTGCCTCTCACGTTGGCAAAAGTTAAAATATTTGATTAACACAGGCTCTCGCTCACCATTAATGGAATTAAATTGGCACTTTTTCTTTTGATTAACCACTTGATAGTAACTGTCAAGACTGAAATTGCTCATAATCTTCAACCCAATGATTTCCTACAGATATACTGGTATACATTTAAAAAGATACATATACAATATGTAGCATTACTTGTAGTATCAAGTACCAGAAATGACCAATCAGAAGTATGAAACATGTTTCAGTGAAATATTACGTACAGATCATGCGTGATAGCTTACACCTCTGATCCCAGCACTTTGGGAGGCCAAGGCAGGAGGAATGTTTGACGCCAAAAGTTTGAGTCTGAAGTGATCTATGATCACACCACTGCACACTCTCTGAGTGATAGAGTGAGATCCTTTCTGGAAAAAAAAAAAAAAAAATTACGTACATTGTAGTGTTACCAGTCTTTAAAATGAGAGTGTTAATATATATTGATGATTAAAAAATAACCTCTGCAAATATACTATAAACAAAAAAAAATAAAAGCTTATTAAGCAAATACTGAATAGCTTGTAAGTTAAGATGTAGGATAAAGGAAATACATCCCTTATATAGAAAAGGTATACACATATATAGCTGCATATGGATAGAAAAATTCTGAAATATACAAAACTACTGAAGGTTGATCACTCTAATCAGTGATGGGATGCAGTTTTTGCAACATAATTGACATATGGATTATTTGTTTAGTTTTAAGATGTTTTTATACATAAGAAAGTCAACAGTTCTTTAAAAAAGGGGACAAAATAAACCAGTAAGCACTTTACATAGAAGAAATCAAATACAATTGGCCAACCATACCACAAAATGATTCTTAAAATGAAATTTTATTCTTTACCTATTAGATTAGGAAAGTGTGGCAATATAAAGTGTTAGTAGTTTTTCTTCATAGTTTGTAATTTAGGATTACTTTATGTCTAAGGATAGCTAAATAGTCTATTTTGTGTGTGCGGGGGGGAGGGGTGGGTGTTTTCTGGCTTTTGAAAATAAAAAGATACTATAGATGTCTTTTTTTTTTTTGCTATATATTCTTGATTTTCTGTTTGCCTCCACTCCCACCTCGGACACCTTCTCTGACATCTTTGCGCAGCTCTAGTACCCAGGGAGCTGACCTTTAGAGACTGTTTATCCAAGCTCTTTTCTGGCTGGCTTCCTTTTAGGTTTTACAAAAAAGAGGTATTGAGATCATTACAGAGAAATCAGAGAGAGATTGGGAAATTTCCTTCTCCATGATCCATTCTACTATGATACTGTTGAAACAGGAAAAGTTCCCTATTCCCCTCGCAGGACTTGTGACTAGGGGTGTGACTCGTGCCCTGTTGTTCAAATCCCTAGGGGGAGCATGCAGATGGGCAGGTCATGGTCATGGGCTCCAACCCCAAGGCAGTGTCCAGGGGTGAATGTTTACAGCTCCTGAAGCCCCACCGGGCGGGCGTTACAGTGTGCTCTTTTAGTTTTGCCACCTGTAAGTGGCTTGTGTTAATCAGCTCAATTAGACCCTCTGCCTTATCCTAAGGACAGAGGGCTTTCTGTATCCCGCGGTTCTTGTCCCAGTGTACTGGAAAAATTGAATCACACGTGGGCTTGGAGAACGAGTGCTGGTTTTATTGAATGATGCAGATAGCTTTCAGCAGATGGATGCGAGCCAGAAGGGGGATGGTCCCTCTGAAGTCAGGCCGCTTACCAGTGGGGCTCTCCTCTGACCGCCCTCGACTGAGCTCCGCACAGTCCGGCTGTAGATGGCCTCCTGGCCTCTGCTGGTTTTTGCTGGTGTGTTCTTCTGCCGGTGTGTGTTCTTCTGCCGGTGTGTTCCTCTCGACATCCAGCTGCTTGTGTGTGTGCGCGCTAGGGTCTCAGGGTTTTTATAGGTACAGGATGGGGGTGTGGTGGGTCAGGATGGTCTTAGAAAATCAACATTTGGACATGAAAACTGGAGTGCCTGTCCTTACCTAGGTCCGTCGGCACAGGCTGGAGGGCAGAACCCTTGCCAAGGACCCTGCCTTTCTCTATCCAGCACTTCCCTGTCCCCCTGCCATATCACGCTTTCTCTATAAGTTGCTGAATCCTTCTTCAGTTAAAGCATGCACCAGCTGGGTCCTCTTGCCTGGATCCAGTTCTCAATGTGTTTCAGGAGTACCCTATCCCCTTCAAGCCTAGGAGTGGTAATGGCTTCTTTTGTGAGTTGCTGCATGCTGTTTCCCTAGTTTGTTATCTTAACCCTTCCAACACTTCTGCAAATAATCTCTTCAATAAAATCCCTTCATTTAAACATTAAGACAGGAACTACATAAGGAAATCTGTGTGAAAAGCCTCAGAGTACAAGCAAAACCAAGAAAAAACATTTACACAAAGGGCAATGCAAGGTGAGATTTTAAATTACTAAATATTATATGAGATCTTATATGGCAATGACATCAAATCAATAAAGCAATGAAATTTGGCATTCAACATAAGGACAGCATTGGTGACTTGGTGGTCTTATTGCAAATAATTTCAGCAGAGGACTGGAGCAGAACAAATAGATTGAGTTGGTCATTATTGGCATATCATATTTAGAAGCCTTAAATAAAAACTCTATTGTATTTATTTCATATAAAATGACAATTCAACCAACCCAGTGAATTAAAACACTGGTTATTTTTTTTTTTTTTTTTGGACTAAACATAGTGTATTTTCTCATCTTTGTGAAATTAAAAACTCAACTATGGAATGTGAAGGCAATAGAGGATAGATTTAAACTACTTTTCCTTAAGATTTTTCACCAACCACCCAGTCACTAAAGTGGTTCTTAAATTTATTTTCAGAAAGGTTTTGTATAACCAACTCCATTCACTAATACAGCTCAATAGTGAAACAGTGCCTTTAAAATTCTGTTACCGTATACTGGAATTGAAGATCACTCCTCTATCACCTCTCTTAATATGAAATATTAATAACCACCTAACTTAATATTTTCATAGATGTCAATATCTAAAAAAACTCTAACATCATTAGAATAATATCTACATTAGAGTTGATAAATAAAACATAAATAAACAAGCTAATGGAACTATCCAGTGAAAATGCTTGCCAGAAAAAGTTTAGTTTAATGGAAACTCATATATTTTTCATAATGTTCCTGAGAAGGAATTTTTTGGATCGTGTCTTACTTTGCTTAATTGCAGCTGAATCATGTCAATTTTAGTATCCTTTTCAATATATCAGTTTAAAAATGTAATGTTTTCTGGAAAATCAAGCACTAAAAAGAAAGCAAAATCAAGGCCTTTACCCACATCTTATGAAATGCAGATAGGACACTAGATTTTGGCACAGTTTTCAGGCATGAGTTAGAAGACTATAGACATCAATTAATATAAGACTTTCCAAGCATTTTAAATTTCAATGAAAAGCCATGTCTATTGTTTTTTCTAAAATGAGTGTTGACTTTATATTAGTAGCAATTAAAATTATCATCAAATTTAGTTCTGAAGAAAAGCATCCACCTTCAAGAAAGAGTAATTTTCTATATTGTTTAACTTGGGCACTGGATCAGAACATTGTGTTTTTTATCACCCAAGTCACATAAGCCATGCCTTTTTATGAAACCCAAGAGGGGCACTGAAGGTAGAGCCAGAGACGTGCAAATCACTTGATTGAAATGATACTAATAGAGTCAGATATAAAGAGAGCCATGTTCTATGAGAAGGAGAATAAAAAAGTAAGTGAAACTGAAGGAAACATTTACTGAATGAAGAAAATAACTTGATGGTGGCTGATGGTCTGATAATTCTGCTTTGCAATAATCTGTCTACACAGTATATCTAGATATGGCATGGCCAACTGTGTCAAGATAGAAAATTAAATTTTCTATAAGGATAGAAGGTTAAAACCTTTGGGGGAACCTGACTTTGTCTGCCACAGTCTGATCATTTTTCTTTGCAAAGACATGGAAAACAAGGTGATGATTTCCATGGTAGGTGGGGTCTAGATGGAAGAAGATTAAGTGGCCGGCTCTATGCTTGAGACATGGAAACAGAAACCCAGAGTAACCAGAAACAGTATGCCACATAATTTTTTGTAACATAAGGGAAGTTAGCTTTTCTTACCTTGTGTCCATGTTTTAATCTCAGAGCAGTGCTGATAGTTCTGAGATATTTCTAACTAAGAAATTTACTGTGTATTTTTCTCACTAGATGTTTTGGAAGAAAAACAAAGAGAAATGTCTTTCTCTTTGCCTTTTCCAAGATAGCTATAATTTTTATCTCTCTAGGCTCTCTTGAGAATCGGCGAATATATAATAATTGAATCTCTTTGTTTGGGGGGAACACCTTAAAATAGGTAACAATCTAGGCATTGTTTATGAAGACAGGCTCATCAAAAAGCTTATCTGAAATTGTCCATGAGCAGCATTGTCCAATAAAATATAATGTGAGCCACACTTGTAGTTTTATTTTACAGCTATATTTTTTAAAGTAAAAGGAGTGAAAATAATCTTAATAATATATTTTAGTTAACTTAATATATCTAAAATATTCTTTCAATACATAGTCAGTGTAAAAATTGTTAATGCAAGTTCTTTAAGTTCTTCCTTTCATATGAAATATTTGACACACAGTATGATTTTTATATCTATAGAATACCTAATTCAGACTGGCCACATTTTCATGGTGCTCAATAGCTATATGGAGCTAATGGCCACTGGATTGGATAGCACTGCTCTTGAGAGTTGGAGGCAGAGAGAGCAGGGTGGAGATAGCCTGATCTGGGAAAAAGTGTGAAAAATTCTCTCATACTGTGAGAACTGAGAGATGTCAGAAATCTATTCTCCATCTCCTGCAGTGTGACAAGAGTTCAATGGGGGAAGGTTACAAAATACCTGTGGAAGTTGGTTCATGGACACTGTGGCTGTGAGAGCAGTGATGAAGGCTCTTTATGAATAATACTGGATTAAAGCTTTAGGAGCATCTCTGTGGTTCACCAGAAAGAACACGGCTCATTCAGGATTTATGAATCAAAATTAGGCAGCTACATACTCTATGCTGTCTCCCATGTTCCTGAAAAATATTGAGTAGGCCTCAATATTCTTATAAAATCTTAAGGAGAAAGGATGGAGTTCCCCAAATGCTTAGACATTCTGTCATCTTAGTGGCTGAAGACTGCAAGCTAGGATAATTTCATTTAAAATATGGCATTTCTTGCATTTGGTTACTTTTTATTGAATTCACACCCCTTTTCACGGGCGTTTACCTCCAAATAAACAGTTTTATTTTATTTATTTATTTTTTCCCCAAAATGGAGTCTCTCTGTGTACCCCAGCCCGGAGTGCAATGGCATTATCTTGGCTCATGCAACTTCTGCCTCCTAGGTTCAAACAATTGTCCCTGCCTCAGCCTCGCGAGTAGCTGGGATTACAGGCACCCACCACCAAGCCCAGCTAATTTTTATATTTTTTAGTAGAGATGGGGTTTCATCATGATGGCCAGCCTGGTCTTGAACTCTGGACCTCAAGTGATCCACCCACTTCGGCCTCCCAAAGTGTTAGGATTACAGGTGTGAGCCACCGTGCCTGGCCCAAATAAGCAGTTTTAGACTAAAACTTCTAAATTGAATAACGTATACACAACACCTCTACTTGAAAACCTACCACTTGTGACTCAATCTGATGTGGCCTAATTTACGCTTTAATCCCCTGTTAAAATTAATTACACTAGTACCAAAAAGAAGAGTTACTAAAATCAGAAAAAAAACCTCATAATTTGAAATTTATATGAATAATACATTTTATGAAACTGTTACTTTCTTCTACAGCAAATAAAGCTGGTTAATTGAGAATAAATTCTAGATGCCATGTAACTTGATATTTTTATAGTACCAAATGTTTCATTAAGGATTTATAGTATACTCAGTATTACTTTACTCCTGGGGAAATGAGGTTTACAATAGAGGAAACATAACAAGCAGTTTTCATTTGATATGTTAACTCTAAAGATTTGGTAATGGCCACTCTCAGCTCTTTGTGAAGAAAGTACCTGGGGCGAGATTCAAATGTTCTGGGGTTGATTAGCAATGTCTGCATTGAGTTCAGGAGGTAGACTGGATTAGATCATGCTTTAGATGGATTAGATTATGCTTTTACTGGACTAGATTATAAAACTGCATACATTTCCTGCAAATATGTTAGACTCTTTTCCTCCAGAAGTCATCTTTGGGGAGGAAGACACACCTTAGACTTGTTTTTATCTCATTTTAGTGTGCAGCACCAAATCTCTGCTCAAAGACCCTCTGTGACTATCAGGAACAGACATGGCATCAGTTAAATAGAAGCATGGTGTAGTGGAATGAGAATGGGCTTTAGAATTACTTTGATGTTAATCTTAACTCTGTACACTTAGTTATGTGTCTTTGGAAAAACTGATTTCCTCTTCTGTAAATGAGGATAGTACTAATAACTGTCTCACAGGAATGTTGTGAAGTACTCCTTAATGAATAAAGTGTTTGACATTTATTGTTTTTAACTAAGTATGCTTTGGGGCCACTATGAAAATTTTAAGGGCAGGCACCATGACTTATTTTTTTTGTATGTATGTATGTATTTGGCATAGGTAATCAATAGGTGTTAAAGCAAATTAAAGACTTTTAAACTGGAATGTTTTCAAGTTTTACTTTTTGTGCACTTCAAAGCAAAAGGATAAATTTACATTCTTTTTGAGTGGATCTAAATCTAGGCTTTATTAGAGACAGGATAAGCCACTGAATGACTTCTTTGAGATGCTTCCAGCCCTTTGTTTCTTTGCCACCTACATATAAAGGCAACAAACAAACAAACAGAAAACCTGCCCATGAGAGTCTTCAGTAGGGATTCATTGGTAGTCATCATGCAGTTGTTGTAAAATACAGTTTAGTATTTTATGGCAGCTTAATCTACTTTGCCTTTCATCTGTGCATCTGTGAAAAAATAGTGACAACATGGAAAATATTCTAAATCAAACATATGGAGTGCTGGATACTGCAGCCAAATCCTGTCCCTACCAAACTGTTATTGAGAGAAAGTAGAAATTTCAAGGCTGGTTTGTATACTAGATGTTTGTAATGTGCTCAAATAGCAACTCCCTCAAGTTAAGATTGTGTTTAAAAAATACCCCCTGGAAGAGAGTAAAGCGCCACTAGAAACATTTTTTTACTGATCTTATCAAATGTTTATAAAAGAAAGAAAATAATTTTCAGTAAATCCATATATTAGGACCACACACACAGCATACATACTTAAGAGAAGATTTGAACACAAATTAATATGTGTGTATTCAAAATTAGAGATTTTGAAATAAAAATAAGCTGTTAACACACATTTTCTGTTTCTTACAGTGTTGTTGTTGTTTTAGTGCTGTACTCTGCCTCATGCATATGCATATAGGAGAAAAATGGAGCTCACAAAGTGCTACTTGCAGAAGATGCACAGTATTTTTTCATCCTGACTCGACCATCCACATCTGCAGAGGAAGTCAATCACATAGATATGGTGTGTAGGGCAACCTTTTGAATTGTGCATTGAAGAAGCATCCAATTTAGAAAGATGTTCACATCATATGAACTTCAAATAAATAACTTTTGGGGTGATGGGATGGTGATGCTATCTTTTAGTATGACATTGTAAGTTACTAGATTTTCTACCTCTTGGCACAATATGCATTACTTAGCAATCTTTCTGCTAGAGCAATATTCTTCAAAGGTTAGCTGCATTATAATCACTGGAAGGTTTGTTAAAAATTCCTGAACTCGGCCGGGCGCAGTGGCTCCCACCTATAATCCCAGCGCTTTGGGAGGCCTAAGCAGGTGGATCACCAGGCAGGAGATCAAGACCATTCTGGGTAACACGGTGAAACCTCATCTCTACTAAAACTACGAAAAAATTAGCCAGGCGTGGTGGCCAGTGCTTGTAGTCCCAGCTACTGGGGAGGCCGAGGCAGGAGAATGGCGGGAACCCAAGAGTCAGAGCTCGCAGTGAGCCGAGATGGCGCCACTGCACTCCAGCCTGGGCGACGGAACGAGACTCTGTCTCAAAAAAAAAAAAAAAAGAAAAAGAAAAAGAAAAACAACACACAACAACAACAACAACAAATTCCTGAACTCCACCCATAGTTTCTACATTTGGGATAGAGTTAGTAAGTTTGGAGTAGAGAACAAGAATTTTAATTCCTACCTAGTTCCTGGGTGATACTAATTCAGCTGGTCCGGTGACTACATGTTGAGAACCACTTTCTTTGAGTGATAGTCGAAACAACATATATATGAGTAAATGAGCAAAACAGCAGAGCTGTCAAAACATTTTTAGTAATTATTTTTTTAAATTTGCACACATGAAAATTTATTTTATATAGCACTCTGAATAGAAAATGTCATTGTTGATTATTTAATTAGATGCTTTTTTTTTTTTTTTTTTTTTATTAGACAGAGTCTTGCTCTGTCACCCACGCTGGAGTGCAGTGGCACGATTTTGGCTCGTTGCAACTTCCATCTCCCAGGTTCAACCAACTCGCCTGCCTCAGCCTCCAGAGTAGCTGGAATTATAGGCACGTGCCACCACACCCGGCTAATTTTTGTATTTTCTTTTTTAGTAGAGACAGGGTTTTGCTGTGTTGGCCAGGCTGGTCTCAAACTCTTGGCCTCAAGTGGTCTGCCTGCCTCGGCCTCCCAAAATGCTGGAATTACAGGCATGAGCCACTGCACCGGGCCTTATTAGATGCCTTTTTACTCAACTTTAAATATCCAGATATTTAGCACCATGTAGACACTTGCTTTGATTACCCTATATTTTACCTTCTGCTTCTTTATATGAACTTGCTGGATGTGAGATTATATTTCTAGTCAAGTTGTTAAAATAATAATTTTAAAAGAAATCAGACTAATTGGGAATATTCTTGCTTCAAGAGGGGTTGTTCAAGCATTCAAGATGTCAAGAAAAGTTTCACTTCAGGACTTGGTTATTGAGTAATATTTATTCTTTTTCTGTGTACAGTCATCCCTCAGTATCTGATAGGAATTAGTTCTAGAACTCCTGCAAATACCAAAATTTGTGCATGCTCAAGTTCACAGTAGGCCCTGCGGAACCCACATATATGAAAAGACGACGCTCTGCTATACACAGGTTTTACATACATGTGTATTTTATTCACAATCTTTGTTTGGTTGAAAAAATCTGGGTGTAAGTGGACCTGTGCAGTTCAAATCCAAGTTGTTCAAGGGTCAACTATCCTGTGTTTTCAATTATTACGTCTATCACTTGGTGCTTGTTAATTGTGATGTAGGCTTTGCAATTAGGCTACTTCCAGCCATAGATTAATTAAGAGATAAATAAATCATAGAGAATTTGGCATATGAATCAAACTCTTCACTTCCAAGTTAAGGAGAAATTCTGACTTTTTTCTTAAAATTAATATTTAATGCATCAAATAATACCATAGGATGTTCTTTTAAGGAAAAACAACCAAAAATACCTAAAAATAAAACCAAAATAAAAAAAAATGGAAAACAGCAAAATGATTACTGATTACATTCATTGTATTGTTTAATATTTCTATTCACCTTAATTAAATATAATGAATGGTATTTTTGAAAAATACAAAAAATTACAAAACATACAAAAACATAAATCAGGAAAATTAACACAAATTGTACATACAAACACAGCAAAATAATTGAATACACAATTTTTAGACTTTGACATCCTTTCTTTTGTTGATCAGGAACAGAAATCCAATCAAGCTTAACCACAGAGAAAAGATACAAAAATCCCATAGAAATCCACAAAAGCTGAAATACTTCTCCTTAGACAATCAAGAATTGGAGTAGCTTCAGGAGACCACCACCTGGTTCTGGAGGGCTTCTCTCTAATTTATCTTACTTCATTTTCACGTACATGTGCTTGCTTCATCTGCTTTTCTTCCAGTTTTGCTAAACTGTATCTCAGTCTGTCAGTACCTGTACTTAAATTCCAAATTCCAAATTTAATGGGTGGCCTAATCTGTGGGTAGAATAGTCTCAGGCCAATAGTTTGTGGGTTTGTTTTTCTTTTTTCTTTTTCTTTTTCTTTTCTTTTATTTTATTTATTTATTTATTTATTTTGAGAGTGAGTCTCGCTCTGTCGTCCAGGCTGGAGTGCAGTGGCGCGATATTGGCTCACTGCAAGCTCCACCTCCTGGGTTCACACCATTCTTCTGCCTCAGCCTCCGGAGTAGCTGGGACTACAGGCGCCCGCCACCACGCCCGGCTAATTTTTTGTATTTTTAGTAGAGACGGAGTTTCACCCTGTTAGCCAGGATGGTCTCCATCTCCTGACCTCGTGATCCGCCTGCCTTGGCCTTCCAAAGTGCTGGGATTACAGGCGTGAGCCACCGTGCCAGGCCGGTTTGTGGGTTTCTTAATCATCTTTGGTCAGATATCATAGAGGCACATGTTATATGGAATAGTCTTTTCCAGGGATTCTGGCTTAGTAGAGTTCAAATATGAAGGCTAGGTGGATATCATAGGCAAATGATTTTTTTAAAGCATTCTTAGAGGAAGTCGGACTGGTTGGGTCATCATATTTTAAGTAAAACCAGTGATTCATGTGCTGAGGGAGTACTCATTTTACAGAGAGAATAATAAAGGGGAAATAAATGACCTTTTAGGAATGAGATTAAAATTTAAATATATAAAATAATGAAATCACACACAACAGGAACAAAGCAGAGAGGCCGTTGAGGAAGCAAAACATTTCTTGTAGTAAAATAGTATTTGATATAGAGGGAAGTAAACAGCATTTTCTAGGAGAAATCAAATATACTGAGTCCATTAGAAGTGCCTTGAGATTTTTGATGAATAGCTTACCTTTATACTTCATAATAATATGATGTTATAACTTTAATAATTCTATTTATAAAATGAAAAATTTAAGCCCTCATGTTTACAACTACTAATGTCATCTAGTATTATCTGGTTATGGATCCCTTATTAAATGTTTTTCTATTTATTATCGAATGCTTCAAATTTAGAAATACATATATTTTCCTGTCTTGAAATTAAGCTTTACATTTATGTTAACAACCAATTTTCAACAACGGAAGAAATGGATGAAAACTGATAATATACTTTGTCACCTGAACTTTTTGCAATTTACAATTCAATTATATAGTGATTGATGTTCAAGAGTGATGTATTATACCAAATAAGAAAAGTCTCTCATTAAAGAAATTTTTTAATATAGTTTTAAATTAAGTTGTTTTAACCAATCTTCAATATTGACCATAACCAAAATTTGTAATGAGAACATGCTTTTTCATTAAGTGGAATATTTTTCACCCAGTTATCCCTTTCGAGTTAGCCATTTAGTTGAACAGATTAAATTTTAAAAATCATAGATGACTTTTCATCCCCAGAAAAAAAAAAAATCTTCTCTTTCTTGTAGTTTCTCTTAACCAACTCACATACTTTCCCATATGTAACAATTTATTTCTATAATCTAAGGTCACACATTAGTTAGCTGTCTACACTTTCTCATGCATTGAGTGGATAAAATGAAAGAGAGAGAGTGAAGACTGGAAAGGTAAGTTAAGGCCAGATTTCTGAATTAACTGGCAGGTTTTCCTAAGACTTTTGGGTTTGTGACCCTTGAAATGAGTTGTGCCTTTAATCATGTTTTATTTATTTTAAAACATTTTGGGTACAATGACCTCATAATATAGATTTGTATTAGCAAAGTTTCGGATAAGACCTTGGAAACTATAGGTTGAAGAACAAGCACTCTGATATTTAGAAAAATCTATCTTTGATATTTGATAGTGGGAGTCAATGAATATTTTTTTTTTTTTTTTTCTTGAGATGGAGTCTCCTTCTGTCACTCAGGACGGAGCGTGGTGGCACAATCTTGCCTCACTGCAACCTCCACCTCCCGGATTCAAGTGATTCTCCTGCCTTAACCTCCCGAGCAGCTGGGATTACAAGCATATGCCACCATGCCCAGCTAATTTTTGTATTTTTGGTAGAGACGGGTTTTCGCCAATGTTGGCCAGACTGGTCTTGGACTACTGGCATTTAGTGATCCGCCCGCCTCAACCTCTCAAAGTGCTGAGATTACAGGCATGAACCACTGTGCCTGGCCTCAATGAAGATTTTTGAGCACAGAAGTATGAGCAAAGATATACTTTAGAAAATCCCTTTAGAAAATGATGAGTTTTAGGAGTTGGAAACTTAACACAGGGAAACAAGTTAGAAGATAGTTACAAGAAGCTGAGAAAGAGTTGATGAAGGCCTAAATCAAAAAACACTGGCAATGAGAATTGGAAGAAAGAAAAAGATTCAGTAATGGAACAAAAATTTGCTGAGTGTTTCCTACAAATCAGGTATTATACTAGGTATTATGGATACAGCAGAAAACAAAACAGAAAATTGAAACATATTTATTCTTGGAGATGTTGTATTCTATTAGTGTGAGACAAAAAGCAAACACATTAATTAAATAATAATATATGCATGTCAGAGAGTCTCAAATACTTTGGAGAAAAAAAAAGAGAGACGAATAGGAAGTACCTAGTAGAAGAAAAGGTTAAATAAGGTGATTTGGGAAAGCTTTACTGAGAAAGCAAAATGCTTTAGACACATTTAAAGGAAATGAGGATTCAACACTTGCAGTTGTCTGAGGGAAGGTTATTCCTGGCAGAGGATAATGCCAGTGGAAATACTGAAGCCTGGAAGTGTGTCTTGCATGTCCGAGGAAAGACAAGGAGGTCAGTGCAGTTGGATGGAGGAAGAAATGGGAGGAATAGAGAATTTGGTCATATTGACCTTGGGATGCCAGATTATTGAGAACTTTGTAGATTCTTGTAAGAACTTTGGCTTTTGTCTAATTGCAATAGAAAACCATTGGAAAGTTTTGAGCAGTGGAGAGACACAACATGCTTTATGTTATAATAGAGTCACTCTGACTGCTGTGTTGATACACTATGGGTGTCGGGGGTAGAAAGAGAGAGAGAGGTTAGGAGAGTATTGTAATAATCCAGTAGTTGGTTCAGTGTGGTAGCAGTGAATGTATTGAGAATGTGTTAGTGTCTGGAGACATTCTGAAGATAGAGACAACAGGATTCTCTGATAATTTGATGTGACATATGAGAAATAAAGAGACGAAGTGGCTATTAAGTGAGAAGGACAAGTTGCAGGTAGAGAAAATGGGGGAGAAGAATATCAGGAGTTCAGTTTTGAACAGTTAAATCTGAAATGAATATTAGAGCCTCTAAGTAGGGATGGTAAGTAGGAATTTCAATCCTACAACTCTGGAGTTTAGGAGAGAGGTCACTCCTGAGACAGAAATTTGGCAGTTCTCAGTTCATAAATGATATCACCAAGGGATTGATGTTGACAGAGAAGAGGAGATATCTAAGGACTAAAACTTAGAGCAGTCCAACATTAAGAAGTTAGGAAGATGGAGAGGAACAATTAAAAGAGACTGAGAAGAAGCACCAGTGAGGTAGGGGAACACTAATAAATTAGGCTGTCTTAGAAGCCAGCAGGAAAGAAAAATATTTCAAACTGGGGTGAGTAATTAACTGAATCAAATGCTGCTGAGAATTCAAACAGGAATTCCAAAAATTGACCTTGGAATCCCATACAATCTGAAGAATTTTGCTGACATTGGCAAGAAGAGATTCTGTGGGGAGATGAGATGAAAGTCTCACTGAATTGTGTTCAAGGGACAATGGAGCAGAGGAATTGGAGCATTAAAGAGTTTTGCCTTCAAGGACCCAAGAGGAGATATCAGATGGGAGAAAGATTTGAAAAGCTAAAAAGGAAAGGTATTTGGTGGTTGCTCGCTCCCCTCACAACAAAATTGGTTCATATGCCTAGACTGATGACAGCATGCATATATCAAGAGGATATGAAAAGCTCACATAATGGGACTATCAGTGACAGCAGGATAGGCACAAAAGCTTGAGCAAAAGGAAGGGCTTTGTTTTTATTGTTATTAAGGGCAGCCTATAGTAAGAGTTTCGATGTGTGTGGTTTAAACAACTTCCTGCCAGTGGCAAGGGAAGAAGAGTGAGGGCTTCCTTATTGGCTTTTCCAGCTGTGGGACAAGAGGAGAAAAGGGATTTGGATATACAGAGGCCAAACATCAAAAATGGAGTCAAATTATAACAAAGGAATTTGGTGGAAAATTTTGAGTGAGGTTATGAACAAGAGGTGAAGATGGTTCTCTAATCTGAAGCTTGAGAATTGAAGATATTGATGCTGTTCAACTGAGATAGGAAACATATAATACAATCAGGTCACATCTAGAAATGCCAGTCCATTCTGGCCATAAGAAAGAAGTAAGAGGAATAAGGGAAGAAAGGTGAGCAGAAAGTTAAGGTAAAGCAATAAATGTTGACAGTGTGAATTTTGCCATTTGGATCTTGAAGCAATCGTCTCCTGTATCTCAATTTATCTGTGTTAAAAAAACAGTTCTGGTTTAGCTAGGATTTTTGAATTGTGAGAGGCAGAGCCAAAAGGATCACTTTCTCTGGAGTCTGCCTTGTCTCTCATTTTTAATTACACTGAATCTTTTGTTGTCAATGTAATCTTTAATAGCATTCAGTAAGGTTCTGTTATGACTCTTCTTGACTTCTGATTTTAGTTCTAAAGTGTAAATAGTTTGGAAGTCATCTCTGTTGCCCTTACAATAAGAAAAAGAGCTGAAGAAATGGAAAAGCAATGACTTTTCTTGACTCCATCAGATAACTGAAATTGCAGGGCAAATCATCACCTCCAAATCTGGGAGAACATGTGAATCGAGAGAATCACAGTCAAAATCCTGCTTACCTGGAGCAGAAGACCCTGGGGCCATAAATTGGCAGAAACACGAAATGGTAATTTTGGTGAGTTGCTGGAGGCTGAGTGTAGACTAGCATGAATGAGAGAAACTCACAGGAACTACAGTCTGATGAGATCCCCACACTCTCTTGGGTTTTACCTGTAGGAACCCCATTCACCTCTTAGGTTGAAGAACTAAGAAAGATCCCCTCCTGGCTCTGGTAAGGGTAAGAGAAGACTAATCACTCTGAAATATACATGATCATTCTTCATAATAAAGACCTACTCTTCAGTAGAAAAGGCCTTATTAGAGAATTAACTCCCTGGAGACAGGGCATTCTTCATACTCTAGCCCCCTCTAGACTTCCTGCATCAACTGAGGAGAAAAAAAGTTAAGAAACACTTGTGAAGGTCACAGTCCAGTATACCAGCCTTCTAAAAGCCTGATATTTAATGGTAAGATTATGGGATATTTCCTCTTCCCCAAATATTACCCCTAGAGAAAGAAGGCTTCCCTGTAATAGCATTGCAATATAGCTAAAAAGCTCCAAATTGTAGACTCCCTTTGAGAAAGAGTACTTAGGAATCCTGAAAGACAACAGGAGAGGTAAAAACAAGCATACTATAGGAAGTTGAAGTCTCTGGCACCTAAAACTACGGCAAACATTAAACATAACAAAACTTTTAGCCATATTCAGATAAATGTCTATTTATTTCAGATCCTATTATCTGATCATACATATCTGGCTTTCAACAAAAAAATCACAAAGCCCAAGAAAGACAAGAAAACACACACACACACACACACACACACACAGTATGACAAGAGAAAGCAATAAGCAGAACCAGACTCAAATATGACACAGATGCTTGAATTATTGGACTGCACATTTAAAATATCTATGGTTAATGTGTTAAGGGTTCCCAAGGAAAAAGTAGACAGCAGGCAACAACAGATGGATATTATAATCAGAAAGATGGAAACTCTAAGAATAAAAAGGAAATGTTATACATGAAAACCACAATAAAAGAAATGAATTATGCCTTCTGATGGAATCATCAGTAGAATGAACAGTTCAGGAAAGATTTAGTGAGCTTGAAGAAAGGTCATAAGAAACTTCCCAAACTTAAATTCCAAAACAAAAGGATGAAATACACACTCATACATAACATCAGACACACACACATACACTCACACACTAGGAGAGAACACCCAAGAACTGTGGGGCAGTTTCAAAAGATAAAATGTATATGTAATTGGAATTCCAAATGTAGAAGAAAAAGAGCACAGAGAAGAAGAAATGTTTAAAGTATAATGGTGAAAAGCTTCCCCCAAATTAATGTCAGACATGAAACCAGAGATCCAGGAAGTGCAAAGAGCACCAAACAGAATTAATTCCAAAATATCTATACCTAGGCCTACCTTATTCAAATTGCATAAAAGAAAAGGCAAAGAGAAAAATTTTGAAAGAAGCTAAAGAAGACGAGGTAGGCAGGCGATCTTACTTATAAAGGAACTAGGATAAGAATTAAATGGTATAGGTAAGAACATGCATCTACATAAAGAAAAAGCAACAGAGAAAGAATAAATTAATATAAAATAAAATGATTTATGATGCTTAGAATA
This sequence comes from Mandrillus leucophaeus, assembly GCF_000951045.1. Classification (NCBI taxonomy): domain Eukaryota; kingdom Metazoa; phylum Chordata; class Mammalia; order Primates; family Cercopithecidae; genus Mandrillus; species Mandrillus leucophaeus. The sequence continues at coordinate 384,809 of NW_012101904.1, forward strand.
AAAGTTAAGTAAGGGGACTGGATTCAATGTCACAAAAAATTTTGGCCAATGAATTTTAGGAAGAAAGTTGTAATTGGCACTTGTTAACGTGCAGCAAGTAAAAGACATACTACTTCCAAATGTAATTAATTGAAGAAATACTGTTCTAAAGACGATCATGAAAACTAGAGCAATAAAATGATTTTTATGCTGCTCAATGTTTTCTATATAATTCCTTCTTCCTCAGGGTGAATACCCAGATATATGCTCTGTAGAGGTGAGACTTGTTTTATTGACTGCAGTACTTCCCAGTACTAAAACTGCTTGGGATATAGCAGGCAGTCACTACATTTTCTTAAATAAAGATAGCTAATGAAGAATAAGCAGATGAGACAGAGAAGAAGTGAGGGTTTCTAAAGCTATTTCGAAGTTTAAATGAACTGATTCAGTTTTGGATTCTTTGGTGCCTTGATAGATAATGGGGGCATTACCTGACAATGGCAAGTAGGAGGAGAAGGAGCATGTGAAGGGCAATTTAATTTTGGATTCCTTGAGTTTCAGGCTTCTCAGGGACACACATGCAGTGATATTTAGTAGTTGGAAGAGATAGAATTGGTAAACGTTAGCATAATGCTCAAAGTTGAAGCCCTAGGAATTCATAAAATTAAGTATTATGTAGACCAGGGGTCCCCAACCCTCAGGCTGGTTAGGACCAGAACTGGTCCAAGGCCTGTTAGGAAGTGGGTGACACAGCAGGAAGTGAGTAGCAGGCAAGCAAGCATTACTGCCTGAGCTCCACCTCCTGTCAGATCACCAGCAGCATTAGATTCTCATAAAAGCCGAACCCTATTGTGAACTGTGCATACAAGGGCTCTAGGTTGCATGCTCCTTATGAGAATCTAACTAATGCCTGATGATTGGAGGTGGAATAGTTTATTCCTGAAATCATGCCCACCCCTGTTTCCTGTGGAAAAACTGTCTTTCATGAAACCAGTCCCTGGTGCCAAAAAGGTTGGGAATTGCTGATATATATCTGAAGCATATCTACCCTCTTCCAAATTCACTCATTTATGTTCAACCTCAGCAAACAGTAGCAACCTCCACATATTTACTCAATTCAGAAAGATAGATGCAGTTATGATTATCTTTACTCAACAAATCCAATTTCATTAACAAGTATGGGCTGTAATAACAAGGCATATAGTAAATCTGTTCACTTCTCTCCATCATATTTTTCTCCCTTCTCCAAGGCCCTTCCACTCTCATCTGGACTTCTGTGTTAGTTCCCAACTGACCTTACTGCTTTTAGGCTTGCCTTATTCCTACATTTATCTATACCCTACATGCTTTCCAATGGCTCTACATCATACTTAAAATCTAAACTCCCTACTTGGTCTGGTTCTCCTCCATCTCAGACTTCATCACATACATTTTCCCCCAGGCAATGATACCCTAGCCTTATTGACTTAAGGAAGTAAAAAGAACAAAGCTGGAGGCATCACGCTATCTGACTTCAAACTATACTACAAGGCTACAGAAACCAAAACAGCATGATACTGGTACCAAAATAGAGATAGAGACACATGGAACAGAACAGAGGCCTCAGAAATAATGTGACACATCTACAACCATCTGATCTTTGACAAACCTGACAAAAACAAGAAATGGGGAAGGATTCCCTATTTAATAAATGGTACTGGGAAAATTGGCTAGCCATATGTATAAAACTGAAACTGAATCCCTTCCTTACACCTTATACAAAAATTAATTCAAGATGGATTAAAGACTTAAATGTTAGGCCTAAAACCATTAAAATACTAGAAGAAAACCTAGGCAATATCATTCAGGACACAGGCAAGGACAAAGATTTCATGACAAAAATGTCAAAAGCAATTGCAACAAAAGCCAAAATTGACAAATGGCATCTAATTAAACTAAAAAGCTTCTGCACAGCAAAAGAAACTACCATCAGAGTGAACAGGCAACCTAAAGAATGGGAGAAAACTTTTGCAATCTACTCATCTGACAAAGGGCTAATATGCAGAATCTACAAAGAACTTAAACAAATTTACAAGAAAAAAATCAAACAACCCCATCAAAAAGTGGGCAAAGGGTATGGAGAGATACTTTTCCAAAGAAGACATTTATGTAGCCAACAGACACATGAAAAAATGCTCATCATCACTGGCCATCAGAGAAATGCAAATCAAAACCACAATGAGATACGGTCTCACACCAGTTAGAATGATGATCATTAAAAAGTCGGGAAACAACAGGTGCTGGAGAGGATGTGGAGAAATAGGAACGCTTTTACACTGTTGGTGGGAATGTAAACTAGTTCAACCATTGTGGAAAACAGTGTGGCGAATCCTCAAGGGTCTAGATCTAGAACTACCATTTGACCCGGCAATCCCATTGCTGGGTATATATCCAAGGGATTATAAATCATGCTACTATAAAGATGCATGAACATGTATGTTTATTGCAGCACTATTCACAATAGCAAAGACTTGGAACCAACCCAAATATCCATCAATGACAGACTGGGATAAGAAAATGTGGCACATATACACCATGGAATGCTATGCAACCATAAAAAAGATGTGTTTATGTCCTTTGAAGGGACATGGATAAAGCTGGAAGCTATCATTCTGAGCAAACTATCGCAAGGACAGAAAAGCAAACACTGCATGTTCTCACTCATAGGCAGGAACTGAACAATGAGAACACTTGGACACAGGGCAGGGAACATCACACACTGGGGCCTGTCGTGAGGTGGGGTAATGGGGAAGGGATAGCTTGAGGAGAAATACCTAATGTAAATGATGAGTTAATGGGTGCAGCACACCAACACAGCACATGTATATATATATAACAAACCTGCACATTTTGCATTTGTACCCTAGGACTTAAAGTATAATAAAAAAAAAATCAAACCTGTTAAGTTTGTTCCTACCCTGTGACTTTTGCACTAGTTCCTTATTATGCCCGAAATGCTCCTCCCCGTCCTTGATCTTGCTGTTAGGTCCTTATCATTCAGAACTTAATGTAAATGTCATACTCATAGAGGCCTTATCTCACTATCCAATTTAGAGTAGCTAGGCTGTCTCTCACTTTCATATTCCTCTGTTTATTTAAAAAACATTTTTATTCACAGCATTAACTATGATAAAATATTATTCTTATTTATTTGTCTATATCTTGTCAGTCTCCCTCAATAAAATATAAAGTCCATGAGTATAAAGATTATAGCTGTCTTGTTCCCTATCTGCAGTGCTAAAACAGGGCCAAGCACATAGTAGATAGTCAAAAATATTATTGAATGAATTAATTTCTTTGAAGAAAATGTATTTGATATTAGGTTTCATTTGCTTTTCAAAGTAAGGTATTGCATCTTACACATCTTCAAAACCCTCAGATGCTCAATGCATTGCTTTTCACAGAGCACTCAAAGTGTGAGCTCATGTATGTATTATTGCAAAGTTTGTGTTTTCATGAAAATACTACATTATATTCTATACTCTGAATATTCAGGTCTCTCTGTCTCTCTCTTTCTCTGTCTCTTCATCTCTCTCACTCCCTTATCCAAGTGTTAACAATATTTTTATCTAGGTATTGAAATTATAGTAGATTTTTCTTTATTTTTGGGAGAGGGCTGAATTTCTGTGGAACAGAACATTTCTTCTTTGTTATGCCGGGATCAGAGAGAGTCCATCAACTGAAACAGTAATTTAAGGTAGAGTCATAAAAATGTTACATAATTGCTGCTTTACTTCACGTCAAGAGTTCCCTTATTAGCATAAACTAAGATGTGGTCTGAAGGGCCCACCATGATGACAAATAAATTCTTACTACTTAGGAAATTCCAAAAGTTTAAGAGATTACCTCCCAGGAGTCAGGAATAGTTTGGAACTCTCTTTGGGCAAGGCCAAATCCATTATTACACAAGTCATAATTATAGTAACATGAACATCTGAAACAAGTAACTCTGGTGACAGACACAATGGTCCTATTGCAATCCTAAAGTTCAGTTCTTGAGGACTAGAAATTCATATGCATCATAGGAAATGAATAATAGAGGGAGAATTCACTTGCTCAGTATGCTTTCAAGGAACTTGTTAGTATACTTCATGTTATTTGAGGAAATGAACATGATGAAGTCATGAGGATTTTCTGTTGATATTTTGAACTCTTGAAAATAATTATGGATTCCTTGACTTAAAAACATACAATTAAATACAATTATTAAAATAGTTAAAAGGTAATTTTTTAAAAGTTTGATATTGTTTGAATGTTTGTTTCTCCAAAAAATTCATATGTTGAAGTCTTAATCTCTAAGATGATAATATTAAGAGGTGGAACTCTTGATACATGATTAAATTATACAGATGGAGCCCTCATGAATGGAATTAGTACCCTTATAAAAGAGACCCAAAGCTCATTGGTCCCTTTTACCACGTGAGGACACAGCTGGAAAGCACCTTCCATGAACCAGAAAGTGTGCCCACAGCAGACACTAAATCTGCCAGCACCTTGATGTTGAACTTCTCTGCCTCCAGAACTGTGGGAAACTTCCGTTGTTTATAAACTGCCCAGTTTGTGGTATATGTTTTAGCAGCCCAAATGGACTAAGACAAATAAGTATTAGTAAACAGGATTAAATATTTAAAATTTTACCTGAAAAGACTTTATTTTTAATTATATTACGAAGTATCTATTAAAAATCATTATTTATTGTTATCTTACCTTCCAAATATCAAAATGTATACTGTTGGAGGTGGAAAGATCTTCAGAGTTCCTACTTCAGGCTCTCATTTTTTATATGAGGAAACTGTAAGATGTTAAATAACTTGTTCAGTGTCAAACAATTTCTGGCGAAGCCCTCACTGCATTCACGGTTCCTGAGTTCAGTCCAGAGTTCTTTATGTAGAACCAAAAAGGCAAAACGTATGACAATTGCTTATGTTCTAATTGAGAGACAGCATGACACAGGAGAAAGAGCTTCATTTTGGAATCCAGTCTACAATTATATATATATTTTAATTATTAAACGTTAGGTACTTTCAGACTTTCTACATTTCTGTTTGAACTAGAATATGAGTAAGGTAACTTATTTCAAATAAGGTAACTAATTTCAAATCTGAGCCCTTCTGATTTCTAAATCCAACCATCTGAGTTCATGCTTTGCAGTTCATTGCTTCTTTAACTCTCCCATGGAGACCATTATTGCATCATTCAAAGGGCTGAAATGAAAGATTTCTATTTTCCTGGAGTGTTTTAAAAGTCACTGAGAAAATTCATTGAGGCTTAAAACTTTTCAGGCATGCTCAAATACCAAGGCAGGTTTCTTGTATGAAATATAAAATATATTGAGGTAAAAATATGGACAAGAGGCTAAAAAGGAAGAGAACATGATTGTAACAACTTCTTAAATAGGAGTAATGTGAAATAATTATGTTTTAGTTTGCAAAAGTGCACTTTAAAATTTTGTCTGAATGCTAAGCTTTCAGTTAAATGTATTTTTTAAGTCATTTACAAGTCATTTCATTATTTTAAGATCTCACTTGTGGCACACTTCTGTATTTGCCAAGTTACGAACTTTGTAGCAAAACATCTACTACATATTTCTCTCTTTCCGTTCCTATCTTATTTGTATAATGGATTTATGATGTTAAAAGGCAACTGGGAATTATGTGCAGTAACTGTAGCACAAAATTCTAAAGATATTATCTGCAACAAATTTATATCATGTGAAATATGAAATCATTTAATTTAAAGACATAAGAAGAGTTCACTTGAATGCATAAACATTTGTTTTTCTGTGTGTGCTGGGCACTCTGCTACGAACTAATATAGAAGTTAATAAGACATAGCTGCTGACTCTTCAAATTTCTCAAACGAGTGCTGGAAAATTGTATCTGTCCATTTGCTATGGGCAGTTTCTTCACTTTTACCTAGACACACATGATGATTAGGGGACTTCCAATCTTAATTGGTGCAAACAATTAAGATTGGAAGGGAAAGGGAAAAGCAAAGGTACTTTTTCAATTTATTTAATACATGTGGTTGAGAGTTACTCAAAGCCAATACTGCTGTGTGTCATGCGATGCTTTCTCTTCAAATATTTCACTCTGGCAGAAAAGACTGTTTATTTTTAAGAACCCAAAAGGAGAAACTAGTTGATGTGATAACATACTACCAAAGTATGGTATTTTGAGTCTCTAATTAACATTGCTTTAAGTTGCCCAAGAAGATGTTTTGGGAGTTAGGCAGACCCCTGAGTAGTGCTCCTAAGAACACATACTACTCAGATCACAGAACTAAAATTTAAGAGAAGGTTTAAACCATGCTCTTTTCCTGATAGAATTTTATTGAAACCAGATACATGAAAAGCTGTTACCTCTTTGGTTATTTGAAAAAAAATAATAAGGATGGAAAAAGGCATAAGTCAGGTACTCTACACTTTGATCGAAAGACCACAGACAGTCTGAGATGTGCAATATGACTTCATACCACAAAGATAGAGGCATAATTGGAGCGGCTAAGCTTTTCAAAGGCCGTGATCAAAGGAAAGCTAGAGCACATGGGAAGAAGAGTGCCAGATCAAGCACTACTAGATTTCCAGAAGACTCAGTTATGCTGCTGGAACACAGAATTGCCAGGCTTAGGACAAGGGTCCTTGGGTTGCATACAAAAAGAAAAACAAATAGCAATAATTATAACCTTATATGAAAGAAAGGCAAGAGAAAAACAATGTCATTTTAGCAGTTAAAAAATGGGACAGAATTTGAGGCAGTGGCTACATCCTCTGGGACAAATGTTATGAAGTCATATAAATGTGTTGCAATTGAATAATGACAGCAGGAAAGTGGGATTACATTTATAATTACAAAAATTATGTTTTATATACAGGTCTAGTCAATTGTATGATAATACTCTAATTCACTCAAGACAATAATACATAGTCAATTTTAAAATACATTTGGGAGATAAAAAACAATTCTGTAGAGTTTGAAATTATAAAGGAGGTAATTGTGAACAATTTTCAAGTGTTAGCAATTAGAAAAGCTATATTTGAGATAAATGATTGAGCACAAAAGTTAGGTTAGATTATAAAATTTGTGAATTTTATATTGTTTAAAACATACATGAGAGACAAGGGTTCTACAAGAAATGTTAAACATATTGTTAAAATCCTGGTATAATTGAGTAAAACGGAGGTTCATCAGTTATTGTTTAAGAACTATTAAAAAGAGAAAGATGAGAGATTTTATTTTTACTTTTTAAAATAGTAGAAACTGGTTTGCTTTAAGGAGAAGAAAAATGATGATTCTGTAAAGGCAGCTTTAAAAATAATTTCAACTTAATGCTTAGCTACAAGACATATGGTTACCATGAACGTTCTCTATGCTAAGAACGTATACTTTTTTTCTCTGCTGTATTTAACACTGCTTTGTTGGAACTATACAACAATGCATGCATGATTGAGATGAGAAAGTCGGGTCTAATACTCAGATGAATGGAGAGTGAACTATCTATTTAAAAACAATAGGAGATTAAATTCATGTGAAAAATGTGATGTCAGCAGTTGACTACATGTTTTGATGCTGTCTCTTATACACATCTAGATGTGTATAAGAGACAGGGTTTCCTTGAGCTGCTGTGAGCTCCACCCAGTTCGAGCTTCCCAGCGGCTTTGTTTACCTACTTAAGCCTCAGCAATGGCAGGCGCCCCTCCCCCAGCCTCGCTGCTGCCTTGTGGTTAGATCGCAGACTGCTGTGCTAGCAATGAGGGAGGCTCCGTGGGCGTCGGACCCTCCCGGCCAGGTGTGGGATACAATCTCCTGGTGTGCCCGTTTGCTTAAAGCACAGTATTGGGGTGGGAGTTACCCGATTTTCCAGGTGTTGTGTGTCTCGGTTCCCCTGGCTTGGAAAAGGGATTCCCTTCCCCCTTGGGCTTCCCAGGTGAGGTGATGCCTCGCCCTGCTTCAGCTCTCGCTGGTCGGGCTGCAGCAGCTGACCAGCAGCAATTGTCCGGCACTCCCTAGTGAGATGAACCCAGTACCTCAGTTGAAAATGCAGAAATCACCGGTCTTCTGTGTCGCCGGCGCTGGGAGCTGGAGACTGGAGCTGTTCCTATTCGGCCATCTTGCTCTGCCCCCTGTATTTTTTAATAGAGATGGGGTTTCACCATGTTGGCCAGGCTGGTCTCGAACTCCTGACCCCAGGTGATCCACCCGCCTTGGCCTCCCATGTAGAATATGTTATTCTAAGAAAGGCAGGACAATTTTTTTATATAACTTCTTTTACAGCTGTATACAGTGAATGGTAGATAGGAAGATACTGGCACTTAAGAGAGGATTTAAACCATATCCTTTTCCTTAGATCTTTACTGAAACCAGGATAGTGCTTCTTAAACTTTATGATGCATCTGAATCATTCACTATCTTGTGAAAAGTGCAGATTCCTGTTCAGTTAGGTATGGAGTGGGGTCTGTGATTCTACACTTTTATTTTTCTCCTTGTCTGTGGGCCACAGGTTGAATAGCAAGTCTCTAGATCATTTCTGTAAAATGAAGGATGTGGGCTACCAAGCCTCTGAAATCTCTAAGTGCGCTTACATTCTGCATTCTTTTAAAGCTGACACTTTTGCGACTGGATCAGACTTAGCTTGTATTTCTGGAGAGATGTATTGTTCTGAAACACACCCCAGTAAAGATGATAGGCACTGAAGGACACTGGGAATGCACAGCCAGATAACTGGAAGGAGCAGATATTTTCTTATGAGTACATAATGCCTCACTAAGATATTAGTTTTCTCAACTTTTATACCACCATTAGAGTACCTTTAAATTCCATTTATGTGTACTATAAAAGCTTATATTCTAGTATAGATGGGATGATGTAAACTGATGCTTCCTTGGTAAAAAAGATAGACTGGGAAGTAAGTTTCCAAATGCAAGAAGACTGGGATGATTATAAAAAGGCTATTGATCAGAAGTGAGTGGCTTGAAGAAGGGCTCTCATTTGTGTTTCAAAATGAGAGGGACTCAATTTGAGCAGATACTCCTGACATAAAGATAGCAAAGTTTAAAAAAAAAGGGCAAGTCAGGGAAAGTAGAGATGAGCCACAAAATTTTATGTAGTGCAAAAAGAAAGAAGTGTCTCGGATAAGAAAAGCTGGTCACTAAGTACATGGGTGAATTGTCAAGCTTTAGTACAAATAAGTATTTTTTAAAAACCCTTGAAGTAAGGATCAGTAGGAGATGATGATGAAGTGAGGTAGAAGGAAATGAGAACACATTTGAAAGTCCAGATTTGGGCAGATCTTTTTTTAATGACCTAAAAGAACTGTGGTTTTTGGTTTACTATTTTAAGTCTTTAGAAAGGAAAAACTTGGAGTCTGGAATTTTCTTATTTCTCAAAAACAAAATAAATAATAATAATAACAAATAGGATGAAAAACAGTTCAAAAAATTAATGAAAAGAGGAACTACTGTAACACTATAAATCATGATTTATCAAAAAGAATAAGAAGTTTTAAAGTTAATCTGTTCATTTTCCCATAAGTAATTCTTAACTCCTTCCCTATCTACCAGCTTGATGCTGAGAACTGTCTAGGAGATGTCAGGGCCATAATATGGAAATAACCAGAATCCCAGAATCATCATGTGGAGGAAAACAACAGGAACGTACGCATAGAACTACTATATGATTGAGAAACGCTTTTGCGGTCTGGTCAGCCACTTATTCGGTGGTTGTTTATTACAGTAGTTAGGTTAACCTAACATAAAAATGATATCAGAAGTGGTGTGCTGATTTAAGAAAGCACTTAAATTTGTGCCATTGGTTCAGCAGGCTGGTTGTAGATAGTAAATATTGAAGGCCATAAAGCTGGAGATCCTTATTTGTCAAGACAAAAACATTTGGTAAAACTGCCACTTGTGATAACTTGGAAAGTAGATCAAGTGCCTACTAAGTCTGTAGCTCTTAAGAAGTTTTTGAAAAGAGCCAAAATATTAGGATATATTGTTTGCCTTTCACTGGTATTACCAACGTATCACACACACAAAAAAAGATAATTTTCAGGCATAAATGATAAAGATTTTCCATGATTGCAAAAGCCGATCAATAGCTTCTGGAGTTCAAATAATAGTAAATAAGACAGAAAAGACATTGAGGGCATAAGGACCATCTAGACTTCTCAGGTAACAAATGTGGCTCGGTTGTGGAGCCATATAATTATAAGATTAACAGAGTTGCCCTTCAATTGAAGCATATTATTTCAGCTGGCCTCAAAGTAGCAGAAATTTAAATTTCAAAGTAGGAGTAATAGAGCTTTCTTTTGTGGAGGGAGGAGCAGAGATGAAAGAAATGATACGGTAGCAAGGAAGACTTGAGAACTATATTTAGAAAAGACTTTTGAATGTTTCAGAACATTAAACTGACTGAACGACAATAGATATAGTTTTTGAGGGAATTTTTTTCTGTATTCTCTTATGGAACTGTATTGGTAAGGAAACCATGAGCCTCACCAAAAATAACTTGACTCTAACCAGTCTTTAACACATACTTCCAACTTGCCATAACAACAAAAAGCCTGATAAGGTTATGCAGACTGCTATCTCCTAAGGAGGACAAAATTCCCTACAACCTCCCAGTGGGCACAGCCAGGTACTACCTAGTCCACTGGATAATGTGGTTGCTTTCAGGTAACCAAGTCCAGGTCTGAGCAAAGAGCCTGGAAGGGATCTTCACAATCACTGCACAGTAGGATTTCTTCATTACTGTGGATCCATGACTGCTGTGTGTTTCCTGATTTCCCTTTTTAGAGTAGGATTCATGAGGTATATCTTGTCCCTGCTTCATCATTGCATGTTGGGTTGTTTGTATTAGCTGGCAATGCAGCAAGTTTGTCACTTTGGTTTATATGTTGCTACACCATAAGGAGTACCTTAGGACCTAAGGAAGACGATATTACATTACCTAAAGATCCTGCAATGCAAGCTGGGTTAAATAGCCAAATGGAGCTTTGGGTATTCTTTCTTTAAAAGGGGAATGAATGTGTCCCGAGAATTTAAAAAAAAAAAAAAAAGATACAAACAGATAATTGGTGTCAAGAAGAGAGATTGTAGCAAAAACCAGTAGCTATTTGCCAAATCTGTTTCTTTTTTTCTTGGGCACAGAGCGAGACTACATTTCTCAGGCTCCCTTGCAGTTAGGGATACCTATGGGACTGAATGATATCCAATAGAATGCAAGCAGAAGTAATTTGCACAACTTGCAGACGTGACCCAAAAACTATCATGGACAGTTATGTGCCCCATAATGGAAAATATGATATATAAAACATTACAGACATAATAGGGAATAAAGAGATGAAAAATCCTAATAATCAATTTCTTTGTAATTAGCAGTGGGTTTAAAGACAATCTTACTTGAGTTCTCTGTGTACTATTGGCTGCCGTTGATTTATTTTTTACCTTGTGAAAGAACAGACTGATTGAAGGAAAAATTTAAAAAGTGGCATAGTGATATGTTTTCTCTCCTCTTCCTCTGGAAGTCATATTTGTAGCTCTTGCCCTATCGATAAAGTATTATTTATTTGTTTAAAAGTTTTAATCTGGCCTGTTAATGCCCCTCTTCATTAATTTCTTCATTTTGGCAGGATACTAAATAAAAGCACTTTTACAATGGCAATGCACAGAGCAATACTGATTGCAATTGGTCTATGTCGATAGGCATAATAATGAGCCAATGATGAACTTGACTGCTATGCTTAAAAGTACATTTCCAACACAAGCACTAATGAGTCCTTTGGAGCCATTATATTTTGCCTGTGTCATTACCAGACTGAGAAAAACTTTTGGAGAATGTGGGACCACTGAGTCTGAGTTATATCTGAATTCCTTTTCTTAGTCTATTCCTGTAGTTCTTGATAATTTCTCAATACAAAAATTATAAAAATGTGAAAGTTGGACACATATATAAATATTATATGTTCTTAATTCTACATGGGCAGTTATATGTGATTTTATGTATATCTGAATTATATACATGGATTTATATGTAATTTTACATCTCTAATATAGGTAACAACAGAAAAGTCATCTTTTGGTGTCTGATTTGAAAGATAATTTTTTAAGTCTTGGGAGGTGGATAGAATTGTGTCAAAGACATTGTATTTTACAATACTTATCATAGGCTATTATCTAGCAGCACTTGTGAGGGTAGGGTGACCAACTGAGGAGGTGAGTACACCAGACTATGAGTGAACTGTGTATAAATTGAACTAAAAGCAAAAGCAAAATCAAGAGAAGAAAAAAATAGAAGGTTAAAACAAATGGACAATTAAAGAGGCAAAGTAAAGGGTCGTCTAAAATAAAAGAAAATAGTGTAGTAAGTGAAATAACTTAGGAAAGGTTATGTACATACTACTACTGTGCAGAGAAATTTCATTTTCATAAGAATAAATTAACCAGTCACCCTCACATGTCATATGTTCACATGTGCACACACACACACACACACAACCATTCTGTAGCAACAGTTGATAGTTATAAAATACTGGTTTAGAGTGTTTCTCTCTCTATGTGACAGAGTGTCTCTAAGTAACTGAAGGATCCCTTTGTTGAAGTCTAGGACTCTTGACCAGATCTCTCCTTTTGCCATATATTTTCTTTATCAATTGTTGCCAGGCAAGGTTGAGGCATGCTTGAGCTTGAAATAAAAATGTTTAATTTATAAAATGAACCAATTTGGTATACCTGAGGTGGAAATCCTTTTTATTGCCAAGGTCTTTGCTTTAGCAGAAATGAGGTTGCCTCTAATTGTCTGCTTATTGAAGATCTGTGTATGAGGAAATATCATCAAATCAGCAAGATTTTGTTTTGTTAAGGCAAAACAAAATTTTGTTTTGTTAAGGCAAAGACCTATGGTCAATTGTTAACTGATCCACCGAACCTTGAGCCTGTTTCTTCCGACACTGATGCAAACATATGTATACCATTTGCAGACACTCTCAGTACACATGGCCCATTCATCTCCTTTGTTTTACTCTCCTTAATTATTGAACCATGAAAGTAGTTAATTACTAGCAAAACACCACGGATATGTTTTATGTATAACTGCTGTAATTGTTATACCATCATCTTTATGATTTCCTCTCATGATTAACTATTGCCATTACCATGATTGGTATACGACTTGACCCATAACAACTACTCACTTGTAGTTGCCAGCAGAGGTTAAATGCATGTGGGGAAGATCAAACGCAGTTAATACTCCAACTTGTGAACACCAAATTCTTGCTAAAATTTTTCTCTTATGCATGATATAAGATTTCCATTAGAAAGAGTTGGGCATGAGAGCGGCAGAATCTAAGCACAGATCTTAGGGACAGAAATCCACACACAGGAGAGTTACTAATAGAGGTGCTACATGCCAGTATCTTTCCCAACATTGTTGTGTTAAAAAAAAATGTAATTTCTTTTTTTTTTCCAGTAGAGCTGCCACTCTTCCCTGATTCTAATGCTGTATGTAAATCAACTATAATAGATTTCTAGAGCTGCCAAAATAAAGTATCATAGAATATGTGGCTTACACAACATAAATTTATTTTCTCAAAGTTCTGAAAACCAGATATCTGAGATCAAGGTGTTGGGAGGGTTGGCTTCTTCTAACGACTGAAGAAAGAATCCATTTCAAGCCTTTCCCATTGGCTTATAGATAACCATCTTCTCCCTGTGTCTTGACATCATCTTTTTTTCTGTTGTCTGTGTCCAAATTTCCTTTTCTTATAAATACACCAGTCATAAAGGATAAGGGCCCATGCTAATGACCTCATTTAGCTCAATTACATCCTTAAATAATCGATATCCAATTATAATTACATTGAGGTACTTAGGATTAGGACATCAACCCAATCTGAATTTTGGAGGAACAAAATTAGTTGTATATCATTCACCTTCTTAATAATTTTTTATCTCTTATGGTGCATATCCCACTGTGAGACACAGTGTATGTGGAATGTATAGAAGTTAAATACATTTTTTTTTTTTTTTTTGAGACAGAGTCTCACTCTGTCACCCAGGCTGGAGTGCAATGGTGCAATCTCAGCTCACTGTTACCTCCACCTCCTGGTTTCAGGCAATTCTCCCTACCTCAGCCTCCCAAGAAGCTGGGATTACAGGTGCCTACTACCATGCCTGGCTGATTTTTAAAATTTTATTATTTATTTATTTTTTTCGTAGAGACAAGGTTTCACCATGTTGGTCAGGCTGGTCTCGAACTCCTGATCTCAGGTGATCTGCCCACCTCAACCTCCCAAACTGCTGGGACTACAGGTGTGAGTCACCATGTCTGGCCCATTTTAAAATAGATTTAGGGGGTACAAGTGCAGTTTTGTTACATAGATACATTGCATAGTGGTGAGGTCTAGGCTTTTACTGTAATCATTTCCCAAATTGTGTACATTGTGCCCAATAGACAATTTCTGATTCCTTACCCTCCCACCTTTTGAAGTCTCCAAAATCTATTATTCCACTCTGTATATCCGTCTGTACACATTGTTTAGCTCCCACTTATAAGCGATAACATGTGGTACTTGATTTTCTCTGAGTTATTTCACTTAGGTTCGTGGCCTCCAGCTTCATCCATGTTGCTACAAAAGACATGATTTTGTTCATTTTAATAGATGAGTAGTATTTCATGGTATATCTGTGTGTGTGTCTGTGTGTGTGTGTATGTGTGTGTGTGTGTATCTCACGTTTTCTTTATCCAATTATCCATTAATTTGATGGACAGTTAGATTGACTGCATGACCTTACACATTTCTGTGCTATTGCGAATAGTGGTGCAATAAACATAGGAGTACAGGTGTTTTTTCTTTTTTTTTTTAATACAATGATTTATTGTCCTTTCCTCCTTCTCAATTTTTTGAACCAGTTTCAGTAAGATTGCTAGAGGCTGAAAAGCAAACAATTGCTTGAGAAATTTGCATAACTAGAAGGGAGTTGAGTGCTGATAGCAAAGACTATGGGAAAAAGGCTTCCAAGGCATTTCAAAGATCTCCAGGGTAGACCCCTCCCATCATTGGCCCTGAGGCCTAAGAGGACTGAATGATTTCATGAGCCAAGCCTATGGCCCCACTGCCCTGCAGGGCCTTGGGACACTGCTCCCCACATCTCTGCCACTGCAGCTCCAGCCTTGGCTTAAAGGACCACAGATATTGCTAGGGCCTTCACTTGGTAGAGCTGAAGCCACCATAAGCCTTGGTGGCTTCCATGTGGTGGTAAGCCTGCAGGCCCATAGAGTGCAAGAGTGGTGGGGACTTGTCAGTCTCTGCCAAGATTTCAGAGGATATATGAGAGAGTCTGGGTGCCCAGACAAAAGCCTGCTGCAGGGGTAAAGGTCTCACAGAGAATTTCTCTAGGGCAGCATGAGGGGTTGGAGGCACCACATAGAGTTCTTACTGGGGCACTTCTTAGTGGAGCTGTGGGAAGAGGGCCACCATCCTCCAGACCCCAGAATGGCAGATCCACCTGCAGCTTGCAATCTCAGCATGGAAAAGGTGTAGTCACTCAATGCCAATCCATAAGAACAGCTGCAGGGGCTGAATCCTCCAAAGCCACAGGGAAAGAGATGCCCAAGGCCTAGGGAGACCACACCTTGCACCAGTGTGCCCTAGATGTAGGACATGGAGTCAAAGGAGATTATAATATTTTGGAGCTTTAACATTTAATGACTGCCCTGCAAGGTTTCAAATATGCATGAGGCCTGCAGTTTGTTTCTTTTGGCCAATTTCTCCTATTTGGAATGGAAATGTTTAGCCAATGCCAGTACCACCATTGTGTCTTGGAAATAGATAACTTGTTTTGATTTTACAGGCTCATAGGTGGAAGGAGACAGGTCTCAGATGAGATTTTGGACTTACACTTGGGACTTTTGAGTTAAAACTTTGGGGAGACGATTGAGAAGGGTTGATTATATTTTGAGATGTAAGAAGATGAGATTTGAGAGGTATCAGGGTGGAATAATATAGTTTGAATATGTGTCCCTGTCCAAACCTTATTTTGAACTGTAATTCCCAGTGTTGGAGGTGAGGCCTGGTGGGAGGTTATTTGTTCATGTGGGTAGATTTCTGGTAAATGGTTTAGCAATAACCACTTGGTGCTGCCCTCATGATAGTGAGTGAGTTCTCATGAGATCTGCTTGTTGAAGAGTTTGTGGCACTTCCCCACTCCTTACCTTGCTTCTGCTCCCACGATGTGAAATGACTGCTCCTGCTTTGCCTTCTGTCATGTGTAAAAGCTCTCTGAGGCCTTTCCAGAAGCCAAGTAGATGCTGGCACTATGTGTGTAGAGCCTGCAGAACAGTGACCTTTAAACCTCTTTTCTTTATAAATTACCCAGTCTCAGGTATTTCTTTATAGCAATACAAGAATGGGCTAACACAGGGGTCTCCAATCCCCTGTTAGGATCTGGGCCACACAGCAGGAGGTGAGTGGTGGGTGAGCAAGTGAAGCATTATCTCTATTTTCAGCCCCTCTCCATTGCTTGCATTACAGCTTGAGCTCTGTCTCCTGTCAGATCAGCCACAGCATTAGATTATCATAGGAGTACAAATCCTGTTGTTAACTGTGCATGCAGGAGATCTAGATGGTACACTCCTTATGATAATCTAACGCCTGATGATCTGTCACTGTCTCCCATCACCCCCAGAGGGGACTGTCTAGTTGTAGGAAAAAAAGATCAGGGCTACCATTGATTCTATAGTATGGTGAATCGTATAATTATTTCATTATATATTACCATGTAATACTAATAGAAATAAAGTGCACAATAAATGTAATGTGCTTGAATCATCCCCAAACCATCCAAACCCCCAGTTCCAGTCTGTGGAATAGTTGACTTCCATAAAACTGGTCCCTAGTGTGAAAAAGGGACCAGACATGTCTCCTTGGTGACCACTGGCCTATTAATTTTAGGATTGTTTTTAATAATTCTATGAAAAATGATGTTAGTAATTTGATAGGAATTGTGTTGAATCTGTATATTGGTTTGAGCAATATGGTAATTTTAATGATATTGATTCCTCTAAATCCATGAGCATGGATGGTTTTTCCATTTGTTCATGTCATCTAGGATCTAGGATTTTTCTTTTTCCTTCTTTTCTTTTTTTTTTTTTTTTTTTGGAGATAGGGTATTGCTCTGTTTCCCAGGCTGAAGTGCAGTGGCACAATCATGGCTCGTTGCAGCCTTGACTTCCCAGGCTCAGGTAATTCTCCCACCTCAGCCTTCTGAGTAAATGGGACTACTGGTCCATGGCAATTCACCTGGCTAATTTTTGTAATTTGTGTGGAGATGGGGTTTTGCCATGTTGCCCAGACTTTTCTTGAGCTCCTAGGCTCAAGTGATCTACCTGCCTCAGGCCCCAAAAGTGCTGGGATTGCAGACATGAGTCACTGGACCCATCCCTATGATTTCTTTCATAATTATTTTATAGTTCTCCTTATGGAGATAATTTCCATTCTTGGTTAAATGTGTTTCTAGGAATTTTAATTATATTATATCTATTTTAAATGAGATTAAGTTATTGATTTTGATTTTTTTTTTTGCTTACTTTTGGTTTCCATTTGCATGAAATATCATTTTTGACCCCCTTACCTTGAGTATCTCAGTGTCTTCACTAGTTATGTGAGTTTCTTGTAAGCAACATTGTGTTGAATTCTTTTTTTAAAAAATAAACTCCATTCCTCCCATAATGTATGTAAGGATGCATTTATACCATTTACTTTCAAGGTTAATATTGATAAGGTTTTGTTCTTGTAATAATGATAGTTGTCACCTAGTTGCTTTGTAGTCTAAATTGTGTTATAAAAATTGTTTTATAAAACCTGTGAGTTATGTTCTTTCATATTTTTTAAGATGGTGAGTATGACTTTTTGTTTCCATATTTAGAACTCTCTCAGGTATTTCTTGTAGGATCAGTCTAGTGATGAAGAATTCCCTAAGCATTTACTCTTCTGAAAACAACATTATTTCTCTGTCATTTATTAAGCTTAGTTTGGCTGGATGCAATATTCTTGGGTAATAGTATTTTTCTTGAAGAAAACTTATAGAACTCCAGTCTTTTTTTGACTTGGAAGGTTTCTGCTGAGAAGTTCAATGTTGAGCTAATGGAGATTCTTTTATGGGAGATTAAACCATTTTCCCTTGTTGTTTCTATAATTTTTCTTTCATGTTGATTTTATGAAGTCTGATGAATACATACCTTGGTGAAGTCCATCTTGCAATTTATCTTTCTGGAGTTCTCTCAGCATCTTGTAACCAGATGGATAGATCTCCTGCAAAGTTAGGGAAGTTTTCTTAAATTATTTCCTCAAATAAGTTTTTCAAACTTTTTACTACTATTTCACCTTTTCACTCAGGAATTCCTATAACTTATAGATTTTGGTATTGTACATTATTTCTTTGAAAACTTTATTAGTTTTTAAAGTATTTTTCCTTTATTTTTGTCTGTCTTAGTTAATTTGAATGATTTGTCTTCAAACTCTGAAGTTCTTTCTTCTTCGTCTAGTTCATTGATAAAGTTTTCCGCTTTATTTTGTAATTCCTTCAGTGAATTTTTAATTTCCAGAAGTTATATTTTTTTAAAAAAAATACCTATCACTATTGAATTATTTACTCATATGGCAAACTTTTTCTAGTCTCTTTATGTTGGTTGTCTACTTTCTCTTGGACTTCACTTAGCTTATTTAAAATTAACATTTTGAATTACTTATCAAGTATTTCAAAAAATTCATTTTGATTAAGATCCACTGCTGGAAAGCTTGTGTGATCCATTGGGGATGTTATAACACTGTTTTTTCATATACCAGGATTATTTTTCTGGTTGCTTCTCATTTGGGAAAAGCTATCTCATGATTTTTTTAATTTACTTGTTTTTGGATGGGTTTACTTTCCCCTTTGAGGATATGACTATACTGTATGTTTTGTATGGTTGTTTGGCTTTAGTGTGAGTGCTTTCAGTGGCAAAGGCTCTGTATGTATTCTTTGGGTATAGATAGCCATTGTGCAGTGTCTTTTTTAAATGCTGGTTTTAGTAGCAATATACTGATGTATGAGTAGACTCACTGCCTTCTGCAGGCCTGAGATTGCAGAGGTCTCAGTAAACTTGTGTCATTCCTCAGTGCTATGCAGTTCTTGTGTTGTGCAACTCAGCTTTCAGGCCAGTAGGTGGGGCTAACAGGTAAGTTGGCTACAGCAGAGGCACATGGGTATATGCTTGATCTATGTTTACCAGAGGAAGCTGTTTGTTGCCTCAGGCAATGAATTAGCTTGTGGAATGCCTGTGCTCTGAGCTCTCTGTTCAGCCTTACCAGAGGGACAAACGAAGGTGGAACTGGACTGCCAAGCTCACTTTTGTATACCCCAATGGCAAGCACAAATACCATCCCTGATGGGGATTTTGGAAGTAGCTCCTGGTGAAATGTCCTGAGGTCTCTGTAGGGATGGGGAGCTGGCTACCCCAGCTTCATGATCTGGGCAGGTGGTAATGCAATCAACGTCCCTGTCACAACCCTGTCCTGGGGCTCAAGTTCTCATCTCAGACAGACACTGCAGTCTATCTCTAGGCCACAATGTAGCTGAGAGCTGTGGAGGATGCCTGCCCTTTGGTGCTCCATCAATATGGCTTTGGTGTGGAACCTCTTTCCTCAGCCCCAAACAGACAGCTTTGTGGCTCACCTGTCCTCCACTACAGGAATCCTGCCATTTCATGTAGAGAGGAGGAAGGGCCCTGTCTTTTGTGCAATCCCAGGCCTGGTGGGCACACCACCAATGGAGGCACATCCACCCCCTAATATCCCAGGAATGGCCATCCACGGGTGGTCCATTGCCTAACCACCTATGGGAGCAGCCACAGCATTTGCAGCAGAGAAGCAGAGGGAAAGTCCACATCTTCATGTCCATTCCTGAGCACTGGGGCCACCTGCCTGCTGGAGTGGAACTAAACTCTTTTCCCATAGAGATGAGCATAGCACCCATATCTCCACTGGAAAAGATGCAGTTAGTATCAGCCCATAAAGGAAGAGTGCCTAGACACAGGAAAGTTTATGCTGTGGTTTCCATTGGCTCTAGATGTGCTCCCTTGGCATGCTGCACTTTTCCTTCCCTAGGAGCAGTATACCCCAAGATCCACACCACCAGGAATCCTGTAGCTACTCTAGGTCCAGCCAGCTCTGTGGGGCTTCTGCAATTTGAGCAGGTGCTAGGGAATGCTTTTGGGAGAATCTGGTGATGTGGAGACATACGGGTTAATGTTCCCTGGGTAGGAAACAGTACCACAGTAGGTGTGCATCTGGTATGGTGCATGCCACCACCGTTCAGGTCTGGGGGGTAGGAGAGCAAATGCCCTCAAGAAGTTCCCAAACCACTGCCCATGTGGTGCCTTGAACTTGCAAGGGCAGAGGAGCTCTCTGGGCAGAAGTCTGGCCCAGGAGTAAGGGGGGCCAAAAATATCTCTACCTCCCCTTTCCTCAGGACGCCAAGTCCCTTGGGGTTTGATCTTTGCCAGACTCTTGCCTCCTGCTTTTTCTGTGCCCTAACTTCTTTCTATGAGTTTTCTGATAAACTCTGGATTGTTCTCCATAATAATAATATATTATTTACTCATTTGTAACTTTATTCTTCTTTCTGAGGAAAACTGGTATCTGATTGCTCTAGTCAGTCATCTTGAAGAGAAAGTGTAAAAAAAAACACAACAACCATTTTTTAAAATACATACTTTTTATGGACTCAGAGTCCCAAAGCTATTGCAAAGCAATTTGATGGCAAAGTAATAATTGGTCACAACATTAATCACCCTTCTTTTCCCATAACTCCCTTCTGTCTATGTCATTGTCAAATAAACATTCTAAAGCAATCAATGTTGAAGACTGAAACATACCAATATATTGCTAGAGCAACCAAAATAATCATTTAAGCTTTAAGCATCACTTGCACCCAAATTTCAATTAATTTTTATAGACATGTAAAACAAATTATGAACTAAATAGATCTGAGTAAATATGTCATTAAATTGAAAATATTTTAAAATCTTAAAATACTGTATCTTGGAATGCTTTTTCTCTATACGGGAGCATGTATTACCAATATGACTTCCAGTTAATTCCTTCAGAAACTGGCAGGCATAAGAAAGCGCACACACACACACACACACACACATAAATAAATAAATAAATAAATAAATAAATAAATAAATAAATAACAGAGGAAAAGTTTGTAAATACTTCTTGATATATTTTTACCTTAAAGGAGAAAGTAAAAAATAGAACTCAGAACTTACAAATTTAAGCAGGAAATAAAAAGAAGGGTAATCATGTGAAGAAAAATAATCTTACATGGTTATACTGTGAGCACAGAGAGCTGGATAGAGAAATAGGCCACTGGACAGTCATAGTCAATTAGAAATAGATTTTAAATGTTTTTTTTTTCTTTTAAAAAACAAAATATCCCATACTTGTGCAATGAAATTAAAGTCCTGCTCAACCCATGCATCTTCAAAAGAATCATATTATGTTCAAACTTTCTTCTCTGAATACAGAAGGAATTAAGCACCGAAACAGCTATAAAGTAGAGGAATCACAGTGTTGATTTAGGGTGGAAGATAAAGATTCTCCATAAGTAGCTTCACTGCCAAATGCCCTGTGATGGCTTTTAGATAACCAGTTATCTAAAGATCAAGTACACAGCTCTTGCATATCTCTTAGCTGCTCACTTGACTGACCCAGTGACCCTGGGAAGGTGTGCCTGGAAGCACTTATCAAAATTAGTTTTGCAGGCACTGGGATGCTAAAGCTCTCCAACTGACACCTCCAGAAATGGATACAAAATAGGCGTTATTTGACAGTTGATATGAGTTTGAGAAGGAAAAATTTAAAAAAGAAGTAAATACCCTCTAACATGATCAATCTTAAGGGAGTCCCTTAAGACTTGTAACTTTTGCCTGCTTTACTGATAGTTTTATAGTTAAACATAAACATTTCAGTGCCAGGTACTTCTGTTTAGAATGTCCTGAATTGAATGCTGTCACTCATAAAAACATTATTTGCTGACCTATTAAAACAGACAATTTAATGAGATTGACATATACCGCTTCTCTGATGTATACCACATTATACAGAAACAGAAACAGCAAACTAAATTTAAGAAGATCTAAAAAATCAGGGTGAATGATGGGATTTAAGGGATACAACAAGAAATGTCAGCTTTCTGACACTACCCTACTTAACCATTTTTTAGAGAAGCTAATGCAGATTATAATGTCAAGTTCTGATCACCATGGCAACTTTTATGCATGCAAAAGGCACTCACATGGTTATGAAATTCCTTGATTCACATTCTGGAGTCAGAGTTTAATCAGTTCTCTATCCTCCTGGGAATAGGAAAACTAGGGAAAGCATAAAAGGAGTCAGTATCTACTGACAGTTGCAATCTGTTACTTTCATTTTCCTGAAGGCTAAATAACAAAGACCTTTCCTTGACCAGAGATTGGGATTTCGAGAAAAATTTTATCTCTTTTGCTGGCTCTGGTAAAATGCTGCCACAATTTCTTAATATAATAGGAGATAACCCTTAGAAAATGTCAAGGGAATTTTCCTTCCCCTGTTCAGTTAAATTGTTCCATTTTCTCCAAAGTACTGTAGATCTTTAAATTATTAATAGAGTTACTTAGTAAGGGGGAGAATATATTCTGCAAAATACATATAGTCTATCCAGTGTGATCTTTATTCTATTTTATACTACTATCATACATTTTTAGGGTAATTTTTCTTAACTATGTAGTTAGCCAATTATAGGGTGGGACCATGAAATATACATAAGAGCAAAGAGGAGGCCACCATGATATTTTGATATCATTAATTATTCAAGAATAGCAGTGATATAGATACGAGTCCATCATTGATTTATGTCTGTGTAATACTTTAAATCAAACATGTTTTTCTTGTGGCTAGCAGACAAAATATGACATTCTTACCACATCATGAAGCATACCAATTCTAAAGATCTGAATCATACTAAGCAGGTATTTAAGAGTTATGATTTTAGAGAATCCACAAAATGTCACTTACGCTTTCAGTTTATACAAATGCACTATGTTCAAACTTGATAATTCTTATCTGCAACTAATACATTATAATAAATAATAAAATTTTGATTTCAAATATAATTAGACTTATAGAACAGCCATAACATATTATTACTATGTAAGTTCTGGAGAACAAGCATGTGTCTTGAACAAATTTATACTAATTTCCAATTTTCATTTAAGTTTTGGACACCTGGACCCCTCCTTTCTCCTGTTACTTGATATCACATTTTGTTTATATCATCAATTTCATGAAACATCATTCAATAATTTAAAAATAATAGGACTTCCAATAATGATACCAAAGAGGATATGTGATTCCTTTCTGAAGGAAACAAATATTAAGATGGATAAAATTGTCCAAAACAATCATTGCAAGGGCTTCAAAAAAGCATGGTAGGAAAGAGTGGTCCTTCTTGCTTAGGGCTGCTCCTACTCTCTGCCTCCCTGCAACATGCACTTAGCTAAATATTCAATAATTATAACTTTATCTTGAAAACAAGGACTCTGCTGCCACAAAGGTCAAACTCAATTCTGAATGGAGGGTGAAAACCTACATCTTTGCTGTCTCAATGTGGCAGTTTGGTTTGTGCAAGCATAAGGCTATAAATTGATGGAGAGTTCCTAAATATGAAAGAACCATAAAGTGAATAAGATAACTTCTCCACAGGTCACTGGTTGACTGTTAAACCTTGCTTGTGTGAAAGAGACAGTGGAAAGATGGGCAAAATGTAAAAGGCAAGGAAGATGGAGAATGGGTTGCAACTCATTCACATACTACTCTATTAGCAGAGGATGGAAGTCTTTAGGGTTAGACTTATATGGGCACAATCTCTGCCCATGATAGTCAAAGTGCTGAAAGTCAAAGCAAAGAGTGTATTACTTAAGCTACAACTGAAAACAACTCATCATAAATGCCAACAATGTTAATTATTTCTCGTTAGGAACAGTAAGTTTAAAAGGCTGTAGGATGGCATATTCAAAGTTCTAAAAGAAAGAAATTATACATCAAGATTTTATATTCAGCAAAATAATCTTTTACAAATGACTGCAAAATAAGGACAGCGTGAGATAAAAATTGAGATTGGTTTTATTAGCAGACATTCACTACAAAAAATTTATGTAAATAATGTATGTATATATAAAAACACAAATATTTATATCTATAATGTTAGTAGAAGGGAACGGTAAGGAAATGAAGCTAATCTGGTTAAAAATTCCTAGATTTGGCAGGGCGTGGTGGCTCACACCTGTAATCCCAGCACTTTGGGAGGCTGAGGCAAGCCTATCACGAGGTCAGGAGATCAAGACCATCCTAGCTAACACGGCGAAAACTCATCTCTACTAAAAATACAAAAAATTAGCCGGGAGTGCTGGCAGGTGCCTGTAGTCCCAGCTACTCAGGAGGCCGAGGCAGGAGAATGGCATGAACCTGGGAGGTGGAGATTGCAGTGAGCAGAAATTGTACCACTGGACTCCAGCCTGGGTGACAGAGAGAGAGAGAGACTCCATCTCAAAAAAAAAAAAAAAAAAAAGATTCCTAGATTTTACTTGAATTAAATCAGCATTTTCCAAAACTAGATTGTGAAAAGTTAAAGATACACATCAAAACTACAGCAACCACTATGAAAAGCTCAAAAATATAGGTGAAAAACAGCAGAGAAATTAAAATGATATAAAAGGAGGAGGTAAAGAAAGATCAGAGGCACTCAAAAAAATAAAATATATATGCAAATCAAATGGGAAAAAAGTAAATGTAAATCAAAGCTACATCATTAATTACATTAAATGTGAGTGGATTAAACGTTCCAATCAAATGTCAGAGATGGGCAAAGTGGATTAAAAAGAAAGGATCCTACTTTCTAAAAGAGATAAACTTGTAGTGCTACATAAAGCAAGTGCTCAAAACAAAAATAAAAACAAACCTATAATGATGAAAGTATGTGAAAGGGAGACAATAGTAAACTAGAAAAGTTTATGAAGGTCAAAGCTGGAACAATTTAGTCAACACAGTAAGTAAAGTGGTAAAGGATTTTAATCCAATATAAGATAAAATCCATGAGTCTATATTGATATAAACAAATATTGAATAAATATATGGGAGAGAATAGACAAATTTCCTATACAGAAAAATTCCAAATAATTTATCTAACTATTTCACTCTTAATGAAGTGGAGCATGACTCTCCCCCTCTTAAATGGAGTCTGCACATAGTAACTTCCTTCTAAAAAATACGCTATAGTAAAGCGGGAAAGTGTGAATTTATAATTGACAAATCTAACAAAAACTATTTCAGTAGCTTTATCAAGGTCAACATCAACAGTGGTAAGTCATGTTGATAGTATGGATAGTATGTATTTTTTTTTTTTTTTTTGAGACAGAGCCTCTTTCTGGCACCCAGGCTGGAGGCGCAGTAGCATGATCTCAGCTCACTGCAACTTCTGCCTCCCGGGTTCAAGCAATTCTCCTGTCTCAGTCTCCCAAGTAGCTGGAACTACAGTCGCACACCACCATGCTCGGCTAATTTTTGTGTTTTTAGTAGAGATGGGGTTTCACCACATTGGTCAGGCTGGTCTCGAAATCTTGACCTCAGGTGATCCACCCACCTGGGCCTCCCAAGGTGCTGGGATTGCAGGTATGAGCCTGGCCTATATCCTTGTTATATATTATATTATAAGAATGGCAATTCTCCTCCATAGTCTTATACCCCCATAACCATAAACCCAGTCTAAACATGAGAAAAATATCAGATAAATCATAATTGAGGGACATTATACAAATACCTGACTAGTACTCCTCAAAATTCTTAAGATCATCAAACACAAGGAAATTCTGAAAAACTGTCCCTTAGGCCAAGAGGAGCCTAAAGAGACATGATGACTACATGTAACGTGACATCCTGAAAGACATCCTGGAACAGCAAAAGGACATTAGGGAAAACCTGAAGAAATCCAAATGAAGTGTAGAGTTTTACTCAATATTGGTTTATTAATTGTTATAAATTATAAATGTGCCATAAAAATGAAGTATGCCAATAATAGGGAAAACTGCATGTCAGGTACATGGGATATCTAAACAATACTATATGTGGTATATCTAAAATTATTCTAAAATTTTGAGAAATAATAAAAATTGTGAACGTTATCTAAAAATGTAAATGGAAATGGGTCTGAAGTTGATAGGAAGGCCATTGCACTCCTACTTAATTTATATAAGCAGAAATCTTCTAGGTCGAATGGACAGAAGACTAATTTGAATTGTAAAAACAGAGAATCACAGCCCCTCAATCAATTTCTAGACTTGAGCTAGTTTACAGACCCAGAACCCCTTGAATGAAGGGGAGGCCAGTGCCCTTGGGGAAGGACCCCACTACATTACCGACAATTTATACTGTTAATCTTTCTCCCACCCTTCCCCAAGGAGCCCTTTGGTCTTTTACCAGGGAAATTGTGCATTGAGGAAGGGAAATGATCAGACATTTCAGGGACTACTGGACACTGGCTCTGAACTGATGTTGATTCCAGGAGACCCAAAACATCACTGTGGTCCTCCAGTTAAAGTAGGGGTTTATGGAGGCCACATAATTAATTGAATTTTAGCTCAGGTCTGACTTACAGTGGGTTCAGTGGGTCCCCAGACTCTCCTGTGGTCATTTCCCCAGTGCCAGAATTATAATTGGCATAGACATACTTAGCAGCTGGCAGAATTCCTACACTGGTTCCCTGACTGGTAAGGCGAGGGCTATATATGGTGGGAAAGGCCAAATGGTGCTGCCATTACCTAGAAAAATAGTAAATCAAAAACAATATCGCATCTCTGGAGGGATTGCAGAGAATAGTGTCACCATCAAGGACTTGAAAGACGCAGGGGTGGTGATTGTCACAGCATCCCCATTCAACTCTCCCATTTGAGCTGTGCAGAAGACAGATGGATCTTAGAGAATGACAGTGGATTATTGCAAGCTTAACCAAGTGGTGACTCCAGTTGCAACTGCAGTATCAGATTTGGTTTCATTGCTTGAGCAAATTAACACATCTCCTGGAACCTGGTATGCAGCCACTAAGCTGGCAAATGCCTTTTTCTCCATTCCTGCCCATAAGGCCCACCAGAAGCAATTTGCCTTCAATATACCTTTAGTGTTCTGCCTCAGGGGTATATCAACTCTCTGGCTTTGTGTCATAAACTTATTCGGAGAGACCTTGATCGCTTTTTGCTTCCACAAGATATCACACTGATCCATTACATTGATAACATTATGCTGTTTGGATTCAGTGAGGAAGAAGTAGCAAACATGTTAGACTTATTGGTGAGACATTTGCATGCCAGAGAATGGAAAATAAATCTGACTCAAACTCAGGGACCTTCAACCTCAGTAAAATTTCTAGGGGTCCAGTAGCATGGGGCCTGTTGAAATACTCATTCTCAGGTGAAGGATAAGTTGTTGCATTTGGCTGCTCCTATAACCAAGAAAGAGGGAGAATGCCTGGTGGGCCTATTTGGATTTTGGAGGCTATGCATTTCTCATTTGGGTGTGTTACTCCAGCCCATTTATCCAATGGCCCTAAAGGCCGCCAGTTTTGAGTGGGGTCCAGAAGAGGAGAAGGCTCTGCAACAGGTCCAGGGTGTTGGGCATGCTGCTTTGCCACTTGGGCTGTGTGACCCAGCAGATCCAATAGTGCTTGAGGTGTCAGTGGCAGATAGGGATGTTGTTGGAGTCTTTGACAGTTCCTGAACATAACTATTCTCCTTTTGAGAGACAGCTCTTGTTCTATTCCTGGGCTTTGCTGGAAACTGAAGGCTTGCCTATTGGTCATCAAGTCACCATGCAACCTGAGCTGCCTATCATGAACTGGGTGCCTTCTGACTCATTCCATAAAGTGGGTTGTTCACAGCAGTATTCCATCATCAAATGGAAGTAGTATATATGTGATTGGTCTTGAGCAGGTCCTGAAGGCACAAGTAAATTACTTGCAGAAGTGACTCAAATGCCCATGGTCTTTACTCCTGCCACCATACCTCCTCTCTCCCTAGGATGGTCTCATGGGGAGTTTCCTATGATCAGTTGACAGAGGAAGAGAAGACTAGGACCTGGTTCACAGATAGTTCTGCATGATGTACAGGCACCACCTGAAAGTGGACAGCTGCAGCACTATAGCCCCTTTCTAGGACATCCCTGAAGGACAGTGGTGAAGGGAAATCTTCCCAGTGGGCAGAACTTCTAGCAGTGCACCTGGTTGTGCACTTTTCATGGGAGGATAAATGACCAGTTAGGCAACTTTATACTGATTTATGGGCTGTAGCCAATGGTTTGGTTGGATGGTCAAGTACTTGGAAGAAGCATGATTGGAAAATAGGTGACAAAGAAATTTGGGGAAGAGGTATGTAGATGGACCTCTCTGAGTGGTCAAAAACCATGAAGACATTTGTATCCCATATGAGCTCTCACCAACTGTTGACCTCAGCAGAGGAGGATTTTAATAATAATCAAGTGAATAGGATGACCTGTTCTGTGGACACCATTCAGCCTCTTTCCCCAGCCACCCCTGTCGTCATTGCCCAATGGGACCATGAACAAAGTGGCCATGGTGGCAGGAATGGAGGTTATGCATGGTCTCTGCAACATGGACTTCCACTCACCAAGGCTGACCTGGCTATGACCACTGCTGAGTGCCCAATTTGCCAGCAGCAGAGAGCAACTCCAAGCCCTCCATATAGCACCATTCCTTGTGGTGATCAGCCAGCTACCTGGTGGCAGGTTGATTATATTGGACCTCTTTTATGATGGAAAAGGCATAGGTTTATCCTCACTGGAATAGACACTTACTCCACATATGGGTTTGCCTATCCTTCATGCAATGCCGCTGCCAAGACTACCATCCATGGGTTCATGGAATGGTTTATCCACCGTCATGGTATTCCACACAGCATTGCCTCTGACCAAGGCACTCACTTCACAACTAAAGAAGTGAGGCAGTGGGTTCATGCTCATGGAATTCACTGGTCTTACCATGTTCCCTATCATCCTGAAGCAGATGATTGGCAGAATGGTGGAATGGCCTTTTGAAGTCACAATTATAATGCCAACTAGGTGACAATAATTTGCAGAGTTGGGGAAAAGTTATCCAAAAGGTTGTGTATGCTCTGAATCAGCATGCAATATATGGGACTGTTTCTCCCATACCCAGGATTCATGGGTCCAGGAATCAAGGGGTGGAAGTGGAAGTGACACCACTCACCATCACCCCTAGTGATCCACTAGCAAATTTTTGCTTCCTGTCCCTGTAATATTATTTTTGCTGACCGAGAAGTCTTAGTTCCAGGATGGGGGAATGCTGCCACAAGTAGACACAACAATGATTCCATTAAAATGGAAGACAAGATTGCCACCTGGACACTTTGGGCTCCTCCTATCTTTAAGTCAGCAGGCTAGGAAGGGAGTTAACAGTGTTGACTGGGATGACTGACCCAGACTATTGAGATGAAATCAGTCTATTACTCCACAATAGAGGTTAGGAAGAGTATGCATGGAATACAGGAGATCCATCAGGGCGTCTCTTAGTGTTACCATGCCCTGTGATTAAGGTCAATGGGAAATTATAACAGCCCAATCCAGGCAGGACTACAAATGGCCCAGATCCTTCAGGAATGAAGGTTTGGGTCACTCCACCAGGAAAAAACCCATGACCTGCTGAAGTGCTTTCTGAACCAAAGGGAATAGGTAGTTATCAATACCATCTACGACCATGTGATCAGTTGCAGAAATGAGGGCTGTAATTGTCATGACTATTTCTTCCTTCTTTTGTTAAAAATGTGTTGATGCATGTATGCACTTGTACTAAAAAATCTTCATTTTATTTCTTTTTTCTTTATCATGTGACATAAGATGTATTGACTTGATATCAGCATTTAAGTATTGTTAACTTACAGAATTTTGGTTGATGATTGGTGTGCTTCCAGTTGTACAAAGGATAGTTGTATTATGCTAGGTGTAATTATGACCTTATTATTGTCTTTAATTGAAGATTATGTATGATCTCAAGAGATGTGTATGGGTTCAAGTTGACAAGGGGTGGACTTGTGATCATTAATGATGAGAGTTAACTTGATTGAAGCATGCAAAATATTGATCCTGGGTGTGTCTGTGAGGGTGTTACCAAAGGAAATTACCACTTGAGTCAGTGAGCTGGGAAAGGCAGACCCACCCTTACTCTGGGTGGGTGCCATCTAATCAGCTGCCAGTGAATATAATGCAGACAGAAAAATGTGAAAAGACCAGAATGGCTTAGCCTCCCAGCCTACATCTTTCTCCTGTGCTGGATGCTTCTTGCCCTTAAACATTGGACTCCAAGTTCTTCAACTTTGGGACTTTGACTGGCTCTCCTTCTCCTCAGCTTGCAGAGGACCTATTGTGGGACCTTGTGATCTTGTTAGTTAATACTTAATAAGCTCTCATATTGTGTGTGTGTGTGTGTGTGTATATATATATTTTATATCAACATATAGATATGTGTGTACATATATTATATTAGTTCTATCCGTCCAGAGAACCCTGACTAATACAATGTGTGAAAAGAAAATTTTTGAGATTATTTTTGGTATCTTTTTTTCCCTGGTGCTAGGAACGGAATAAGATATTAGGACTAAAAGATGCTTAGTGTTTAATGACTCTCTATGAATTTTAAATAGATATACTCCCTTAGCAACTAGTGGTATACAAAAAATGTCATAATAGGTCCAAAAATGGCAACAGCTGATCATGTGTATGCCAATCCTAAATTCTAGCAAAACATCACTCTAGAAACCATTTACCATACATGCTGGTATGCCTATTCCCAATATTCACAATTCCAGAATTAGTACAAATTTCAACACCCTCTCAGTCACTTTCTGAGTAAAGAGTAGGATGATGAGAAAAGGAAGAGGAGTGTACAACTACTCTGTCTTTAAGTGGTGACTGAAACTAAATAGGCAGGGTATTGGGAGAGTGTGAATGTTGGGGATAGGGGAGAAGTAGAAGACATCCAAACACCTCACCTATTCTGCTAAAGAGTTAACTAAACTTGTGTAATATGGCTTAAGTGTCTTTACCATTTTATTTATTCATTTCTTTCATTCACCTTTGCAAGCCAATGCTCTGCATAAGCTGTAAGGGCAAAAAGCATTTGAGCAAATACAATTAAAAGTGCCAAGGGGGTATGGATACTTACATACTCCCACCAGTGCCCAATGGCTACTGGCATGCTCAAGCTAGCACAGACCCAGTTGCCACCACCCTGATGAATTGCCTTGGCTGGCAACTTCAATCAGAGTGTTGTGACCACCAGACTGAGAACAGCTTAGTCCCTCCAGTGCAGCAGTTTCCTAACCTCAATGGGCCAAAGAACGAAGTTGAAGGGCCTGGTATCAACCCCTCAGAGTTAAAGCTTACAGCCTGAGAGTACTGAGCTGAGCCTTGACCACCTGATATCTTACCAAAATAAAGCCTTTTGACTCCACCCACTTTATACCACAATCAAACCACTAAGGGCATCAAAGAAGATAAAAGCAAAACATTCCATCCAAAGAATAGCAACTTTAAAGATTAAAGAAACATCAGCCCACACAGATGAGACAGAACCAACACAAGAACTCTGGCAACTTAAAAAGCCAGAGTGTCTTCTTACCTCCAAATGACCACACTAGTTCCCTAGCAGTGGTTCTTAACAGGACTGAAATGACAGACATTTAATTTATAATATGGATAGGAATGAAAATCATTGAGATTCGGGAGAAAGTTTAAGCCCAATCCAAGTAATCTGAGGAATACAATAAAATCATATGCAATGTTAAAGACAAAATGGTCATTTTAAGAAAGAACCAAACTGATATGATAGGGCTGAAAAACTCACTACAAGAATTTCATTATACAATCACAAGTATTAACAGCTGAATAGACCAACCTAAGGAAGGAATCTTAGAGTTCTAAGACTAGTTCTCCAAATTAACTCAGTCAGATAAAAATAAAGAAAAGAGAACAAAAAAGAATGAACAAAACCTCTGAGAAATGTGGGATTACGTAAAGAGAATAAATTTATGACTCATTTTCATCCCTGAAAGACAGGGAGAGAAATCAAGCAAATTGGCAAACAAATTTGAGGATATTATCCACACAAATTTCCTCAACCTTGCTACACAGGCCAACATTCAAATTCAGGGAATACAGAGTAACCCTGCAAGACACCATACAAGATGACTATCCACAAAACATATAATCATCAAATTTTTCAAGTTTGACATGAAAGAAAAAAACATTAAAGATAGCTAATGAGAAAGGGCAGGTCACCTACAATGGAAACATCATCAGGCTAACAGCAGAACTTTCTGTAGAAACCCTACCAGCCAGAAAACATTGGGAACCTATATTTAGCATTTTTGAAGAAAAGAAATCCCATTAAAAATTTTTATATCCAGCCAAACTAAGCTTCAGAAGTAAAGGAGAAATAAGATCTTTCTCAGACAAGCAAATGCTAATGGGATTAGTCACCACTAGACTTGTCTTACAAGAAATCCTTCAGGGAATGCTAAATATGGAAATGAAAGATCATTACAAGCCACCAAAAAGCACGGTTAAGAACATAGACCATTGACACTATAAATCAACTGCACTATCGAGTAGGCAAAATAATCAACTAAGAACATAATGACAGGATCAAATATGCACGTATAAATATTCACCTTGAATGTAACGGGCTAAATGCCCTAATTAAAATTCACAGAATGGCATGTTGTATAAAGAAGCAAGAATCAATGGTATGCTGTCATCGATCGATCCATCTCATATGCAATAACACTCATGGGCACAAATAAAAGGGATGGAGAAAATAGAGTAGGGCATGCAATTCTAATTTCAGATAAAACAGACTTGAATCAACAATGTTAAAAAATGACAAAGAAGAGCATTACATAGTGGTAAAGGGTTCAATTCAATAAGACTTTACTATGCTAAGCATATATGCACCGAACACAGGAGCATGAAGATTTATAAACAAGTTACTAGAGACCGGCAAAGAGAATTATATTACCACACAATAATGGTGGAAGACTTCAACTACCCACTGACATTAGACTGGTCATTGAGGCAGACAAGTAATAAAGATATTTGGGACCTCAACAAGATGCTTGACCATATAAACCTAACAGACATCTGCAGAACTCTCCACTCAAAGGCAACAGAATATACATTCTTCTCACCTACAAATGGCACACACTCAAAAATTGACCACAAAATTGGACATAAGCCTCAGCAAATTAAAAAAAAATGGAAATAATACCAACCATAGTTTTGGACTGCAGCACAATAAAAATAGAAATCAACACTAAGAAAATTACTCAAATCCATACAATTACATGGAAATTAAACAACCTGCTCCTGAATGACATTTGGGGAAATAATGAAATTAAGGCATGAATTAAGAAATCATTTGAAACTAATGAAAACAATGATAATACATACCAGTATCTCTGGCACACAGCTAAAGCAGTGTTAAGAGGGAAGTTTATCACACTAAACACCCACATCAAAAAGTCAGAAAGATCTCATATTAACAACCTAACATCACACCTAGAAGAACTAGAAAAAACAAGAGCAAAGCAACCCTAAAAGTAGCAGAAGACAAGATATGACCAAATAAGAGCCAAACTGAATGAAATTTAGACATAAATAGCCATGCAAAAGAGTAAGGAATCCAGGAGTTGGTTTTTTGAAGAATAAATTAGATTGCTAGACCACTAGCTAGACTAATAAAGAAAAAAGCAGAGAAAATCCAAATAACCACAGTGAAAAATGACAAAAGAGACATTACCTTTTATCCTATAGAAATACAAAAAACCATGACAATTATTAAGCCTCTCTGCACACAAACTAAAAACCTACAAGAAATGGGTAAATTCCTGGAAATATACAATCTCTAAATATTGGACCAGGAAGAAATTGAATCCCTGAATAGGCCAATATTGACTTCCAAAATGGAATCAGTGATAATAAGCATTCCAACCAGAAAAAGTCCAGGAGAAGACAGACTCACAGCAGCCGAATTTTATCAGATGGATAAAGAAAAGCTGGTATCATCCCTACTGAAACTATTCCAAACAAATTGAGGATGATTGCCTCTTTCTTCATTTATTCTATGAGGCCAGCATCATCTTGACACCAAAACCTGGCAGACACACAACGAAAAAGGAAATCCTCAGGCCAACTTTTCTGATGAATATCGATGCAAAAATCCTCAACAAAATACTAGCAAGCTGAATCCAGCAACACATCACAAAGGTAATCCACCACAATGAAGTAAGTTTTATCCTGAAATGCAAGGTTGGTTTGATATATGCAAATCAATAAATGTGATTCATCACATAAACAGAAGTAAAAACAAAAGCAACATTATTACCTCAATAAATACAGAAAAAGCTTTTGATAAAATTAAACCTCAATAAACTGGGCATTGAAACAACATAACTCAAAGCAATAAGAGCCATGTACAACAAACCCACAGCCAACATCAGACTCGATGGGCAAATATTGAAAGCACTCCCCTTGAAAACCAGAACAAGGCAAGAATGCCCACTCTTACCACTCCTATTCACTATAGTACTGGAAGTCCTATTTGGAGCAATCAGGCAAGAGAACAACATAAAAGTCATCCAAATGGGAAGAGAAGAAGTCAAACTATCTCTGTTTGCAGACAATATGATTCTATGCTCAGAAAACCCTGTAGCTTTTGCCCAAAGCCTTCTAGAGCTGATAAACAACTTCAGCAAAGTTTTGGAATACAAAGTCAAATTAGTAGTATTTCTGTACACCAGCAACATCCAAACTGAGGGCAAAATCAAGAGCTCAATCTCATTCACAGTAGCTGCAAAAATAAAAATAAAATCCCTAGGATATAACTAACCAGGGAAGTGAAAGTTTTCTATGAAGATAATTACAAAACATTACTGAAATTAGAGATGACACAAATGGAACAAAAAATCCATGCTTACGGACAAGAAGAATCAATATTGTTATAACGGATATACTGCCCCAAGCAATTAACATATTCAGTGCTATTTCTAGTAAGATATCAATGACATTCTTCACAAAATTAAAAAAAAAATCCACTATTCTAAAACTTATATGGTACCAAAAGGAGCCTAAGTAGCCAAATCATCCTAAGCAAAAAGAACAAAGCTGGAAGCATCACATTACCTGACTTCAAATGTACATTAAGGCTATAGCAGTGAAAGCAGCATGGTACTGGTACAAAAACAAACACATAGACCGATGTAAAAGGCAAGAGAATCAGAAAAAGGTCACACATACAACCATCTGACATTCAACAAAGTCAACAATAACAAGCAATGGGGAAAAGACACCCTCTTCAATAAGTGGTTCTGGGATTACTGGCTAGCCATATGTGAGAGATTGAAACTGGACCCCTTCCTTATACCATATATAAAAATCAACTCAAGATGGAATAAGACTTAAATATAAGACTTAAAACTCTAAAATCCCTAGAAGAAGACCTAGCCAATAGCATTCAAGACACATGTCCTGGCAAAGACTTCATGAGAAAGACTCCCAAAGCAATTGCAACAAAGACAAAAATTGACCAAATGGGACCTAATTACACCAAAGAGCTTCTGCATGACACACACAAAAATTATCACCATAGGAAACTGACAAGCCACAGGATGAGAGAAAATATTTGCCAACTGTGGATCTAACAAAGGTCTAATATCCAAATTGTATATCTATACAGAACTTAAACAAATTAACAAGCAAAAAACAACCCCATTAAAAGTGGACAAAGGACGTGAACAGACACTTCTCAAAAGAAGACATATACATACACAACAAGCATATGAAAAAATGCTAAGCATCCCTAATTATTAAAAAAATAGAAATAAAAAACATAATGAGACACCATCTCACAGTAGTCAGAATGACTATTCTTAAAACGTCAAAAAATAGCAGATGCCAGCAAGCTTGTGGGAAAAAAACAGGAATGCTCATATACTGCTGGTGGGAAGGTAAATTAGTTCAGCCACTGTGAAAAGCAGTTTGGCAGTTTCTCAAAGAACTTAAAACAGAACTACCATTCAACCCGGCAATCCCGTTACTGGGTATATACCCAAAGGAACAGAAATAATTGTACCATAAACACATATGAATGTATATTCACCACAGCCAGCACTGTTAACAATATCAAAGACATGCAATCAACCTAGATGCCCATCAATGATAGACTGGATAACAAAAATGCAGTACATATATACCATACAATACCACACAGCCATAACAAAGAATGAAGTCATGTCCTTTGCAGGAACATGGAGGGAGCTGGAGGCCATTATCCTAAGCAAACTGTTATAGGAAAAGAAAAATCAAATACTACATGGTATCTCTTACAAGTGGGAGCTAAACATTGAGTACACATAGACATAAATAAGGAAACAATAGACACTAGGATCTACTTAAGAGTGAAGAGTAGGAGAGCGGTGGAGACAAAAAAAAAAAAAAAAAACTACCTATTGGGTACTATGTTTATTATGTATTGAATGAAGTAATCTGTACACCAAACCTCCACGACACACAATTTACCCATATAGCAACCTGTTCATGTATCCCTGAAACTAAAATAAAACAGTTTTACAAGAAGTTCCAGGGAATTTTTGAAAATCCGAATTCTGATTTAGATGCCTGATCTGATTACCCTTATTACTTTGCTGCAGTCCTTCAGTTTTTGAATTATATGCTATCTCCAGGACCAACACTGGGAATCATTTTATGGTGTATAGTTTATTTCAAGCATTGGTACACTTAAAGTAGCCAGACTTCATTTTAGACCTGGCAATTACAATCCTAGCTTATTTATTCTGGAGCACACTTTAAGTTAGTCCTTCTGCTAAGTTTTCTCTCTGATGCATCTGATGTTATGCTCTACATACTCCTCTTACCCTCATTTGATTGCTTATCCTTTAGCTTGGGATTAGTGTAATATGGATTAATTGACATGACTGATGGTATGTTTATTCTCTAGGAAACCGCAGTGCTGGAGATTATAATACATATGCCAAATTTTCCCTTGTGCTTCTATGATTTCTCTGTTCTTATCTTCATTTATTCCCTTCACAGCATGTAAGCCTAATGGGTATCATGAATGTTAGCTTTAGAGAGTCCTGTTGGAGAGGTTAATAAATCTAGTAGCGGGATAATTTTAATTTTGTACACTCAATAAAGGTATCTTTTTTTTAAGCGAGATTTTAAAAAGCGATGGTGGGTGAGTATAAGGGAAAAAGCTACTGCCTTTTTTCCTTGTTAAGAAATAGTTTGGTGATAGAAGGTTTAAAATGGAATGAATAGATATCTTTTTTATTTTCACCTTTTGATATATTGACAGCTATTCAAAGAAAGAAATAAGATAGTAGAGTCCCATCAACCCTACGCTTCTGTGGTTTAATCTTGACTTCACATGGCAATTTCTATTCAAGGAATTGAATTATCATTATCCAAAAAATTAAATAATAAAAATGTCTGGCATATATCTGTGTAACTTGTGGATATTATATTTCAAATGAGATGCTCTTGGGAGGGTTCGTTTGGGGGGTGTTAAATTGGACTTCTTTGTAAAAAGCATGAATATTTTGAGCATTTTTTTTTTTTCCCAGAAATGAACTAAGTCAGGTGGCCTACCTGTTTTCACTTAGGTGCTCAAATTATTTCTCTACAAAACTCTCTTCAATTCCCTGGAAAACAAAATCACCTAAGAAAGTATTACATGTGTGACTTAATAGAGATCCCCTGGCTCTGATACTAGCTTTCTTGAATTTTGGTCCAATTAAATAAATCTTTAAGAGGGATGAGTAATGTGCAAGACTTTGGTTGGCACCATGAGGGAAGAAACAGTGATTCTGACATTCCATTAATCCATATTTAGTGGACCAGTTATGTTGAGTAGCATAAATATTTTTGCTAGAATTGTGATGTGAGTGAATTTATAAGGTCACAGATTGGTAACCACAGAGACATAAATAAGATAAACCACCCAGCTTTGCATATTCTAGTTAAGATGGTCTAGTTAAGATGGTCAAATAATTCATTAGTTACACTGATAGATATTTGAGAGTTAAAAGAGTGGGTAACAATAATTATTTAAGGACAATAGTGAAAACATAGACTTTCTCAAAGCAAACCAGGGAATGTAATCAATTAATATTCAAACCAGGGAATATAATCAATCAAATCAATTAATAGTAAGTTTTATGCAGGGAAGCTCTGTTTCAAAGGATTATATATCACAGCAGTCAAATTCTTGCCAGCTAACTCTCTGGGATATATAGACACCTTTCCACTTTCACTATGATTTTTTCTTGATCTGGGTGAATAAAATTAAGATATCATGCTTACTCTGAAGATTATGCTTTAATAGATGTAATTAGACAAGCAGATAGATAGCAGTAAAAAACATGTAAAACATGTACAATAAGTGCCATAAATAAAATCAAATAAAATAGAATGTGCACAGAGGAAATCATCATCATATCCATACTGAGGAATCAGGAAGAGTTTCATGAGAAAGAAGACATTTAAAACAAATCTTTTTTTTTTTTTTTTTTTTTTTTTTTTTGAGACAGAGTCTCGCTCTGTCGCTCAGGCTGGAGTGCAGTGGCAGGATCTCTGCTCGCTGCAAGCTCCATCTCTCCAGTTAACGCCATTCTCCTGCCTGAGCCTCCCAAGTAGCTGGGACTGCAGGTGCCCGCCACCACATCTTGCTAATTTTTTGTATTTTTAGTAGAGACGGGGTTTCACCGTGTTAGCCAGGATGGTCTGCATCTCCTGACCTCGTGATCTGCCTGCCTCAGCCTCCCAAAGCGCTGAGATTGCAGGCATGAGCCACCGTGCCCGGCCCATTTGAAACAAATCTTTTTTTTTTTATTTTTTATTATTATACTTTAAGTTCTAGGGTAGATGTGCATAACGTGCAGGTTTGTTACATATGTGTACTTGTGCCATGTTGCTGTGCTGCATCCATCAACTTGTCAGCACCCATCAACTCGTCATTTACATCAGGTATAACTCCTAGTGCAATCCCTTCCCCCTACCCCCTCCCCATGATAGGCCCCGGTGTCTGATATTCCCCTTCCTGAGTCCAAGTGATCTCATTGTTCAGTTCCCACCTATGAGTGAGAACATGCGGTGTTTGGTTTTCTGTTCTTGTGATAGTTTGCT
>NW_012101904.1:426258-434070 GCF_000951045.1 Mandrillus leucophaeus
AAAGCTTATCCACCATGATCAAGTGGGCTTCATCCCTGGGATGCAAGGCTGGTTCAACATTCGCAAATCAATAAACATAATCCAGCATATAAAAGAACCAAAGGCAAGAACCACATGATTATCTCAATAGATACAGAAAAGGCTTTTGAAACAAATCTTAAGTAGATATTTCAATGAGATTAAGTGGAGGAAGAGATAGAGATCACATTTCATAAATAAATATAACACAAAAATATTAAAAATTAAGACCATAAAGTTTAAATTAATGTGGTAACTGGTTGGTGGGCAGATTATCTTATTTATGAACGTATTTCACCATCTACATTAAAATAGAAATTCAAGCTGTATAATTGGTTAGGTTAATTTATGTGGAGGTTTAATAAAAAGCATAGAACTGAGAAATGGACTTTGAAAATTGTCAGTTTTTATGGTGTAGATAATGACAACAATTATAAAGAGCTCCCAGACATTTGAAAAAATGAAATAAGGTAGAGCTAAAGATAGAAATAATTTCAATTATTTAATTAATGAAGACTGCATTATTTAAGGAAATCCACGAATATATAACAAAAAATGAAAATATTTTACTTGATGATGTCAGTGAGAGTAATTTTAGTGAAGTAGTAAATGTAGATGGTAGATCTGAAAAGTTTAGAATTGAATTGGTAAAGGGATGAAGACAGCCTGTTTAGATTACTTTTATCCAAAAGTTGGCAATAAAAAGAAATGGAGCATGATCTGCATCATACCGGAAACAAAGGCAACAGCTAATTTTGACCTGTAGCAGTTACATTGTCCTTCCAGTGAATTAAATAGAAAATAAAATTTTTAACAGATGAAATGAGGAGGTATTTCACCACACCTTCCATTTTCTTAAACTTTTTCAAAAGCCAAACATCAACTAGAAATGCCTGCAGCAAGATTTAAAAGGAGAGAAAGGGCTAAATGTAGTCTAGTATTTGGATTAGAATATAATCAAATGTCATAGTCTATGGGAAAATATCTAACTCTACTATAAAGCCAATTCAGTTGAAAAACAAGAAAAATGGGTATGTTAATCATGAAGGATGAAAATTTTCTTAAAGAAATACTTATTGATAAATACAGGGTTTTAAAAAATTACGACCTCTATATATCTTTTTTTAAATGTGCTATTTTCATTTTCCTTCACACTTTTAATTCTACTTTTAATGTTTCCCTGGAAATATACCAAAATAAAATCAAATACCTTTGAGTTACTATTACTTTATTTTAAAGTGTATCTTTCTATACATGTAATACAAATGTAATATTTTGTTAATGGACTGTGAAACTGAATTGGTTTAAAATGGAAATATTGGTCTATGGAGTACTTCTCAATTACATTGTGGTCTTGATACTGTTATTAGAAAATGATTGATTCACATCCATATAAATTTAAACATTGGTCTCCTCCAAACTGTTGCCTCTGGTAAATATTTTCTTTTTTCATATTAACATAAATATGACGTAAAATAATCCCTTTCTTTACATGAACATTCTCAGTGTGATGCAGATAATCAAAAACAATTATTAGATGATTAAGTACCAAACAGTTATTTTCTTTCAAAATTAAACACTAAACCAAATTTCAGTGATTTCTTTATCTTAAAAATTAAGCT
Organism: Mandrillus leucophaeus; assembly: GCF_000951045.1. Taxonomy (NCBI): domain Eukaryota; kingdom Metazoa; phylum Chordata; class Mammalia; order Primates; family Cercopithecidae; genus Mandrillus; species Mandrillus leucophaeus. The sequence goes on from NW_012101904.1 coordinate 427,899, forward strand.
TAAAAACAGTGTTACTAATTTTGCTGGCAGATTAACCTTTTATATGAGGCACGGAGAGAAGAGAAAGTTTGAATTGGTATTGCCAGAATCAAAGTAGAAAATAAGTGGCAAGTGGAAATGCAGAGAGAAAATAGCCTGTTAGGTTTTGGTAATTTAGAAGGAATCTTGTGATGGCATTCTAAATTCAGATGGGTAAAAACTAAAGTGGGCCACCAACTAGGTAGTTGTCTATGAATTCTCTGTAGAGAAAATCAAAGTTTTCCACTCTGTTAAGAAAAGAAATACGAACAAGTAAAAAGAAAATGCATAAATGTGCTCAGAAATGGAACCTAAGCATACTGGGGACTTGCTATATAAAACTTTTCCATCTATTGTGCCAAATAAGAAAATCTAAATGATTTAGTTAAAAAAATTAAAAAAAAAGTGTACCAATTATTTTTGCAACTTTATCTTAAAAATAGAGTTCTTCCTCCTCATTTTTTTTGGATAATTTCTTTTTATTTCATATTGTGGTGTGTGATCAATAATTTCAACATGTATGTCTGATTTCCCAGTGCAGATCTGCCAACCTCAGTATTAAAGCAGATCCTGAAACAGCACTGTAACTCAGTTTCACCTCCTCTCAGCTATGGTCTGAGAGCAGTTCTTCACATCCAGGACTCAGAGGGAGGCATCCACATCTGTACGCCTGTAGTCAATCCAGCGAAATTTAGTTCCACTGCAGATCTTGAAATGGCCTTGTATCTCAGTATCAGCCCCTGTCACCTGTGTTCTAAGCAGTATTGCTTGCCCAGAAACCAGTGTGAGATATACCCATCCATACTTGCAGAGGCAGGCCTGAAGGACTCATTTTGGCTGTGGACCCTGAAGCAGCCATTTGACTCAATTAGAGCCCCACTCAGTCAAAGAATGGGGCAAAGGATTCATGGCCAGGAGTCCACCCAGACACCCATTGGAAACTTCCCTGAGATCCATGGGAATCAAACCTGTCTGTGCACTCAAATCTATCTGTGCACTTTAAAGCTAATCTTCATCCTAGTACCAGCTTTACTTGCCAAAGTCCTCGAGGCTGTTTAGTTGACCCAGAGACCAGACAAGATCCACACCTACTTGAGCCTTGGTAACAGTCCTGCTGAGTACAGACCACACTGAGGACTCAGTAGAGGTCACATAAACTGGCTCCAACTCTACTCAAGTGCAATCCAAGAGTCAATTCTATCAACCTGAAACCCAACAGGAGAAGGTCTTTACCTGCCAAAAGCAGTCTGTAAAGACTGGATGAGGTGTTTTTTTCTTCAAATGAAAGACACTAACACAAGGATACATGGATAATAATGAATCAGTTAAATGTGACACCAGTAAAGAAAATGAACAAAGTTTTAATAACTGATCTCAAAGAAAAGGAGGTATACAAATAACCTAGAAAAAAACCTCAAAATTATCATTTGAAGGGCAATGAGATGCAAGCAAACAGACAGAAAGCTAAATAAAATTTTAAAAATGATGAATGAGAAAAAAACCCCTTAATCCTTAGTAGACAAATAGCATAAAAAGAACCAAACAAAAATCCTGGAGTTGAGAATACAATAACAAAAGTGAAAAATTCCATAGAGAACTTCAACAGAAGACTTGATCATGCAGAAGAAAGAAATAGCAACATTAAATACAGGTCTTTTGAAATTAACTAATTAGAAGGAGCAACATAAGAATGAAGAAGAGTGAAGAAAGCACAAGAGCCTTATAAGACACTATCAAATTATGAATAAACTATATGTCACTTAACAATGGGGATATGTTCTGAGAAATGCATTGTTAGATGAATATGTCATGTGAATATCATAGAATATATTTACATGAAACTATAATTATAGGCTATGGTATACCTGGGCTTTATAGTATAGCATAGTGCTCCTAGTCTGCAAACTAGTACAACATGTACTGTACCTGTACAGTAGGCAAATACTGTAGGCAATTGTAACACAATGGTAAATATTTGTGTATCTAAACATATCCAAGTATTAAAAAAGGTACGGTGAAAATACAATATTATAATCTTATGGGAACATCATCATATATGTGGTCTGTTTACCAAAATGTCATGATTTGGCTCATGAATATATACAAACCATGGAATTTTCAAAATAAGAGAAAGAAAGAGATAGAAAGCTTATTTAAAGAAATGCTGGCTGAAAGCTTCTCAAATCTTGAGAAGAATGTGTACATCTGGATTCAGGAATCCCAAAGGACTTAAGTAAAAGCAACCCAAAGAAGAATAATTTGAGATGCACTATAATCCAATTGTTAAAAGTCAAAGACAAAGGGAGATTCTTGGAAAGGGCAAGAGAAAACAGATTTGTCAAAGACAAGGGAACTTCCATAAGGGTATCAATGGACTTCTCAACAGAAACCTTGCAAAAGTGCTGGAAAGAAAACAAAAACAGAAACAACAACAACAACAACAACAACAAAACAACCTGCCAACCCAAAATACTATACCCTGAAAATCTGTCCTTTGGAAATGAAGAGGAAATAAAGAGAAATTCATCACCATAAAAACAACCTTATAAAAAATGCTACGGGAGTTCTTCAAGTTGAAACAAAAGGACACTAAATAAAAACATGGAAACATATGAAAGCATATAATTCATTAAAAAAGTAAGAATACAGTCAAATTAAGAATATTTTAATATTGAATAATGTAATGGTGATGTGTAAATCACTTTTATATTTAGTTCAAAATCCAAAAGATAAAAACATTAAAAATAACTATACATTTAATAAATTGTTAATGGATACACAATATGTAGGCATTAAATGACCTCAACTGTGAGAGGAATAAGAAATAAAACTGTAGTGTTTCTGTTCGTAATTGAAGTTGTTAGCAGTTTTTAAAAGAATGGTATAACTATAAGATATTTTATGCAAGCCCCATGGTAACCACAAAGAAAAAAAAAACTTCTAGTGGGTACGTAAAAGACAAAGAAAGGAATCAAATAATACCACTACAATAAACCATTATATCATCAATTAAGACTGAAAGAAAGGAACAAATGAACTACAAAGTAAGAAAACAATGAACATAATGACAATTGTACCTCCTTGCCTATCAATAATCACTTAAAATGTTAAGATATTCCATGTAAAGTATAACCAAAAAATATACTGTTTATACTTTTATAAGTATAAGCAGCCCTGCTTATATTTATAAAGACATTATTGTGAACAAATAAGGCATTATCTAGCACTTGACAAAATATACTTTATATCAAAATCTCTCAAAAGAAATTAAGAAGGTAACTACATTTTGATAAATGGGCCAATTCATCAAGAAGATATAATAATTGTAAACAAATTCATCCAAGAATAACTCAGCTCAGTATATAAAGCAAATTTTGACAGACCTGAAGAATAAAATTGACAGGAATGAAATAACTGTAGGGAACTTCAATACCTCACTTTCAACAATGGGTTGATCATTCAGTCAGAAAATCAATTGGGTAACAGTGGACTTGAACAATACTATATGCCAAATGGACCTAACAAACATATAAAATGTTCCATCCAATGTAAGTAGATTATATTATTCTAAAAATCACACAGTACATTCTCGATGGTAGACTATATTTTGGACAACAAAACAAGTCTTAACAGATTTAAGAAGATTAAAATCATCTCAAGTATCTTTTCTGACCACAGTAGTATTCAGTTAGAAATCAGTAACAGGAGAACTTTAGCAAATTCGCAAACATGTGAAAGTTAAATAACACAATCCTTAATAACCAATGGATCCAGGAAGAAATCAAAAGGAAAAATTTAAAAACTTGAGAAATGCAGAAATGGAAACATATTTTCAAATATTTAGGATGCCACAAAAGCATTTCTAAAAGGAAAGTTTATAGGAATAAATGCTTACATTAAGAAGAAGGTAATATCTCAAATAAACAAGTCAATTTTACACTTAGAGAAACTAGGTAAAGAATAAACTGAGCCCAGAGTCAGCAGAAGGGAGGAAATGATAAAGATTATTACATAAATAATAAAATAGAGATTAGAGTGACAATAGAAACAATAAACAAAACTGAATTGGTTTTTGAAAAGATAAAATTAACAAATCAGTAGCTAGATTAAGCAAGAGAAAGAGAAGACTACAAAATTAAAATGTAAATCAGAAAGCAGACATTACAAGTGAACCCACAAAAATACAAAGGATCACAAGACTACTATGAAAAAAAAAGAACATGAACAAATTGAAGCACCTATAAAAAGTAGATAAGTTTCTAGTAACATACAACTTACCAAGAATGAATTATGAAGAAAATGGAAATCCAAATAGACCAATAATGGTGAAGGAGATTTAATTATTAATCAGAAAATTCCCAACAAAGAAAATCGTAGGACTATATGGATGCAGTGGTGAATTCTACCATGCATTTAGATAATTAATACCAATCCTTCCTAAACTCATCCACAAAATTGAAGAGGAGAAAACACTTCCAAATTCATTTCTTGAGGCCAAGGTTAGTTACCCTGATACCAAAAATAGTCAGGGACTGTACAAGAAAAGAATATCATAGTCCAGTAACTTTGATGAACATAGATGCAAAAATCCTCAACACAGTACTATGAAATGGAATTCAACAGCTCATTAATAAGACAATATGATATAACCAAATGGAACTTATCTCTGGAATCCAACAATGATTCAACTTGCACGTCAATAAATATGATGTAACAAGTATGCTTTGTGCAATGTCGTATTGCCAAAGCAGTTTGCAGATTCAATGCTATTCCTATCAAACTATCATTGGCATTATTTGCAGAACTAGAAATAACTATTTTTAAACAGAAAGAAGTACCAAAAAATGGAACTATCTAAATAATGAATGAGTAAGAAGCCTTAAAAGTGGTGCTGGGGGCCGGACACGTGGCTCATGCCTGTAATCCCAGCACTTTGGGAGGCCGAGGCGGATGGATCACGAGGTCAGGAGATCGAGACCATCCTGGCTAACACGGTGAAACCGCGTCTTTACTAAAAATACAAAAAAATTAGCTGGGCGTGATGTCGGGCGCCTATAGTCCCAGCTACTCTGGAGGCTGAGGCAGGCGTGAACCCGGGAGGCGGAGCTTGCAGTGGGCGGAGATCGCGCCACTGCACTACAGCCTGGGTGACAGAGCAAGACACTGTCTTAAAAATAAATAAATAAATAAATAGTGCTGGGATAACTCGCTAGCCATATGCAGAATATTAAAACTAGATCTCCTTCTTACACCATATACAAAAATCAACTCAAGATGGATTAAAGACTTAAATGTAAAACCCAAAACTATAATAAACCCTGGAAGACAACCTAAGCAGTACCATTCTGGACATAGAATCTGGCAAAGATTTCATGACAAAGATTCCAAAAGCAACTGCAACAAAAGCAAAAATTGACAAATGGGACCCAAATAAACTAAAGGAATTCTGTACAGAAAAATAAACTATCAACTGAGTAAACAGATAACCCACAGAACGGGAGAAAATATTTGGCTCACTGTTCTGCGGGTCATTTAAGAAGTGTAGCACTGGCATGTACTTCTGGTAAGAATCTCAGGAAGCTTCCAGACATAGCAGAAGGCTAAGGCGGAGCAGGGATGTCACATGATGAGAGAGAGAGAGAGAGAGAGAGAGCAAGAAAGAGAGATGGGAGGGGTGCCACACTCTTAAATAGCCATGTCTTGGGGAACTAGTAGAGAGATAATTCACTCATCACTGCCAGGGCAGCACTAAGCCATTCATGAGTGATCCAACCTCCATGACACAAACACCTCCCACTAGGCCCCACCTCCACCACTGGGGGTCACATTTCAAATGAGATTTGGAGGGACAAATATACAAACTACATCACATTGTCACTTAAAGTCCTAAAGAGAATGAGTAATTCTTGCTTGAATTCGCCTGGAAAGTGATTTCTTTTTTTTTTTTTTTTTTAAATTTTAATTTTAATTTTTATTATTATACTTTAAATTCTAGGGTACATGTGCATAACGTGCAGGTTTGTTACATATGTATACTTGCACCATGTTGCTGTGCTGCACCCATCAACTCGTCAGCACCCAACTACTCATCATTTACATCAGGTATAACTCCCAATGCAATCCCTCCCTCCTCCCCTCTCCCCATAATAGGCCC
>NW_012101905.1:0-493 GCF_000951045.1 Mandrillus leucophaeus
CAGTGGGGCTGGTTCAGCCACCAGGAGACGTTTGACAACATCTGGAGACATTGTTGGGTGTCATGGCTGGGGTTGATGTGATTGGCATCCAGCGGTCAGACAGTAGAGATGCTGCTAAACATCCGACAATGCCCTGGGCAACAGGACGTGCCCTGTCCCAGATGTCAATGGTGCTGAGACTGAGAAAGCCTGTTCTATGCCATGCCAGGGCTTGCAGTGTGACCTTGGCTGGGTCATGTCATGTAAGTCTCTAGACCCATCTGTGAAGCAGGGAGAGAAACCTGTGCCCAGCGTGTTTCACAACATTACGGTAAGGATTTGTGTAATGTGGGGAAGGTGCACACGTAGCAGAAGGCAAGCCTGAGAAGCACAATTAGGATCTGGCTGCCCTAATGATCGGGGGAAGCAGAACGCTGGCAGAGGAGGACTTCATCGGGTGGATCAAAATGCGCTTTATGGCCAGACACAGTGGTTCACTCCTATAATCCCAGAA
>NW_012101905.1:543-846 GCF_000951045.1 Mandrillus leucophaeus
AGTTGCCTGTGCTGCTCTCTGAGTCCCATCAGTCCTCACTTTGCCAGCACAGTAGACCCCATGGTGGAAGGGCAAAGAGGGGATGTAAAGGGAGTAGGGCAGGGACAGGGGGAAGTACTGTGTGGTCGACTCACCTGCCAGGGCCAGCTGTTGGGCGTCGCTTCTTCACCTCCAACCACCCTAGTCACAGAAGGCGGGTAAGTGGGGACCCCACAACTGAGGGCTATGAAAAGAGAAAGGGTCTTGAGTCCAGGAAGCAGCGACCCACACAATGTAAACTACACTTGCTGCATTCTGAACCCC
>NW_012101905.1:1382-1873 GCF_000951045.1 Mandrillus leucophaeus
CAAGAGCCTCTCTTATTTCACAGGAGGAAGCTGAGCTTCAGAGAGGTAAAGTGAGTTGCCCAAGATCCTACAGCTTCTAAGCGGCAGAATGGGAACTGGAACTAGTTGGTCTGATTCCAAAGCCCAGCACTTTGGGAGGCTGAGGCAGGCGAACACGAGGTCAGGTGTTCAAGACCAGCCTGGCCAATATGGTGAAACCCCAGCTTAATAAAATACACACATAAGCTGGGCGTGGTGGCCAGAGGTGAGCATCCTGCCTCACCTCCTAGGAGTTCAACTTGTGTTGGGGGAGGCGCGAAGTGAGCACGGTTTCCTGGTGGACTCTCTTTTTCTTCTTTAGACCTTCACTCTCCTCACCTTTTGGGAGAGCACAAAGCCAGGCAGGCCCGCTGCTGATGAGAAAGCTCCGCTCTGTGACCATAAACTTTAGGTTTTGCCCCAGTCAAAAAAGCAGAAAGGAAAGTGAACTTCAACTCTTTTTTTTTTTTTTT
>NW_012101905.1:8048-10054 GCF_000951045.1 Mandrillus leucophaeus
TTTTTTTTTCTTTTTCTTGAGACGGAGTCTTGCTCTGTCAGGTAGGCTGGAGTATAGTGGTGCGATCTCGACTCACCTGCAACCTGTGACTTCCAGGTTCAAGCGATTCTTCTGCCTCAGCTTCCCGAGTAGCTGGGACTGCAGGCACCGGCCACCACGCCCAGCTTATCTGTGTATTTTATTAGAGACGGGGTTTCACCATATTGGCCAGGCTGGTCTTGAATTCCTGACCTCGTGTTCACCCGCCTCAGCCTCCCAAAGTGTTGAGATTACAGGCGTGAGCCACCGTGCCCAGTCGAGTTCAAGTCTTTGATCCATCACCACATTGGCCAGGCTGGTCTTGAACTCCTGACCTCATGTTCACCGGCCTTGGCCTCCGAAAGTGCTGGGATTACAGGCGTGAGCCAGCATGCCCAGCTGAGTTCAAGTCTTTGATCCATCAATTTTGAGTGTGGTGGTCTGGGCAAGCCACTTATCTTCTGGGCCTTAGTTTCCTAAATAACCATCCAGGCCTGGATTGCAGGATAGTTGCATAGGTAAGAAAATGCGTGGGAAAGAATTCTATAATCTCCCTAGGATCGTGCAAAGGTGAGGAAGATTGGGTGGGGGTGCGGGGGCAGAATCCCGTGGGACTGGATGTCAGAAGACGTGGGTTCCACTCCAAACTCCATCCCGTACTCCCTGTAACAGTTTGGACTCATTTATGGTCTGTATCAGTCACTACAGCAAGAAACTATTTCTTAAGTCCCATATTTTATCTTAAAGGTTCATATGAATTGGGCATTCTGTTCTGTGTCTTTGTTTGTTTTAATACAAAAATAAAGTTTGTCCTGCATGAGAACACTGAACAAACACCTGCTGTGAATTTGCTGTGTGACCTTGGGTCAGTCCCACAGGCTTTCTGGCCTGGGGAGCCTAGCTACAAACAGAAAGAGGAAGAAGTCGTGCAACCTCTCTGACTGGACCTGCCTCAGGTCATATGCCCATCCCTGAGCCAATCGCTGTGGTCGGGGAAGGGGATGCAATGTGTTGATTGGCCAGGCCTGGAACACGGGCTCCAGCCTTGGTCGTGGCCATGAGGTTTCACCCAGAACCTCTGGATCCGGTGGGGCAGCGCCTGCACAGAAATCCAGCCTTCTCTGCTGGGAGGGGAGGAAAGAGAGGCAGAGGATGCAGAATGCAGGAAGCCGCTACAGCCCACTTCCCTCCCTGGAGCTTAGTGCTCCATTAATATGTTGTTTGACAATAATGTCATGTGTCAGGTTCTAAAGTGAGCTGGGTCCTTGAGGTCTCAGTGGGGTAGGGAGACGCAGATGCAAAATTCTTTTCCTTTTTTTTTTGAGATAGGGTCACACTGTTGCCTAGGCTAGAGTGCGATAATGCGATCGTGGCTCACTGCAGTCTCTACCTCCAGGGCTCAAGCGATCCTCCCACCTCAGCCTCCTGAGTAGCTGGGACTACAGGTGCGTACCACCTCGCCCATTTACTTTTTGTATTTTTAGTAGAGACAGGGTTATGCCGTGTTACTCAGGCTGGTCTTGAATTCCTGGACTGGAGCGATCTACCTGCTTTGGCCTCCCAAAATGCTAAGTGCTGCGATTACAGGGCTGTGCCACTGTGCCCAGCCTACTCATGGTTTTTAGGGCCCTGGATGTTCGGATGGATTGCTAATAAATCTCTCATCAAGATGTAATTTGCATAGTTGTCACTTTATTATAATAGTAATTTCCTTCTGTGACGTTTCCAAGTATGAAACAGTCCCGGGGACTTCTTTTGGTTAGTTATTTGCAATCACCTGCAGGACACACAAGAAAATCGTCAGGTTCACCTAACCGCAGAGCTGTGCACGGCAGTTTCCTGTCTGTCCTCCTGGGCTAAGGTCCTCAAGTGAGTTACGGGCAGCCCACACTGCACTAGCTCCTGCCTGAGGAGTTCTGATGACGTTTTGAAAACAAAGATGCAATCACAGCTTTTCATTGACCTGTTAGGGTCTTCCTGTAAAGGGG
>NW_012101905.1:12174-12750 GCF_000951045.1 Mandrillus leucophaeus
CACCATGCCTGGCTAATTTTTTTGCATTTTTAGTAGAGATGAGGTTTCACCATGTTGGCCAGGCTGGTCTCGAACTGCTGACCTCAAGTGATCTACCCGCCTCAGCTTCCTAAACTGCTTGCATTTCAAGTGTGAACCACCGCACCCGGCCTGTTAAACATTTTTGTATGCCAGCTTCATGATCCAGGGCTGTAAACTGCAGGAGATCCAGCTGCTACAGCACAAATACTCAGACCAGTGTGCAAGAATTATGTTCAAGGATGTTCACTGCACAATGTAAGAGTGAAAAATAGGAAACTTGAGAGCTTCGTTTATTATACTCAAACTATGGAATACTATATAGCTGTTCAAAAGAATGACATGTACGTACTGACATATATAATGTGATAAGGTGTTTTAAGTGAAAAAGTTGCAGAACAGTATGAAGACTCAGCCTATTTTTGCTTAGAAGACAGTGTCCCTCTCTCTCTCACTCTTTATATATATATACACATAGGCACATAAAATTGAGAAGATCACACACCAAGCTTTTAAAAATGATTGGCGGGGCATGGTGGCTCACGCTTGTAATCCCAG
>NW_012101905.1:12950-15005 GCF_000951045.1 Mandrillus leucophaeus
TGTTGGTGCATGCCTGTAATCTCAGCTAGTTAGGAGGCTGAGGCAGGAGAATTGCTTGAACCTGGGAGGTGGAGGTTGCAGTGAGCTATCAAGCCACTGTACTCCAGCCTGGGCAACAGAGCAAGACTCCATTTGAAAACAAAAACAAAAATAAAAACAAAAACAAAAACAATGATTACCTCTGGAGAGTGGAATTGGAGATGTAAAATGAGGGCAGACATCTTGATACATTTTACTTCATACACTCTTATATTGTGTTAATATTTTTACACAGAGTATGTGTAACCTTCTGGAAAAAGAATAAAAGCTAAGGATTGCTGAAGTTCACGTGTGACTGTCATTCAATGGACATTTGTTGAAAGGATGAATGCCCCAGGCCATTTGTCTCCTCTGCTTCTCTGCAATTGTGCTTGTACTTCCTGACCTTGGTTTGTCACCTGTATGGGTTTATCCAGGCAGGTGCTCTCAGGCACCCCCAGGGCTCTAGTGGTACGTGACCCCAGCCTGCACACAGTGTGTTCCTGGGTTGGGGCCACTGCAAGATTTCACGAGCCCCTCCGCCGCTGCCAAGGGCAGCCCCCACCCAAGGACAGCTGGTTGCTTGGCTCTCCCCCTTCTGAAACCCATTACTGGGCATCTGTGCCTGCCCCGACTGCTCTCCCATGAACACAGGGCCTCTGCCCAGCTGCCTTGCGAGGCGTGGTGCCCCGTGGATCCCTGCTGCCATCTGGCCATGCTTCGGGATCTGGCCTGTTCTGTTGTGCTTGTGTCTGTGGCTGGGAACAGCTGACTCTGGGACAAAAATATTGGGACAATTGCTCCTGCCCCTGCTTCAGGTTCCCAAGGTGCTACCAGGACCAGCTGCTCTGCCACAAATACCATAACTTCCATTTGCTGTAGCGCGTAAATAGTGGAGGAGTCCTTGTCTAGTTCAAGTCCCATTTTACAGAAGAGCGAACTGAGGTCGTCCTTCATCGGCACAGTGTCCGACTCTTCCCTCCCAGCATCCAGTAACAGGCATGGTGGCTCCTCTGCCCTCTCCCGGGCACTCGTTTCTTTTTTTGTGTGGTTTTTCTTTTTTTGAGATGGAGTCTTGCTCTGTTGCCCAGGCTGGAGTGCAGTGGTGTGAACTTGGGTTACTGCAACCTCCACCTCCCAGGTTTAAGTGATTCCCCTGCCTCAGCCTCCTGAGTAGCTGGGATTACAAGCGCGTATCACCACACCCAGCTTAGTTTTACATTTTTAGTAGAGATGGGGTTTCCTCATGTTGGCCAGGCTGGTCTCGAACTCCTGACCTCTGGTGATCTGCCCATCTCGGCCTCCCAAAGTGCCGGGATTACAGGCGTGAGCCACCAGCCACCCCTTTCTTGTGACGGGGTTTCCTGTTCTGGCTGCTTTCACCTACTGCTGCGTGTATCCACGGCTGCTCCTTAATATTGATGCCAGTTACTATTATCATTATTTTCGGAGACAGGGTCTTGCTATGTCACCCAGGGTTAAATGCATCGGTGTGACCTTGGCTCAATGTAGCATTGGGCTCGCAGGCCTAAGTGATCCTTTCACCCAAGCCTCCCAAATAGCTGAGACTACCGGCACGCACCACCATGCCTAAGTAATTAAATAATTTTTTTTGTAAAGACAGAGTCTCGCTATGTTTCCCAGGCTGGTCTTGAACTCCTGGGCTCAAGCAATCCTCCCTCCTTGACCTCCCAATCTGCTGCGATTACAGGCATGAGCCACGGCACCTGGCCTATTATTTTTAATAAATAATGTTAATGCTTATTGTTATAAACAAATGTGTGTTCATTGTGAAAAGCAAATTGAGTTATTGTGGAAGCTGAAAGGACACAGCTCTCTGAGTTTACATTTACAAGATAGGGGGACCAATTTGGCTTTATTTGCCTGGGATGGTCCCAGAGTAAAACAGGAAGTCCTGCATCCTGGAAAACCTCTCTGTCCTGCACAAACCGGGATGGCTGGTCACCCTACAGAATAGCTGGAAGACCCCTGAGGGGGACTAATTTCCAATAATTAATGCTATGGGGGTCTCAAAGA
>NW_012101905.1:19380-20617 GCF_000951045.1 Mandrillus leucophaeus
AGCAGCTGGAGGTCACGCCATCACCCCCAGCACAGATCATACAGGGTTTCACGGTGCTGCCCCACCAGTCAGGGCTGGAGCACGTGTCATAGTCCACAACCAGCAACAGACCCTGCTGCAGGACATCAGAAGCAGGCCCGTTGGCTGAATGAGATCAGAAAGAAAGCATTAGGGATGCAAGGACCCCTGAGAAAAAGGAAGTGGTTGACCCCTACTGGGTTTCCCCTGTTACAGTCTTCCATCCATTGCAATAGGCGAACAGCTATGTTTGTCTACACTGTGTCCTCACCGTTGATTGGTTCAGCAGTGAACACCTGACTCAAGCTAAGCCAATGAGCTCCCTCCCCTGGGATCCTGAGATGGGGTCTAAGAGATTCCGGTTTCAGAGGACGTAAATCTGGGAAGCTTTTGGCAATGACTGACGTTTTGTTTTATGTGGAGAATGAAGTAGACTAACAAAGAAAAGAAATTACAAGGGAGGGTTTCCTGAGTTTCTTACAGGCTTCCAGTCCCTGATTCTAGCCTGCTCCTGATGCCTGGCTATATCTCGGCCCTTGGGTTGAAACTTTTAAATCCTTATAACAATCCCTGTTTATGGTGAGCTAACTCCATGGCTTTCTTCACTTATCTGAAATAGGAAAGTGAGCCTCCTGGCAGTTAGAGCCCCCTCCTTGGGAAAAATATGCTGGTGTGGTGAAGAGAGGGCTTTCATAATGGCCCCCAATGACACAGCCACCATCACCTGCATTACTGTTACCACAGCTATGAGTGGAAAGGATGAGCTTAACATAATTCTTCACTATGGATTGAAGCCTAGGGAAGTTAAGTGTCGTCCAGGCGCAGCGGCTCACTCTCTAATCCCAGCACTTAGGGAGGCCAAGGTGGGTGGATCCCTTGAGGTCAAGAGGTCAAGAGTCACCAGTCTGATCAACATGGTGAAATCCTGTATCTACTAAAATACAAAAATTACCCGGGCGTGGTGGCACACACCTATACTTCTAGCTACTTGGGAGGCTGAGGCAGGAGAATCGCTTGAGCCTGGGAGGCAGAGGTTGCAGTGAGCCGAGATTGCACCACTGCACTCCAGCCAGGTCAACAGAGCAAGACTCTGTCTCAAAAAATAAATAAATAAATAAATAAATAAATAAATAAGGAAGTTAATGGTCTGGCTTAAGACCACTAATAAGTAGTTAACACTTGTATAACATTTTGCAATGTAGGACGCATTTTCATCTTT
>NW_012101905.1:24912-26391 GCF_000951045.1 Mandrillus leucophaeus
TTTTTTAGTAGAGATGGGGTTTTGCCGTGTTGGTCAGGCTGGTCTGGACCTTCTGACTTCGCGATCTGCCCGCCTCTGCCTCCCAAAATGCTGGGATTCCAGGCCTGAGCCACCGTGTCTGGCAGAACTCACTCAATATGCCTGAGGAGTGTCCAACGTCTTTGGACAAGGCCACCTTCTATGTTGCTTTTCACTCAGCTTTACCCACACAGAAATGCATGGGGGGTCCCAGCATTGCCAAGGTCTGCAGCCTCCTCCAAGGGGTTCCCATCTAGCTCTCAAGAGGAAGGAGGGGGTTCTCAGTTGCCAGGTGGGCATGGCACTCCCAAGGCCAGGTGGGCAGGTAAGTGCCCTGGGGCTTTGGGCTGGTCCGGTTCTTACCGAATTGATCCAGTCAATGTATTTGGAGACCCGTGTGAAGACGGACGGCTCCTGGGGGTTGTTGCAGCCGAGGCTAGACCCAAAGCTGACGATGCCATGCACCTCCCACCGGCCGTCAGCTGCCTGACAGTTCAGCGGCCCGCCAGAGTCTCCCTGAGGAAGGCCAGAGTTACAGAAGGGTAAAGGGTTAGGAAGCGGCTGCCCATTGGAACCATTGTTCTCAATGCATTTCTATTATTCTGCTGCAGGTCACTGTCCTCTGAAGCCGGCCCTTGTGGTCATAGCCCAAGATGGTACCATAATTCCAACAAAAGCCAACACTTATTCTTTCTGTGTGGCCAGAGCTGAGCTAAGCATGTTCTATGCCTTATCTCATTAATCCTCACAAAATCCTAGGAGGTAAATATTCACAGTGTCCCCAGGCCACTGGAGAGGAGAAACTGGAGTGTTGAGAGGTTGAGACTGGCCCAAGATTGCACACGCAGTTTGTAAAGGAGCTGAGGCCACATCCCAGAGTTCAGGCTCTTCCCTACTGGCTCCGTCTTCCCGCTGTTGGGGTGGTCTGTGTGGGCAGAGTGTGTAGGGCACAGTGTGATCTGAAGGGCATGTGGAACTCCTTCCTATTCCATCCCCACTTCACTGCTAAGTCCAACACAGAGCAATTCCTGGTGGTTAAGACACTGTCTCCGGGAAGGCTTCCATGGCAGCTACCTGGAGGGGACACGCTGGGCCAGTGATGAGAGTAATTCAACAGAAAACCCAGAAGTCATCCTAGAAAGGCCCTAAGCCAGGGAATACTTTCCTCTGGCTCCCTTCCATCATAGAGGAAAGGATACGGAATGACAATCACGAGAGACCTTGATGAGACCCAGGGAAGGACTTCCCAGCAGTGAGAGGGGTGGACATGACAAGGAGAATCTCAAAACAAGATCAAACAAGAACTAAGATCAAGTTTTTTTTCTTTTTTTCACTCTGTCACCCAGACTGGATTGCAGTCGTGTGACGTCAGTTCACTGCAACCTCTGCCTCATGGGTTCAAGTGATTCTCCTGCCTCAGCCTCCTGAGTAGCTGTGACTACAGGTGCCCGCCACCACGCC
>NW_012101905.1:26441-27504 GCF_000951045.1 Mandrillus leucophaeus
GGTTGCAGTGAGCCGAGATTGCACCACTGCACTCCAGCCAGGTCAACAGAGCAAGACTCTGTCTCAAAAAATAAATAAATAAATAAATAAATAAATAAATAAGGAAGTTAATGGTCTGGCTTAAGACCACTAATAAGTAGTTAACACTTGTATAACATTTTGCAATGTAGGACGCATTTTCATCTTTCACCTCTTTTGGTCTTCACCAACAGTGTTTCCATTTTACAGATGAGGAGACTGAGATTCGGAAGTGGCTTGCCCAAGGTTTCACCGTGACTGACAAAGCTGGGCCTAAAAGCCAAGCATTTGGATGCCTCCCTGCTCCCACTGTCTCAGATGAACTGCATCTGCCCCAGGGTTGTCTGGGGAAACAAACAGGTGGTTGTGCTTCTATCTTAATAAGCATGAAATGCCTCTTCCACCACCGCTCACCACAGGATTTCATGTGTCCTTGTATTTACAGATAAGGCAGTCAAGAGGGCAATGGGGATTTATTGGAGGGTACGTATGTGGATGTGCCCTGGAAAAACATATCATTATACTTATGGATTTATGTCATTGGGAAGAAATGTCATAATGTCATTATCACTCATCATGTCATTATGGTCATAAGGTCATTATTCATCCCTTCCTAGAATCTTCCAAACCTCTGGTGATTTCACAAGGGAAGGGCGGGAACTCTGTTCCTCTTGGTGGCTACAGTCATTGGATCTCTAATTCCTGGAGTCTATGTCAAAGGAGACCCGCCCTCAGCCAGGTTCTGAGCAGCAAGACCGAATGGCACAGGGGACAGCTTTTGCCATGGGGCACGGAGGGTTCGATGAGGGCTCCAGGGGCCTCAGGTCACAGAGGAAAATGCTGTTCTGAACTCTATGGCCCACACAGAAGATGTCACATGGTCTCTGTAACTTTCTTTCCATCATAGGAACAGTGACAACAACTAACACACAGCACCTCCCACATGCTAGGCTTCCTACAATCTCCTTTAATCCTCTTGATAACTCTGTGATGTAGCTGCTATTATTATGGCCTTTTTTTTTTTTTTTTTTTTGGAGACACAGCC
>NW_012101905.1:27554-28945 GCF_000951045.1 Mandrillus leucophaeus
TCGCTCTGTCCCCCAGGCTGGAGTGCAGTAGCGAAATCTTGGCTCACTGCAACCTCCACCTCCCGGGTTCAAGCGATTCTCTTGCCTCAGCCTCCCGAGTACCTGGGACTACAGGCGCACACCACCACACCCTGCTATTATAAAAATATTTTTAGTAGAGAGGGGGTTTCACCATGTCGGTCAGGCTGGTCCCCTGACCTCAAGTGATCCACCCACCAGGCCTCCCAAAGTGCTGGGATTACAGGCGTGACCCATGGTGCCCAGCGAATTATTTGCATTTTACATATGATAAAAGTGCTGCATGGAGAGACCTAGTAATGTGCCCAAGGTGTGACAGTCATGAAGTGGGAGAGCTGACATTTGAACCCAGGCAGGCATCAGCCTATGCCATCCCGTCTCTCCCAGGCAGCCACACGTCCTGGGATGACAGGTGAGAGGCCCTGGCCAGACAGGGGTGACATCACCTCCCTTTCCCTCCCAGGCCTGGGGGCTCCTGGCTCCCACTTACTATGCAGATATCCCCAGCCCGTGACGTAGCAGGGGTAGTTGTTGGGTAGAATGGCGCCGGCAGGAGGGAGGCAGGCCAGCTGGATCTTGTCGGTGAGGGAGACGGGGTGAGCCAGTTTGAGCAGGGCAATGTCGCACCTGGGTCAGTGCAGAGGCAGAGCATGAGGACAGGGTTGACTTTTCCTGTCCTGTGGGGGTGTGCAGGGCTCTGAGACCTTGTCATGGTTCCCTGTTTGTTACCCCAGCTTGCTCTGAGTGGCAGGGTCCCAGGGCATGTTTGAAAATGCAGAGGACCTTGTTGAAAGGAACAAGGCAGGAGAGATTGTGTCCTACTCCAGGGACAGTCACAGGGTCGACAGCACTGTCCCTGTGTCCCCAGGACTTGGCATGAAGTAGATACATGCTCAGCGGACAGGGTCCCTGCAGGCTTGACTGGCAGCAAACCCAGGTCACTCTGGCAGTCTTTGCTTCTCCCTCCCCAGGTCACATCCCCACCCTAGACATCTTTGGAGCTGGTTCCACATCTAAGAGGCCAGAGCTCCTTCTCCCTCCCTATAGAAGCAGCAGAGGGCATGTGGTGGAGTTGAGACCCTTGCCTCTGTGAGACCCCCATCTGTTCCCTGACAACCTCACCCCCAAGTGCACCCAGACAGTAACGAACCCTTTGGAGACATCGCTGGAGTTCCATTTCGGATGCACCACAATCAGAGAGACACTGACGAGCAGCGAGCCAGACTCCGCAATGTAGAGGTTGTGCCGTCCCAGCGCCACGCCGTAGGTCCTGTTGTCGCTGGGAGAAAGGGGGCCCAGGGAGAGGGTCACCTCCAGAGGCCTGGCTTTGGATAATGTCGGGATAGACCCAAGTAACTGGCTGCTGCATGAGC
>NW_012101905.1:34590-35007 GCF_000951045.1 Mandrillus leucophaeus
ATGTGCCAGGCGCCTAGAACAGTGCCTGGTACATACTAGGTCTTTAACAAATGCTTACTGATTGAACAAGGGAGTGAATAAGCAAATGAATAGAACGAAAGAGATCACCAGGGCCGGGTGATCTTGTCTCCTGCTTGTCTAGTTTCCCCCTGAAGACCAAATCCACTCATAGGAACATGAGACTACATAAGTGGACCTTACTCCCCTGCCCCCTGGCTCCTCATGTTTTTTTAAATACATTTTTTCAGGTTAGAAAATGGTTTCTAGGCAGGGCACAGTGGGTTGCGCTTGCAATCCCAGCTACTCAGGGGGCTGAGGTACGAGAATCACTTGAACCCGGGAGGCGGAGGTTGCAGTGAGCCAAGATGGCACCACCGTACTCCAGCCTGGGCGACAGAGTGAGGGTCTGTCTCAAAA
>NW_012101905.1:35057-35579 GCF_000951045.1 Mandrillus leucophaeus
CCATGCTGAGCTGTGAGTCAATTAAACCTCTTTCCTTTATAAATTACCCAGTCTCAGGTATGTCTTTCTTAGCAGTGTGAGGAAGGACTAATACACTGTAGCTACAAAAAAAAAAAAAAGCCCAAAATTAGCCGCTGGGTGCCGTGGTGCATGCCTATAGTCCCAGCTACTCAGAAGGCTGAGGTGGGAGTATTGCTTGTGCCCAGGAGTTTGTGAAGCAGTCTGGGCACCATAGCGAGAACTTGACTCTACCCAGAAATTTTTAAAATAAAATAAAAATTAACTGTGAGTGGTGGTGCACACCTGTAGTCTCAGCTACTCAGGAGGCTGAGGTGAGAGGATTGTTTGATCTCAGAAAGTCTAGGTTGCAGTAAGCTGTGATTGCTCTGTGCTCAGCCTGGGTGACATAGCAAGGACCTGTATCTGTCCCCCCAACAAAAAGCAACAACAAAATTAACGCAAAATATCTGGGATAGAAAAATAAAAAACATATAGACTATTAAAAAATAACTGTTCTTCCAG
>NW_012101906.1:0-284 GCF_000951045.1 Mandrillus leucophaeus
TTATTTCTTGCCTTCTGCTAGCTTTTGAATGTGTTTGTTCTTGCTTCTCTAGTTCTTTTAATTGTGATGTTAAAGTATCAATTTTAGATCTTTCCTGCTTTCTCTTGTGCGCATTTAGTGCTATAAATTTCCCTCTACACACTGCTTTAAATGTGTCCCAGAGGTTCTTGTCTGTTGTATCTTTGTTCCCATTGGTTTCAAAGAACATCTTTATTTCTGCCTTCATTTCGTGATGTATCCAGTAGTCATTCAGGAGCAGGTTATTCAGTTTCCATGTAGTTGAG
>NW_012101906.1:3220-33734 GCF_000951045.1 Mandrillus leucophaeus
TCAGGGGTCAGGGACCCACTTGAGCAGGCAGTCTGTCCGTTCTCAGATCTCAACCTCCATGTTGGGAGATCCACTGCTCTCTTCAAAGCTGTCAGGCAGAGTCATTTGCGTCTGCAGAGGTTTCTGCTGCTTTTTGTTGTTTTTGTTGTTTAGCTGTGCCCTGTCCCCAGAGGTGGAATCTACAGAGACTGGCAGGCCTCCTTGAGCTGCTGTGAGCTCCACCCAGTTTGATCTTCCCAGGGCTTTGTTTACCTACTTAAGCCTCAGCAATGGTGGGCACCCCTCCCCCAGCCTCGCTGCTGCCTTGCAGTTAGACCACAGACTGCTGTGCTAGCAATGAGGAAGGCTCTATGGACGTGGGATCCTCCAGGCCAGGTGTGAGATATAATCTCCTCGTGTGCCCATTTGCTTAAAGCACAGCATTTGAGTGGGAATTACCCAATTTTCCAGGTGTTGTGTGTCTCAGTTTCCCTGGCTAGGAAAAGGGATTCCCTTCCCCCTTGCACTTCCCAGGTGAGGTGATGCCTCGCCCTGCTTCAGCTCTCACTGGTAGGGCTGCAACAGCTGACCAGCACCGATTGTCCAGCACTCCCTAGTGAGATGAACCCAGTACCTCAGTTGAAAATGCAGAAATCACCTGTCTTCTGTGTCACTCACGCTGGGAGCTCGAGACTGGAGCTGTTCCTATTCAGCCATCTTGCTCCGCCCTCTACTGAGCCACAGTTTTTGTACAATCTGCAAAGGGACACTTCGGAACTCTTTGAGGCCAATTGTGAGTAAGTGAATATTTCCAGATAAAATGTCAAAAGAAGTTATCAGAGAAATCACTTTGTGATGTGTGCATTCATCTTACAGAGTTAAACATTTCTTTTGATTCAGCAGTTTGGACACACTGTTTTTGTACAATCTGTGTAAAGACATTAGTGAGTGCATTGAGGCCTATGTTGAAAAAGCCAATATTGTCAGTTAAAAATTTTAAATAAGCTATCTGGCAAACTGCATTGTGATGTGTGCATTCATCTCATGGAATTAAACTTTTGTTTTGACTCAGTAGTTTGAAAACACAGTTTTTATAGAATCTGAAAAAGCACATTTGGGAGTGCTCTGAGGCCCATGGTGAAAATGTGACTATCCCCATATAAAAACTACAAAGAAGCTATCTGTTAAATCGCTTTGTGATGTCTGGATTCATCTCACATAGTTATATCTTTCTATCAATTCAGCAGTTCATCAATTGGAAGTTCATTGAGGCCTATTGTAAAGAAGTGAATATTCCCAGATAAAAACTAGAAAGATACTCTCTGTGAAACCTCTTTGTAATGTGTGGATTCATCTCATATAGGTAAACCTACCTTTTGATTCAGCAGTTTGGAAACGCTGCTGTTGTAGAATCTACCAAGGCACATTTTGGAGCTCATTGTGGTCAATGGGGAAAAAGCAAACATCTACAAAGAAGCTATCTGAGAAACTGCATTGTGATGTGTTCATTTAACTCATAGAGTTAAAACTTTCTTTTGATTCTGCAGTTTGGAAACACTGTTTTGTAGAATTTGTGAGGGATTTGGGAGTTCATTGTGTCCTATGATAAAGAAGTGAATATTCCAAGATAAAAACTAGAAGGAAACTCTCTGTGAAACTGCTTTGTGGTATATGGATTCATCTCACAGAAATAAACCTATGTTTTGATTCAGCAGTTTGGAAACGCTGTTTGTGCAGAATCTATGAAGGGACATTTGGGAGCTCATTGTGGTGTACACTGAAAAAACAAATATTCCCCAGATAGAAACTAGAAAGAAGCTTTCTGAGAATCTGTGTGTTTCTGTTTCTGAGACACTGTGATGTGTGCATTCATCTCACGGAGTTAAACCTTTCTTTTGATTCAGAAGTTTGGAAACACTGTTTTTGAAGAACCTGTAAAAGGATATTTGGGAGCACATTGAGGCCTATAGTGAATAAGCAAGTATTGTCAGACAACAATTTGAAAGACGCTATCTGAGAAACTGCTTTGTGAAGTGCGCATTCATCTCAGAGAGTTAAACCTATCTTTTGATTCAGCAGCTTGGAAACACTGATTTACTAGAAACTGCAAAGGGACATTTTGAAGCACATTGAGGTCTATGCTGGAAAAGAGAATATCCCCAAATAAAAACTAGAAAAAAATCTATCTAAGAAACTTCTTTGTGATGTGTGCATTCATCTCACAAAGCTAAACCTTTCTTTTCTTTTCATTCAGAAGTTTAGAAACACTGTTTTTGTAGAATCTGCAAAAGGACATTTGGGAGTGCATTGAGGCTTCTGGTGAAAAAGGAAATATCATCAGATAAATACTTGAAAAAAGCTATCTGAGAAACTACTTTGTAATGTGTGCATTAATCTCACAGAGTTAAAACTTTCTTTTGATTCAGTCCTTTGCAGACACTATTTTTGTAGAATTTGTGAAAGGATATTTGGGAGCTCATTGAGGCCTATGATAAAGAAGCAAATAGCTCAGATAAATACTAGAAAGAAGCTCTCTGTGACACTGCTTGGTGATGTGTGGACTCACCTTGCAGGGATAAACCTTTCTTTTGATTCAGAGGTTTGGAAACACCTTTTTTGTAGAATTTGCAAAGTGATATTTGGGAGCTCATTGGGGTCAATGGTGAAAAAGAAAATATCACCAGATAAAAAGTATAATGAATCCACCTGAGAAACTGCTTTTTGATGTGTGCATTCATCTCACAGAGCTTAACCTACCTTTTGTTTCAAGCGTTTGGAAACACTTTATTTTGTAGATTCTGTGAAATGACATTAGGGAGCACTTTGAGGCCTATGGTGAAAAAACAAATATCCCCATATAAAGACTAGAGTGAAACTATCTGTTCAACTACTTTGTGATGTGTGCATTCATGTCACAGAGCTAAACCTGTCTTTTGATTCAGCTGTTTGGAAACACTGTTTTTGAGGAATCTGCAAAAGGCTATTTGAGAGAACATTGAGGTGTGCTAAAAAGCAAATATCCCCAGATAAAAACTGGAAAGAAGCTATGTAAGAAACTACTTTGTGATGTATGCATTCATATCACAGATTTAAACCTTTCTTTTAATTCAGCAGTTTGTAAAAACTGCTTTTGTAGAATCTATGAAGGGATATTTGGGAGCCCATTGAAGCATATGGTAAAGAAGCAAATATCCCTAGATAAAAACTTGAAGGAAGTTCTCTGTGAAACTGCTTTTTGATGTGTGGATTCATCTCACAGAGTTAAACCTTTCTTTCAATTCAGCCATTATGATACACTGTTTTTGTTGAATCTGTGAAAAAAAATTTGAGCTCATTGAGGTCAATTGTGAAAAAGTGAATATCTCAGATAAAAACTAGAAAGATGCTACCTGTTAAACTGCTTTATGATATATGGATTCATCTCACAAAGATAAACCTTTTTTTTTAATTCAGCAGTTTGGGAACACTGTTTTTGTAGAATTTGCCACAGGACATTTCAGAATCATTTGAGGCCTTGATAAAAAAGCGAATATCCCCAGATAATAACTAGAAAGAAGCTATCTGAGAAGCTCCTTTTTAATGTGTGTATTCATCTCACAGAGGTAAACATTTCTTTTGATTCAGCAGTTTGGAAATACTGTTGTTGTAGAATCTGCAAAAGGACATTTTGGAAACATTTGAGGCCTTGATGAAAAAGTCAATATCCCCAGAAAATAGCAAGGAAGAAGCTGTCGGAGAAACCTCTTTTTAATGTGTGCATTCATTTCACAGAAGTAAACATTTCTTTTGTTTTGGTAGTTTGGAAACATTGATTTTGTAGAATCTGCAAAGGCATGTTTTTGAGTGTGTTGAGGCCTATGGTGAAAAGTAAATATCCTCAGATAAAAACTTGAAAGAAGCTATCTGAGAAACTGCTTTGTGATGAGTGCATTCATCTCACAGAGTTAAATCTTTCTTTTGGTTCAGTAGGTTGGAAACACTGTTTTTGTAAAATAGGTGAAGGGACACTTGGGAGCTCATTGATGTCAGTGGTGAAAAGTGAATATTCTCAGATAAAAATGAGAAAGAATCTATCTGAGAAACTGCTTTGTGATGTGAACACTTATGTTACAAAGTTAAACCTTTCTTTTTATTCAGGAGCTTGGAAACACTGTTTTTTTGGAATCTGTGAAGGGACAATCGGGAGTTCTTTGAGTCCTGTGGTAATGAAGTGAATATTCCAGATAAAAACTAGAAAGAAGCTCTCTGTGATACCACCTTGTGATGTGTGGATTTATCTCATGGAGTTAAACCTTTCTTTTGATTCAGCAGTTTGTAAACACTCTTTCTGTAGAATCTGGGAAAGAATATTTAGGAGCTCAGTGAGGTCAATGGTAAAAAAGTAAATATCCCCTGATGAAAACTGGAAAGAATCTATCTGAGAAACTGCTTTGTGAATGGTGGATTCATCTCATAGAGTTAAACTTTTCTGTTGATTCAGCAGTTTGGAAACACTCTTTTTGTGGAATGTACGAAGGGATATTTGGGAGGTCATTGAGGCCTATAATTAAGAAGTGAATATCCCCAGACAAAAACTAAAAAGAAACTCCCTGTGAAACTGCTTTGTGATGTGTGCATTCATCTCACACAGTTAAACTTTGTTTTTGATTCAGCATTTTGGAAATACTGTTTTTCGAGAAACTGCAAAAGGATATTTGGGAGCTCACTGAGGCCTACGGTAATGTAGCGAATATCCCAAATAAAAACAAGAAAGAAGTTTTCTGTGACACTGCTTTCTGATGCGTGGATTCATCTCACAGAGTTAAAACTTTACTGTATTCAGCAGTTTGGAAACACTGTTTTTGTAGAATCTTTGAATAAACATTTGAGAACTCATTGAGGTCAATGGTGAAAAAGTAAATATTCCCAGATAAAAATTAGAAAGAAGGTGTCTGAAAGAGTGCTTTTGGTGTGTGTACTCATCTCACGGAGGTAACTGTTTCTTTTGATTTAGCAGTTTGGATACACTGTTTTTCTCGAATTTCTGAAAGGACTTTTTGGAGCTCATTGAGGCCTACAGTTAAGAAGCCAATATCCCCAGATAAAATATAGAAAAAAGCTCCCTGTGGAACTGCTTTGTGATCTGTGGATTCATCTTACAGAGTTAAACGTTTCTTTTGATTCAGCAGTTTGGAAAGAATGTTTTTGTAGAATCTTTGAAGGGACTTTTGGGAATGCATTGAGGCCTATGGTGAAAAAGCAAATACTATCAGATAAAAAGTTGAAAGAAGATATCTGAGAAACTGCTTTATGATGTGTGTATTCATCTCTCAGAGTTAAACCTATCTTCTGAATCAGCAGTTTGGAAACACTGTTTTCGTAGAATCTGTGAAAGGACATCAGGGAGTGCATTGAGGCCTATGGTGAAAAAGCAAATATCCCCATATAAAAACCAGAATGAAGCCATATGAAAAACTGCTTTGTGATCTGTGGATTTATCTCACAGCATTAAAACTTTGTTTCGATTCAGCAGTGTTGAAACACTGCTTTTGGAGAATATGCAAAAGGACATTTAGGAGTGCATTGCAGCTTATGGTGAAAAAGACAATACCCCAGATAAAAACTAGAAGATGCCACCTGTTAAACCACTTTGTGATGTGTGGATTCATCTCACAGAGTTAAACTTATCTTTTGATTCAGCAGTTTGGGAACACTGTTTTTGTAAAATCTGAGAAGGAACATTTAGGAACCCATTGAAGCCTATGGTAAAAAAGTGAATATCCCTAGATAAAAACTAGAAAGAAGTTATCTGAGAAACTGCTTTGTGATATGTGCATTCATCTCACAGAGGTAAACATTTCTTTTGATTCAGCAATTTGGAAACACTGTTTTTGTAGAATGTGCGAATGGATATTTGGGACCACATTGAGGCCTATGGTGAAAAAGTAAATATCATCAGATAAAAACTTGAAATAAGCTATCTAAGAAACTCCTTTGTGATGAGTGAATTCATCCCACAGAGTTAAATGTGTTTTTGATTCAGCAGTTTGGAAACAGTGTTTTCATAGAATCAGTGAAGTGACATTTTGGAGCACATTGAGGCCTATGTTGAAAAAGAGAATATCTCCAGGTAAAAACTAGAAAGAATGTATCTCAGAAACTTCTTTGTGTAGTGGGCATTCACCTCACAGAGCTAAATCTTTCTTTTGCTTCAGCAGTTTGGAAACACTGTTTTTGTAGAATCTGCAAAAGGACATTTGGGAGTGCATTGAGGTCTACGGTAAAAAAGCAAATATCACCAGATAAAAAGTTGAAAGCAGCTGTATGAGAAACTGCTTTGTGATGTGTGTATTCATCTCACAAAGGTAAACATTTCTTTTGATTCAGCAGTTTGTAAACACTGTTTTTGTAGAATTTGCTAAAGGATATTTGGGGATGCCTTGAGGTCTATGGTAAAAAAGTGAATATCCCCAGATAAAAACTAGAAAGAAACTTTCTGAGACACTGCTTTGTGATGCGTGCATTCATCTCACAGAGTTAAAACTTTCCTTTTATTCAGCAGTTTCTAAACACTGTTTTTGTAGAACCTGTGAAGGAATATTTCGGAACTCACTGAGGTCAATAGTGAAAAAGCGAATATCCCCAGATAAAAACTAGAAAGAAACTATCTGAAAAATTGCTTTGTGAGGTGTGTATTCGTCTCACAGAGTTAAACCTTTCTTTTGATTCAGCTGTTTTGAATCAGTGTTTTTGTAGAATCTGTGCAGGGACATTTTGGAGTGTATTGAGGCTTGTGGTGAAAATGTTAATATCCCTGTATAAAAAATAGAAAGAAGTTCCCTGTGAAATTGCTTTGTGATGTGTGGATTAGTCTCACAGAGTTAAACCTTTGTTTTGATTCAGTGGTTTGGAAACCCTGTTTTTGTAGAAACTGCAAAGAAATATTTGGGTACTTATTGAGGTCAATTTTGAAAAAG
Source organism: Mandrillus leucophaeus (assembly GCF_000951045.1). NCBI lineage: Eukaryota > Metazoa > Chordata > Mammalia > Primates > Cercopithecidae > Mandrillus > Mandrillus leucophaeus. Next base: position 10,156 of record NW_012101906.1, read on the forward strand.
CGAATATTCACAGATAAAAACTAGAGAGAAGCTATCTGAGAAACCGCTTTGTAATTGGCAGATTAATCTCACAGAGTTAAACCTTTCTTTTGATTCTGCAGTTTGTAAACATTGTTTTTGTAGAATCTGTGAAGGGACATTTTGAGGTGCATTGAGGACCCAGCTAATATCCCCAGATAAAAAGCTAATATCCCCAGATAAAAACTAGAAAGAAACTGTCTCAGAATCTGCTTTATTATGTGTGCATTCATTTCACAGAGTTAACCCTTTCTTTTAATTCAGCAGTTTGTAAATACTGTTTTTATAGAATCTGCTAAAGGATATTTGGGGGCACCTTGAGGCCAATGGTGAAAAAGAAAATATCTTCAGATAAAAAATAGAAAGAAGCTTTCTGAGAAACTGCTTTGTGATGTGTGCATTCATGTCACAGAATTGAACCTTTCTTTTGATTCAGCAGTTTGGAAACACTGTTTTTCAAGGATCTGCAAGGAGACATTTTGGAGCTCACTGTGGCCTATGGTAAAGAAGCAAATATCCCCAGATAAAAGCTAGAAAGAAGCTCTCTGTGAAATTATTTTGTGATGTGTTGATTCATTTCACAGAGTTAAACCTTTCTTTTGATTCAACAGTTTGGAAACACTGTTTTTGTAGAATCTGTGTTGGGACATTTTGGAGGGCATTGAGGCCAATGGTGAAAAAGCAAATATCCCCAGATAAAAACTAGAAAGTAGCCATCTGAGAAACTTCTTTGTGATGTTTACATTCATCTCACAGAGTTAAATCTTTCTTTTAATTCAGCAGTTTGGAAACACAGTTTTTGTAGTATCCGCGAAAAGACATTTGGGAGGGCATTGAGGCCTAAGGTGAAAAAGCAACTATCTGCATATTAAAATTTGAAAGAAACTATTTGAGAAACTGATTGTAATGTGTGAATTCATCTCATAGAGTTAAACTTATCTTTTGGTTTGGCAGTTTGGAAACACTGTTTTTGTAGAATCTGCAAAAGGACATTTGGGAATGCATTGAGGCCTACGGTGAAAAAGGAAATAGTCCTATATAAAAGCTAGAATGAAGCTATCTATAAAACCGCTTTGTGATGTATAGATTCATATCACGGAGTTAAATCTTTTTTTTCATTCAGAAGTTTAGAAACACTGTTTTTGTAGAATCTGCAAAGGAACATTTGGAAGCTCACTGAGGCCTATGGTGAAAAAGCGAATATCCCCAGATAAAAAAATGGGAAAAAGCTATATGTGAAATGACCTTGAGGTGTGTGGATTCATCTCACAGAATTAAATATTTCTCTTGATTCAGCAGTTTGGAAAGAGTGCTTTTTTGAATCTTGGAAGGGACATTTGGGACTTAATTGAGGGCTGTGGTGAAAAAGCAAATATTCCCAGATAAAACCTTGAAAGAAGTTATCTATGAAACTGCTTTGTGATGTGTAGATTCATGTCACAGAGTTAAACCTTTCACTGCATTCAGAAGTTTAGAAACACTCTTTTTGTAGAATCTGCCAAGGGACTATTGGGAGCTAATTGAGGCCTATAGTGCAAAAGCGAATAAACCCGATAAATACTAGAAAGAATCTGTGAAATTGCTTTGTGATGTGTGGATTCATCTAACAGAGTTAAACTTTTTTTTTGATTCAGTATATTAGAAACAGTCCCTTTGCAGAATCTACAAACGGACATTTGAGAGTGCTTTGAGGCCCACAGTGACAAACCAAATATCCCGAGAAAAAAAACACAAAGACATTATCTGTGAAACTGCTGTGGGATATGTGGATTCATCTCACAGTGCTAAAACTTTCTTTCAATTCAGCAGGTTGGAAACACTCATTTTGGAGAATCTGCAGAGGGACATTTGAGGGCCTATGGAGGCCTATGGGGAAGACTGAATATCTTCAGACACAACCTAGAATGAAGCTATCTGTGAAACTGCATGGTGATAGGTGAATTCATTTCACAGACTAAAGCCTTCATTTTTATTCAGGAGATTGGAAACACTCTTTTTAAAGAATCTGCAGAGGGAAATTTGAAAGCTTATTGTTGCCTATGGGAAAAAACAAAATAACCCCAGATAAAAGCTGGAAAGAAGCTGTCTGTAAAATCACTTTGTGATGTGTGGATTTATCTCACAGAGATAAGCCTTTCTTATTCAGCAGGTTTGAAGCACTATTTTGGGGGAATCTGCAAAGGGACTGTTGAGAGACCATTGAGGCCAATGAGCAAAACTGATTATCCCCTGATAAAAATTAGAAAGAAGCTGTCTGAGAAACTACTTTGTCTTGTGGGGATCCATCTCACAGAATTAAACCTTTTTTTTGATTCAGCAGGTTGGAAACACTCTTTTTGTAGAATCTGTGGAGGGACATTTGGGAGACAATTGAGGCCAATGGTGAAAAAAGGAATATCTCCAGATACAAACTCGAAAGAAGCTATCTGTGGAACTATTTTGTGATGTGTGGATTTATCTCACAGAATAAATCGTTTCCTTTGATTCAACAGGTTGGAAACACCCATTTTCTGGAATCTACAAAGTGACATTTGGAAACCCATTGAGGTCTATGGGGAAAAACAGAATATCCCCAGAAAAAAATGAGAGACTGTCTATGAAACTGCTTTATGATGAGTGGATTCCTTTCACAGTCTTAAAACTTTATTTTGATTCAGCAGTTTGGAAATACTCTTTTTGTAGAATCTCTGAAAGGACATTTGAAATCCCTTTGAGGCCTATGGTAAAAGTCAAGTATCATCAGATAAAAACTAGAAAAAAGGTGTCTGAGAAACTGCTTTGTGACATGTGGATTCATCTCGCAGAGTTAAACCTTTCTTTTGATGCAACAGGTTGGAAACACTCTTTTTCTAGAATCTGTGAAGGGACATTTGGGAGCCCATTGAGACCTATAGAGAAAAACCAAATATTCCTGGATAAAAACTAGAAAGAAGTTATCTGTAAAACTGTTTTGTGATGTGTGGATTCAACTCACAGTATTAAACTTTTCATTTGATTTATCTGGTTGGAAACTCTCTTTTTGTAGAACCTGAGAAGGGACATTTCGGAGCCCATTGAGGCCTATGGGGAAAAACAAAATATCCGAGATAAAAAGTAGAAAGAAGCTATCTGTGAAACTGCTTTGTGATATGTGTGTTCATCTCACAGGGTTAAATTTATCTTTGATTCAGCAGGTTGGAAACACTCTTTTTGTAGAATCTGCAAAAAGAAGTTTGGTAGCCCCTTGAGGTCTATAGAAAAAATGTGAATATCCACAGAAAAATACTGGAAAAATATCTGTGAAACTGCTTGGTGATTTGTGGATTCATCTCACAAACTTAAACTCTTCCTTTGATTCAGTAGGTTGGAGACACTCTTTTTGCAGAATCTGTGATGGGACATTTGTGAGCCCTTTAGCCCTGGGTGGAAAAACTGAATATCCCCAGATTAAAACTAGAAAAAAGCTATCTGTGAAACTGCTTGTTGGTGTGCAGTTTCACCTCACAGAGATAAATCCTTCTATTGATTCAGCTGCTTGGAGACACGTTTTTGAAGAATCTGTGAAAAGACATTTGGGAGACTATAAAGGCCCAGGGAGAAAAATGGAATACCCCCAGATAAAAACTAGAAAGAAGCTCTCTGTGAAATTGCTTTGTAATGTGTGGGCCAATCTCACAGAGTTAAACATTTCTTTTGATTCAGTGGTTGGAAAAACTCTTTTAGTAGAATCTGTGAAAGGACATTTGTGAGCCCATTGAGACCTATGGGGAAAAATCAAATATCCCCAGATAAACATTAGAAAGAAGCTATCTATCAAACCACTTGTGATATGTGGATTCGTCTCACAGAATTAAAACTTTCTTTTGATTCAGCAGGTTGGAAACACTCTTTCCATAGAATCTATGAAGGGACATTTGGGAGCCTATTGAGGGCTGTGGGGGAAAAAGGAATACCCCCAGATAAACACTACAAAGAAGCAATCTGTAAAGCTGCTTTGTAATGTGTGAATTCATCTTACAGGTTTAAACATCTCTTGGGATTAAGCAGCTTGGAAGCACTGACTTTGCAGAATCTGTGAAGGGTCATTTTGTAGCCCATTGAGGACTACAGGGAAAAACTGAATATTTCCAGATAAAAACAAGAAAGAGGCCGTCTGTGAAACTGCTTTGTGATGTGTGGACTCATCTCACCGAGTTAAACCTTTCTTTTGATTCATCACTTTGGAAACAGCATTTATGTCCATTCTGTGAATGAACAATTGGGAGCTCATTGATTCCAGAGGTGAAAAAGCGATTATCCCAGTATAAAAACTAGAAGGAAGCTGTCTGAGAAACTGTTGGAAACAAGCTATCAGAGAAACTGCTTGGTGATGTGTGGACTAATCTCACAAAGTTAAAACTTTCTTTGGATTCAGATGATTGGAAACCATCTTTTTGTAGATTTTCCAAAGGGATATTTGGGAGCCCATTGAGGCCTGGGGGGAAAAACCTAAAATCGCCAGATAAAAACCAGAAAAATCTATCTTTGAAACTGTTTGATGATGAGAGGATTCATCAGGCAGAAATAAACCTTTCTTTTGATTCAACCAGTTGGAAACACTCTTTTTGTAGAATCTGTGAAGGAATTTTTGGGAGCTCACGGAGACCTAAAAGAAAAAAACAAAATATCCTTATAATAAAACTAGAAAGGAGCTATTTGTTAAATTGCTTGGTGATGTGTAGATTTACCTCACAGAGTGAAATTTTTGTTTGGATTCACAAGGTTGGAAACACTGTTTTTGTAGAATCTGAGAAGGGACATTTGGGAGCCTATTGAGGCCTACAAGGAAAAGCCAAATATTGCCAGATAAGTACTAGAAAGAAGCTATCTGTGAAACTGCTTGCTGATGTGTGAATTCAACTCAGAGATAAAACTTTTGTTTTATTCAGGAGGTTGGAAACACTGTTTTTGTAGAATCTGTGAAGGGATATTTAGGAGTCCACTGAGGTCTATGGGGAAAAATGAAATATCCTCAGATAAAAACTAGAAAGAACCAATAGATGAAAATGCTTGGTGATATGTGGATTCATCTCACAGAGTTAAACATTTCTTTTGATTCAGCAGGTTGGAAACACTCTTTTTGTACAATTGGTGAAGGGACATTTGAAACCCATTGGAGCTTATGGGTGAAAAGCAAATATTCCCAGATAAAAGCTAGAAAGAAGCAATCTGTGAAACTGTTTGGTGATGTGTGGATGTATCCTGCAGTTTAAACCTTTATTTTGATTCAGCAGGTTGGAAACACTTCTTTTTAGAACCTGCGAAGGGACATTGGGAGCCCTTTAAGGCTTATGGGGATAAACCGAATATCCCCAGATAAAAACTAGAAAGAAGCTATCTGTGAAACTACTTTGTGATGTGTGCATTCCATTAAATGTGTTTAAGCTTTCTTTTGATTAAGAAGGTTGGAAACACTCGTTTTGTAGAACCTGCAATGCCCATTGAGGCCTATGGCAAAAAAAAAAAAAATGAATATCCCCAGATAAAAACTGGAAAGAAGCTATTTGTTAAACTGCTTAGTGATGTGTAGATTCATCTCACAAAGTGAACCCTTTCTTTTGATTCAGCAGGTTGAAACACTACTTTTGTACAATTTGCAAAGGGACATTTGGGAACCCAATTATGCCTATTAGGAAAAACTGAATATCCCCAGATAAAAACTAGAAATAATCTATCTGTGAAACTGCTTGGGGATGTGTGAATTCATTTCATGGAGTGAAACCTTTCTTTTTATTGAGCAGGTCAGAGACACACTTTTTCTAGCACCTCCAAAGTGACATTTGAGAACAATTAAGGCCTTATGGGGAAAAGGCAAAAATCTCCAGATAAAAACTAAAAAGAATCTCCAGATAAAAACTAAAAACTAAAAAAATCTTTCAGTGGACATTTGATAACCCATTGAGGCCTATGGGTAAAACTGAATATTCTCAGATAAAAACTAGAGAGAAGCTATCTGTGAAACTTCAGGGTCATGTGTGGATTAACCTCACAGTTACACCTTTGTTTTGATTCAGCAGGTTGGAAACACTCTTTTTGTAGAATCTCTGAAGGGACATTTAAAAATCCTTTGAGACCTATGATGAAAACCACTCCTTCAGATGCAAACTAGAAAGAAGCAATTTGTGAAACTGCATGGTGAGGGGTGGATTCATCTCACAGAGTTAAAATTGTCTTTTGATTCAGCACAACAACTACACTCTTTTTGTAGAATCTATGTAAGGAGATTTGGGAGCCCATTTAGGTCCATGGGGAAAAACTGGAAATCCCCGGATTAAAACTACAAAGAAACTATAAATGAAACTGCTTGGTGATGTGTGGATTCATCTCACAGAGGTAAACATTTCTTTTGATTCAGAATGTCGGAAATACTCTTTTTGAAGGATCAGTGAAATGACATTTGGGAACCCATTGAGGCCTATGGGGAAAAACTGGGTATCCCCAGACAAAAACAAGATAGAACATATCTGTGAAACTGCTTTGTAATGTATGGATCCATCTCAAATAGTTAAACCATTCTGTTGATTCAGCAGGTTGTCAGCACTGTTTTTGTAAGGTTGGCGAAGGGACGTTTTGGAGCCCACTGCAGCCTACAAAGAAAAACAGAATTTCACCAAGAAAAACTAAACTGAAGCTATCTGTGAATCTGCTTTGTGATGTGTGGATTCATCTCACAGGGACAGACTTTGATTCAACAGCTTGGAAACACCCTTTTTATAGAATCTGAGAAGGGACTTATTGGAGCCCATTGAAGCATATGGGGAAAAATTAACATCCTCACAGAAAAACTAGAAAGAAGCTTTCTGTGAAGCTGCTTGTTATGTATGGATACATCTCACAGAGTTAAGCCTTTCCATTGATTCAGCTGGTTGGAAACACTCTTTTTGTAGAATCTGTGAAGGGACCTTCATGACCACATTGAGGCCTGTGGTTGAAAACCGAATATCCAGAGATAAAAACTAGAAAGAAGCTGTCTGTGAAACTGATTGGTGATGTGTGTACTTATCTCATAGAGTTAAAACATTTTTTTTATTCAGCGAGTTGGAACACTCTTTTTATAGAATCTGCGAAAGAACATTTTGGAGCCCTTTGTGTACTGTAGAAAAAAAAGAAATATCCCCATATAAAAGCTAGAAAGAAGCTATCTCTGAAATTGCTTTATGATGTGTGGATTCATCTCACAGAGTTAAAACTTTCTTTTTATTCAACAGGTTAAAAACACTCTTCTTGTAAAATTTGTGAAGGCACTTTTGGTAGCCCATTGATGCCTATCAGGAAAATCCGAATATCCCCAGATGAAAACAGAAAGAAACTATCTGTGAAACTGCTTTGTCATTTGTGAATTCGTCTCACAGAGTTAATCCATTCTTTTGATTTTTCAGGTTGGAAACAATCTTTTTGTAGAATCTGCAAAGAAACATTTTGGATCCCGTTGTGGCCTATAGGGAAAAAATGCAATTTCCCCACATAAAATCTAGAAAGAAGCTATCTGTGAAACTGCTTTGTGATGTGTCGATTTACTTCACTGAGATAAACCTTTCTTTTGATTCAGCAGGTTGGAAACAATCTTTTTGTTGAATCTGCAAAGGGATATTTGGGAGCACATTAAGGTCAATGTTGAAAACTCAATATCCCCAGATACAAACTGGAAAGAATCTATGTGTGAAACTGAACTGATTCATCTCACAGAGTTAAGCCTTTCGTTTGATTCAGGTGGTTGGAAACACTCTTTTTGTAGAATCTGTGAAGGGACTTTCAGAGGCCCATTGGGTTCTACTGGAAAAAATTGAATATCCCCAGATTAAAACTAGAAAGAAGCTATCTGGGAAAATACTTCATGATGTGTGGGTTTATATCACTGAGTTAAACTTTTCTTTTGATTTAGGACACTGGAAACACTCTCTTTGTACAATCTGTGAAGGGACATTTTGGAGACCTTTGAGGCCCATAAGGAAAAACAGAATAGCCCAAGATGAAAACTAGAAAGAAGCTATCTGTGAAACTGCTTAGTGATGTGTGGATTCATCTCACAGAGTTAAACCTTTCTTTTGGTTCAGCAGGTTGGAAACATTCTATTTGTAAAATCTGTGGAGAAACAATCAGAAGCCCTTTGAGGCTTTTGGAGAAAAATAGAATATCCTCAGATAAAAACTAGAAAGAAGTTATCTGTGAAACTGCTTTTGGATGTGTGGATTCATCTCACAGAGGTAAAACTTTCTTTTGATTCAGCACGTTGGAAACACATATTTTGTAAAATCTGTGAAGGAACATTTGGGAGCCCATTGAGGCCTATAGGGAAAAACCAAATATCCAGATGAAAGCTAGAAAGAAGCTATCTTTGAAACTGCTTTATAATGTGGAGAGTCATCTCACAAAGTTAAATTTTCTTTAGATACAGCAGGTTGGAAACACTCTTTTTGTCGTATCTTCAGGGGATATTTGGGAGCCCATTTAGGTCTATAAGTAAAAACAGAATATCTCCAGTAAAAACTAGAAATGAGCTATATGTGAACCTGCTTTGTGTTGTGTATGTTCAACCCATAGAGTTAAACCTCTCTTTTGATTCACCAGGTGGCACATACTCTTTTAGTAGAATCTCTGAAGGGTCTGTTGGGAGCCCATTGAGGCCTATGGGGAAAAACAGAATATTCCCAGATAAAAACAAAAAAGAACCTATCTGTAAAACCTCCTTGTGATCTGTGGATTCATTTCACAGAGTTAAACCTTTCTGTTGAGTCAGCAGGATGAAAAACTCTTTTTCTAGAATCTGTGAAGAAACATCTGGGAGCCCCTTGAGACCCATGGAGAAAAGTGGAATATCACCAGTAAAAAACTAGAAAGAAGCTAACTACGAAATGGCTTTGTGTTGTGTGGTATCAACTCACAGAGTTAAACATTTCCCTGATTCAGCATGTTGGAAACACTCTTTTCATAAAATCAGGGAAGAAACATTGGGAGCCCATTGAGGTGAATGTTGGAAAACTGAATATCCACAAATAAAAATCAGAAAGAAGCTATCTGTGAAACTGCTTAATAATGTGTGGATTCATCTCACAGAGTTAAATCTTTCTTTTGATTCAGCAGGTTGGGAATACTCTTTTTGTAGAATCTGCGAATGGACACTTGGGAGCCCATCAAGTTGTATGGGGAAAAAATAGAATATCCTCAGATAAAAACTAGAAAGAAGTTAGCTGTGTAAGTGCATGTTGATGTGTGGATTCATCTCACAGAGTTAAAGCTTTCTTTTGATTCAGTGGGTTAAAAACCTTCTTTTTGTAGAAGTGTGAAGGGACATTTGGGAGCACTTTGTGGGCTATGGGAAAAAACTGATCATTCCCACATAAAAACTAGAAGGAAGCTACATGTGAAACTGCTTGGTGATGTGTCAATTCATCTCGTAGAGTTAAAACTTTTTTTTGATACAGCAGATTGGAAACACTCTTTTTGGAGAATCTGTGAAGGGACATTCGGGAGCTCATTTTGGCCTACAGGGAAAATCCGAATATCTCCAGATAAAAACTAGAAAGAAGTTATCTGTGAAACTGCTTTGTGATATGAGGATTAATCTCACAGATTTAAAATTTTCTTTTGATTCAGCAGATTGGAAACACTCTGTTTGTAGAATCTGAGAAGGGACGTTTGAGAGCCTATTGTGGCCTATGGGGAAAAAGTGAATATCCTGAAATAAAAACTAGAAACTATCTGTGAAATTGCCTTGTAATATGTGGACTCATGTCACAGAGTTAAAACTTTCTTTTGATTCAGCAGGTTGGAAACACTCTTTCTGTAGGATCTACGAAGGAATATTTAGGAGCCTATTGAGACCTATAGGGAAAAACCAAATATACCCAAGTAAAAACTATAAAGAAGCTATCTGTGAAACTGCTTTGTCATGCGTGGATTCATCTCACAGAGATAAACCTTTCCTTTGACTCAACAGTAAGGAAAAAGTATTTTTCTAGAATCTGCGAAGAAATATTTGGGATTCCATTGAGGCCTTTAGGGAAAAACTCACTATCCCCAGCTAAAAAATAGAAAGAAGATATCTGTGAAACTGCTTTGTGTTCTGTAAATTCATCTCACAGACTTAAATCTTTCTTTTGATTTGGCAGTTTGGAAACACTCTTTTTGAAGAATCTGCAAAGGGACAGATAGGAGCCCATTACAGCCTATAGGGAAAAACTGAATATCTCCAGACAAAAACTACAAAGAAGCTATCTGTGAAACTGATTTTTGATATGTGGATACATCTCACAGAGTTAAAACTTTCTTTTGATTAATCTGGATAAGAACACTCTTTTTGAAAAATCTGTAAAGGGACACTTGAGAGCACATTCAGGCCTATAAGGAAAAGCCACATATACCCAGATAAAAACTAGAAAGAGTCTATCTGTGAAACTGTTTGATGATGTGTGGATACATTTCACAGTTAAACATTGTTTTGACTCAGCAGATTTGAAGCACTCTTTTTGTAGAATTTGGTAAAGGATATTTGGGAGCCTATTGTTTCCTAAGGGAAAAAAACAAATATCCCCAGATAAAAAGTAGAAAGAAGTTATCTCTGAAACTGCTTTTGTGATGTGTGAATTCATCTCACAGCGTTAAATTTCACTTTTATTCACCAAGTTGGAAACACTCCTGTCATAGAATCTGCAAAGAGACATTTGAGAGCCCTTTGAGGCCTAAGGGGAAAAAAATATCCCCAGATGAAAGCTAGAAAGGAGTTGCCTTTGAACCTGCGTTGTGATGTGCAGATGCATGGCACAGAGTTAAACATTTCTTTTGATTTAGCAGGTTGGAAACACTCTTTTTGTAGAATCTGCGAAGGGATATTTGGGAGCCCGTTGAAGCCAATGGGGAAAAACTGAATATAACCAGATAAAAACTAGAAAGAAGCTATCTGTGAAACTGCCTTGTGATTTGTGGGTTCATCTCACAGAGTAAAACCTTTCTTTTGAGTCATCAGGCTGGAAAAACTCTTTCTCGAGAATCTGCGAAGAAACATCTGGGAGCCCATTGACACCAATGTTGAAAAATGAAATATCCCCAGTAAAAAACTCAAAAGATGCTATCTGTGAAATGGCTTTGTGATGTGCAGTTTCATCACACAGAGTTAAACATTTCCTTTGATTTAGCAGGTAAAAAACACTTTTTTTTGTAGAATCTTTGAAGGGACATTTGAGAGAACTTTGCGTCCTATAGAGAAAAATGGAATATACCCACATCAAAACTAGAAAGACAGTAACTGTGAAACTGCTTTGTGTTTTGTGGATTCATACCACAGAGTTAAGATTTCTTTTGATTCAGCCATTTGGAAACACACTTTTTGTAGAATCTGTGAAAAGACCCTTGAGAGCCCATTGAGGTTTATTGGGAAAACCAAATATCACCAGATAAAAACTAGAAAAAAATTATCTGTGAAATGGCTTTTAGATGTGTGCATTCACTTCCCAGAGTTAAAGTTTTCTTTTTATTCAGCTTGTTGTACATTCTTTTTGTAGAATCTGTGAAGGGGTATTTGAGAGCCCATTGAGGTCTTTGAAGAAAAATGGAATATCCCCAGATAAAAACTACAAACAAACTATCTGTGAAATTGCTTTGTGATGTTTGGAATTCATCTCAGAAAGGTAAACGTTTCTTTTGATTCAGCAGGTTAAAAAACCTCTTTTTGTAAAATCTGCCAGGGGACTTTTGGGAACACATTGAGGCCTATGGGAAAACAAATAATATCCCCAGATAAACACCCAAAGGAAGCTATCTGTGAAACTGCCTGGTGATGAGTGCATTCATCACATGGAGTTAAAACATTTTTTTGATTCAGCAGGTTGGAAATCCTCTTTTTGTAGAATCTGCAAAAGGACATTTGGGAGCCCATTGTGTCCCATGGAAAAATCCAAATATCCCCAGATAAAAACTAGAAAGTAGCTATCTGTGAAACTGCTTTGTGATGTGAGGATTCATCTCACAGAGTGAATCCTTTTTTTTGCTTCAGTTGGTAGGAAATATTCTTTTTATAGTATATGTAAAAGAACTTTTGAAATCCCATTGGGGCCTATGGGAAAAAACTAAATATCCCCAGATAAAAACTAGAAAAAAAAATCTGTCTGTGAAACTCCCTTGTGATGTGTGGATTCATTTCACAGAGTTAAACCTCTCTTTTGATTCACCAGGTTGGAAGCACTTTTTTTTTTAGAATCTGTGAAGGGACATTTAAGAGCCCATAGAGGCCTAAGGGGAAAAACAGAATATTCTCAAGGTATATGTGAAAAAAGGTGTATGTGAAGCTGCCTTGGATTGTGTGGATTAATCACACAGAGTTAAAACTTTCTTTTGATTCATCAGGTTGCAAATACTCTTTTTGTAGAATGTGCAAAGAGACATTTGGGAGCCCATTGAGGCCTATGGGAAAAATCAAATATCCCTGGATAAAAACTAAAAAGAATCTATCCATCAAGGTATATTGTGATGTGTTGGTTTATCTCACAAACTTAAAAGTTGCTTTTGATTCAACAGGTTGAAAACACTCTTTTTGTAGAATCTGTGAAGGGACATTTGGGAGCTCATGGAGGCCAACTGGGAAAAGAGAATACGTACAGATAAAAACTAGAAAGAAGCTATCTGTGATACTGCTTTGTGACGTGTGGATTCATCTCACAGAGTTAAACCTTTCTTCTGATTCAGCATGTTGGATATACTATTTTTGTAGAATCTGTGAAGGGACATTTCAGAGACTATTGTGGCCTATAGGAAAAAAAACAGTATTTACAGATAAAAATTAGAAAGAAGCCATCTGTCAAACTGCTTGGTCATGTGGGGATTCATCTCACAGAGTTAACCTTTATTTTGATTTAGCAGGTTTAAATCACCCATTTTGTAGAATCTGCAAAGGATCATTTGGGATCCCATTGAGGCTTAAGGGGAAAGAAGCCATCTGTCAAACTGCTTGGTCATGTGGGGATTCATCTCACAGAGTTAACCTTTATTTTGATTTAGCAAGTTTAAATCACTCACTTTGTAGAATCTGCAAAGGGTCATTTGGGATCCCATTGAGGCCTAAGGGGAAAAACCAAGTGATAAATACTAGAAAGCCACTATCTGTGAAACTACTTGGTGACATGTGGATTCAACTTATAGATTTAAAATATTTTTTTTCCTTCACCATGTTGGAAACACACTTTTTGTGGAATCTGTGAAGGGATGTTTGGGAGCTTATTGTGGCTTGTGGAAAACAACTGAGTATCCCCAGATAAAATCTAGAAAGAAGCTGTCTGTGTAACTGCTTCGTGATGTGTGGATTCATCTCATAGAGGTAAGCCTTTCACTGGATTCAGCCGGTTAGAAACCCTCTTTTTGTAGAATCTGCAAAGGGATATTTGGGAGCCCATTGGGGCCTATGGGAAAAAATCAAATATCCCCAGATAAAAAGTAGAAAGAAGCTATCTGTGAAAATGCTTGGTGGTGTGAGGATTTATCTCACAGAGTGAAACCTCTTTCAATTCACCTGGTTGGAAACACTCTTTTCATAGAATCAGCTAAGGGACATTTGACATCCCATTGAGGCCCATGGGGAAAAATCAAATATCCCCAGATAAAAACTAGAAGGAAACTATCTGTGAAACTGCTTTGTGATGTGTGGACTTATCTCACAGAGTTAAACCTTTCTTTCAATTCAGCAGGTTGATTCTATTTTTTTGTAGAATCTGCAAAGAAACAATTGGGAGTCCATTGAAGCCTTTGGAGAAAAACAGAAAATCCCCAGATAAAAACTAGAATGAAGCTATCTGTTAAACTGTTTTTGATGGGTGGATTCATTTCACAGAGTTAAAACTTTCTTTTTATTCACCAGGTTTGGAAACACTCTTTTTGTAGAATCTGTGAAGGGGCATTTGGGAACCCATTGAGGCCTATGGGAAAAAAACAAATATCCCAGATAAAAATAAGAAAGAAGCTCTCTGTGACACTGCTTTGTGATGTGTGGATTAATCTCACAGTGTTAAACTTTCCTTTTGATTCAGTAGGTTTGGAAACACTCTTTCTGTAGAATCTGCAAAAGAACATTTGGGAGCCCATTAAAGCCTATGGGTAAAAATTGAATATCCTCCTATGAAAACTAGAAAGAAGCTATTGGTGAAACTACTTGCAGATATGTAAATTCATCTCAGTGTGTTAAACCTTTCTTTTGATTCAACAGATTGGAAACACTGTTTTTGTACAATTTGTGAAGTTACTTTTAGGATCGCACTGAGGCATATGAAGAAAAACCCAATATCCACAGATAAAAACTAGAAAGAAGCTCTCTGTGAAACTGCTTTGTGATGTGCAGTTTCATCTCACAGACTTTAGCCTTTCTTTACATTTTTCAGGTTGGAAACACTCTTTTTGAAGAAATTGTGAAGAGACATTTGGGAGCCCAATGTGGTCTATGTAGAAAAACCAAATATCTCCACAGAAAAAGTAGAAAAAAGGTATCTGTGAAACTGCTTTGTGATGTGTGGATTCATCTCATAAACCATTCTTTTGATTCAGCAGATTGCTGACACTCTGTTTGTAAAATCTGCAAAGGAACACTTGAAAGAAGAGTGAGGCCTATGGGAAAAAACAAATTATCCCCAATAAAAACTAGAAACGAATTATCTGAAACTGCTTGTTGATGTGTGGATTCATCTCATAAAGTTAAAACATTTTTTTTTATTCAGCATGTTGGAAACACTCTTTTTGTAGGATCTGCAAAGGGACATTTGGGAGCTTACTTTGGCATGTGGAGAAAAGCTGAATATCCCCAGATAAAACTTAGAAAGAAGCTATCTGTGAAACTGCTTTGTGATGTGTGGATTCATTTCTCAGAGTTAAGCCTTTCATTCAGTTCACCAGGTTGGAAACCCTCTTTTCATAGAATCTGCAAAAGGACTCTTGAAAGCCCTTAGAGGCTTGTGGGGAAAAACCACATATCCTCAGATAAAACCTAGAAATAAGCTATCTGTGAAATAGCTTTATGATATGTGGGTTCATCTCACAGAGTTAAACTTTTCTTTTGATTCAGCATGTTGGAAACACTCTTTTCATAGAATGTGTGAAGAACATTTGGGAGCCCATTGAGGCCAATGTGGGAAAACAGAATATCCCCAGCAAAAAAACTGGAAAAAAGGGGTCTGTAAAACTGCTTTGTGTTCTGTGGATTCATCTCAAAGAGTTAAAGCTTTCTTTTCATTCAGTAGGTTTGAAACACCCTTTTTGTACAATCTGCCAGGGAAATTTGGGAGCCTGTTGACTCCTATGGTGAAAAAAAATGGAATATACCCAGGTAAAAACTAGAAAGAAGTTATCTTGAAACTGCTTTCTAATATGCGGATTCAACTCACAGAGTTAAACCTTTCTTTTGATTCCACAGGTTAAAAACACTCTTTTTGTAGAATCGGCCAAGGAACTTTTGGGAGAACATTGATGCCTTTGGAAAAAAAATGAATATCCCCAGATTGTCAGGGGAAATTCAGACCCCAATATTTCACGTGGGTCCTTTTCTATTTTCCTTAAGTGTTGGCTGGTCTGAGAAATAAAGGGAAAGAGTACAAAACAGATCAATTTTAAAGCTGGGAGTCGGGGGGAGACATCACATGTTGGCAGGGTCCGTGATATTCCCTGAGCCGTAAAACCAGCAAGTTTTTATTAGTGATTTTCAAAAGGGGAGGGAGTGTATGAATAGGGTGTGGATCACAAGGATCACATGCTTCACAAGGTAATAAAATATCACAAGGCAAATGGAGACAGGGTGAGATCACAGGACTGGGGCGAAATTAAAATTGCTAATGAAGTTTTGGGCACGCACTGTCATTGATAACATTTTATCAAGAGACAGGGTTTGAGAACAGACAACCGGTGTGACTAAAATTTATTAAGTAGGAATTTCCTCTTCCTAATAAGCCTGGGAGTGCTACAGGAGCCCGGGGCTTATTTCCTCCCTTATCTACAACCATAAAAGACAGACGTTTCCAAAGCAGCCATTTCAGAGGCATCCCCTTACAAAGGCATTCTCTTTCTCATGGATGTTCCTTGCTGAGAAAAAGAATTCAGTGATATTTCTCCTATTTGCTTTTGAAAGAAGAGAAATATGGTTCTGTTCCACCTGGCCCACAGGTAGCCAGACTTTAAGGTTATCTCTCTTGTTCCCTGAAATTTGCTGTTATCCTGTTCTTTTTTCAAGATGCACCAATTTCTTATTGTTTAAACAATTTGTGCAGTTAATGCCATCATCACAGGGTCCTGAGGTGACATTCATCCTCAGCTTATGAAGACGACGGGATTAAGAGATTAAAGTAAAGACAGACATAGGAAATCACAAGAGTATTGATTGGGGAAGTGATAATGAAACTTTCATTATCAATGAAAGTTTCAATGAAACCTTCACAATTTATGTTCTGAGATTGCAGTAAAGAGAGGCATAAGAAATTATAAAAGCATTAATTTGGGGAACTAATAAATGTCCATGAAATCTTCACAATTGATGTTCTTCTGCCATGGTTTCAGCCGATCCCTCCGTCCAGGGTCCCTGACTTCCCACAACATCATTCCCTTTCTTTATATATAAATGTGCCATGGCAATGAAGGCTTGTTCGTTCTCTCTATTTTGATGCAGGATTCTCTGACTGGTCTGGCACACTAAAGACAAACCGATTAAACAGAGAAACATAATTCCAAAATTTACTACAGTTGAGCCCCTAATAGACTTAATTCAAGTTGTGGGGTTTAGTCCATAAAGATTTTCTGCCACCTGATCTAATGCCTCTGCTCCAGGCACAATGGATAAATGAGCTTGAGAGGTTTCAAAAATTTATTTCTTTAATTTAGTTACATCCAATGATAAATTATCTTCCCTAGCAAGAAGGTCCTCTTTGACCATTTCCCATGAATGACCAGTCTCATTATAGGAATATGGGGTGATAGAGAAATCAGAGGTATTCCAATCACACTGTATTTGCATGTGATATTCGAGACTCACTAGCCAATCTCCAAGTCAAATAACAGACTCTCTTTTATCATTAATTTCATTAGCCAATTTTTGATCAACGCCTTGTTGAGAATCTACATTTGTGTGGAATTGGTTTGCCAATCATTAACAAAATGTGCCGTTTGAATAGGTTGATGTAACGCCATTCTGGCAGTGGTGGCCATCGCAGTGACTGTAATTAGGCCCATGATCACAGCGATTAAAGTGGAAACAAATCTCTTAGATATTTTTAGAATTCACTGTAACACTTCATTAATTAAATGTATTGAAGGGGAGTATTCCCAAGGTCTGGGCAAAGTTACTGGAATCCAGATTCCTTCTCGAGCTCAAATCAATATTACACTTTTTCTGGAGTCAAAGTGGGAGTTAGTACAGTGTATAAATGACAATTAATGCATTGGACATTTTGATTTTTCATCCAAATTTTGATATTTCCCACTAACAGCATGTAAGGAGTCTTAACACAACTCTGCATGGGAACAGTCAGATTGGAGGTAAGTAAAGCAGAATGTCTGGCTCTACATTGATACTGAGAGATGGGGGCAGTAGCGGGAACAACAGACAGAATAGTTTCCCCTTCCCATAATCACAGTCCAGATATGGCAATAGCCAATTTCCAAAGTTCTGGGAGTTCTGGGTTCAGAATGGGGAGTATCATATGAGGCCTTGTGGGTGGGAGGGGGGGGATAATGCCTTTATCTTCCCATTTTAAGGGAAAGAATAAGCTGAGCCTCCTATGCAAAGTAGAATGAAGATTCTCGTTCTCCGAATAACAAATAAAGTAAGTAGCCTCCTGACATTCCCTTCTGCCAGAGGAGCAATTGTTTTTTAAATATCCCATTGGTGCCCAGTCTATTACTAAACCATATGAGTCATTTTTAAATATTACTGCATGTGAGTTAACACAATCTTCCCAAATTAAAGTTTTAGATGGGCCCTCAAAATTTTTAGGGCATGGTTTTCCTGCAGGATTATATTGAAAGTATGTAGTATCTCCCATTACTCCCCCTTTCATTTGTTTTAAAGGAGAAGGGGACAGACTGGAGACCAAATGTCCTGGTTCCTCTGTAGTTGATCTTTCCAGAAAATAAGCAGCCCAGACTTGAGTTTATAGATGGATACAACTAGGTGCATGTCCAAGGCACAGAGGGGGTATTTATAACCTATGGTAACATTATGGTCATCTGTAGCTGTAGGCATCCACACATTATTGTTAGTGTAGATTTCTGCAGGAGCATCAATCCAGGTGAGAGGTCGAATAAGTGGAGGAAAAGACACCTAAGCCTAATGAGAATAATTTTGTGTAACAGGTAAATCAGTGTGAGAGGAAACTGGTGAGACAGAAAGTATAAGGAGGAGAATCATTAAATAAAACCTAGTGTTAGCGAGATTGAGTGCTGAAGGAGGAAGAGAACAGAGAGATGTCATTCTTAGGCTAATAGAAAGGGTGAGATTTTTAGATTTGTAAGGAGAAAAAGAAAGGTAATCAGGAGAAGTGGGATTAGTTAGATGGGTCTCCATTGCCATCAGGGAGGATTGAATCAGACCCATTTTGATTTGGCGTGCCTGCTTCTGAGGAGTTGGCACAGATCTCACCAGGTCTGAGGACAGTCTCTGACACAGATGTCTTTTCCCTGTGGTTTTCTTTTGATGATCTCCTAGTGAAACATAAGCATATCGTCTCTAACACATTAAGTAGAATCAGAGACAATATTTAAAGGTTTGGGGAAATCCTGTAAGGCAGTAATGACATCACTTAACTCTGCCTTTTGAGCAAAGGTATAAAGGGTAGAAATAAGCTTGTCTGTGGGTCTTAAAAAATTAATGTTGCCTAGAAGTTTTTAGAAGTCATTTAATGTTTTTAAAGAAGCTCTCTTAATTTGAACTTTTTGAGGTTGAATACATTGTTTATCAACCACCATTCCGAAATATTGAACAGGAGTGGTCTGTTGAATTGTATCCTTAGTGATGTGTAATCCAGGCTCTGTAACATGGCAGCTCAAAATTTGATAACAGTAAATTAATTCTTTATCAGTGGGGACAGCAATTTAAATATCATCAATATAATATAGAATATAGGCCTGGGGAAATTGGGATTAAACTAGTGAAAGCACTTGTCCAACATAAAGCTGGCAGATTGTAGGGCTATATAGCATTCCCTGAGGAAGTACTTTACATTGATTACATGCTGCAAGTTCCTGATTATTGACAGATGGTACAGTAAAAGCAAATTTTTTGCAACGTGATTTATGTAAAGCAATATATTAAGAAACAATCTTTAACATCAATAAGTATGAGAGGCCAAATTTTAGGTATTAGAACGGGGCAGGCATGCCGGGCTGGAGAGCCCCCATAGATTTAATTACAGCGTTAATGGCCTTTAAATCGGTTACCATCTGCCACTTGCCTGATTTCTTTTTACTAGAAACACAGGAGAATTCAGGGGGAAAGAGAAGGTTCCACACTTCCATGTTGTAACTGCTCAGAAACCAATTGAGTTAAAGCCTCCAGTTTTTCTTTAGAGAGCGACCACTGCTGAATCAAAATGGGTGTGTCAGAGTTTCATTGCAAAGGGATAGGATCAGGAGGTGTGGCCGAGGTCGCCACTAAAAAGGATAACCTAAACCAGCCCTGTTTTCTTTTATAGTAACTGGGAGGAGTTTAGTTATCCCTTCATGCTTTGGACCAAGACAGCCTAGGAACAAACCTCACGTTTTCCATCATATGCTGACTGGGAGCACTATAAGAGTAATGTGGAATATTAATTTCAGTCTCAGTGTCTACGAAGCCTTCAAACTTTCTTCCTTGAGTGTGTATGGTGCAGGTGGGCCGTTGTTTAGAAATTGCATTAATCCAATAAGCGGCCTTTTCACTGCCGGAGTCCATCCTAGGGCCACGTGTCTTATCTCCTTTGTTTAAAACGATATTAGGTAGTAAAAGCAATTGAGCAACTGGCTCACCGGCCAGAATGAAAGCAGGAACCATGGCAGACTGGTCTCATTAATTTAATATTATCAACGGAATCAGAATTAATGAGACCAGTATGAATGGTGATTCCTTTAGCAGAAGTGGATGTCCTACCTAACACCAGGCCACCGAAACTTGAGGTAAAGGGCCAGTGACCCCCCCTCCATGGGGACAATTACAGGCAAAGAGTTAGGTAGTAAATTTAGAGGAATAGTATTACAGAGATCGGCCCCCCTGCCCCCTACCATTGGGGTGGACCAGCATTGTACTGAGACAGAAGGAGAGGCTGGGACCTATTTGGTTTTTTCTGTAGGTAAATTCGTTTGTGCTGGGGGTTGCGTTGGGAAAGTCAGAGGTGGAAAAACAACATTTGTCTGAGTCTGAAGCATCCCATTTGATATCAGGACCTGGGACGAGCCCCACTCATTTCCATGGTTTTGTGGCAGGGGGTTTCCATCTATATCATATTTAGAGCAGCAATTACTTCCACAGTGTTTACCTCTGCAACACTGTGGGCAAACAGTAACAGCAGCATTTGGCCCTATTTATTGAGCCAGCTTGGGTGCTTTTAAGTTTTTAACAGTGCAATTTTTTCAAGTATGACTAAGTTGGCCACAATTATAGTAGGCTCAAAGAAAAGAATTAGTGGAACCAGTTTGGTTGGTGTCCTTCGTGGCCCATGCCCACAGAATAGCTTTGTGGGTGTCTGATCCAATAACTTCACAAGGTTTAGTACATGTAGGTAACATCTTGTGATCAGGTAAATTTTGTCACTGGACAGAATGCATGGCCATTTTACACTCATGGTTCACGTTTTCAAAAACAAACATATGAAGGAGAATACTTTGAACGTGCTCATCAGAGGCAGATTTTTCAACAGCATCTTGAAATTTAGCTAAAAAACCAGAGTATAATTAAGAGTGACCTTGTTTAACCATGGTAGAAGAAGCAGGAGCTTGGTCTGGAGTGCGTAGTTTATCCCAAACACTCATACACACCTTTGTTACTTGTTCCATTTTAAGAGCATCAAAGTTTAATTGGGCATAAGTATCAGAGAAACTATCAGAGCCTGTGAGTTGAGCCTGAGTAATTAGAATGCCATTAGTCCAATTTAGCTGAGCCTGCAGACAGGCCTCTCCCTGCCAGGCTGAGTTGAGGTTAGAACAATTTTCGTCAAAAGGTCTGAGTCTAAAGGAAGTAAAAAGACCTCAGTACAAAAGGTTTGTGATACCATTTTACCATAAGGAGAATTTGAGCCATACAGAGTACAAGTATCCTTAAATTTTTTTAAAAAGGTAAGATTGAGAGGTACATAATGATGCAGACCAGTTAAGAAACCAAAACAACATGAGGGTGAGGGGCAGTAGTGGATGGGGGAGGGCCTGGAGAATTACAGGTAAGTGGTAGTTTGGTCCTGGAGCCATTAGTTGATGTTGGAGGTTTTAAGAGAGAAGAATTAGCATATCTATGGTCCTGGGCTGTGTGAGTCATGGCTGCAGCAGCTTCAAGTACAGGCTCTTCATGAAAATAAGTAAGATTATCAGGGGGTTAAGCCAAAGTCACCAGAGTTAGATATTGAATTTTCAACAGGTGAGGGAGGAGTAGCTGAAAGGAGAGGCTGATCAGATAATGAAGGCAGTGTGGGAGAGGAAGGTTGAGGAAGATGTGGAAGATCATCAGATTCAGAAAACTGTAGTAACTGTAGGGGGTCATGGGATTGGTATGTAATTAAGTTGACACATACCAAGGCCTAGTCACACCAAACAGTGATGGAAGCAATATTCCACGTAGAGACCAGTTCCTGGAATGTTGTACCAACATGATCCCATAGTTTTACATATATGGTTCATTTTTCAAGAAACCAAGGACAGTATTTTTCAACAGCCCTGAATAGAGTGACCATATTTTCCATGGTTACTAGGACCCTTCCCTATTTTAACAGGTCTACATCTAAGGTTCCTTTTTCAGGAAACCAAGGACAGAATTTTACCACTGCCCTGAATAGAGTGACCATATTTCCCATGGGCACTTGAACCATTCCTTCCTATAACCAGAGTTTAATATAGAAGAGATAAGTATAATTTTTAATATTCCATTTGACCTACAGTTAACCTGGACCATACACAGACTACTCACCAGTCCTCAGGGATTCAAACAGGCACATCTGTGAACCAAACCAATGACATTTCTCCACACCTACCATAGGGAATCGGGTTCCAACATGCACTTAGGGAAAAAGAAAGACCACGTGTGAGCCAGATATCAGGGGAAATTCAGCCCCCAAATCTTCATGTGGGTCCTTTTCTATTTTCCTTAAATGTCAGCTGATCTGAGAAATAAAGGGAAAGAGTACAAAAGAGATAAATTTTAAAGCTGGGTATCCGGGGGAGACATTACTTGTCGGCAGGTTCTGTGATGTCTCCTGAGCTGTAAAATCAACAAGTTTTTATTAGTGGTTTTCAAAAGGGGAGGGAGTGTACAACTAGGGTGTGGGTCACAAGGATCACATGCTTCACAAGGTAATAAAATGTCACAAAGCAAATGGAGGCAGGGCGAGAACACAGGACTGGGCTGAAATTAAAATTGCTAATGAAGCTTCAGGCATGCATTGTCATTGATAACATTTTATCAGGAGACAGGGTTTGAGAGCAGACAACTGGTCTGACTAAAATTTATTATGCGGGAATTTCCTCATCGTAATAAGTCTGGGAGCACTACAGGAGACTGGGGCTTATTTCATCCCTTATCTACAACCATAAAAGACAGATGTTCCCAAAGCAGCCATTCCAGAGGCCTCCCCTTAAGAACGCATTCTCTTTCTCAGGGATGTTTCTTGCTGAGAAAAAGAATTCAACGATATTTCCCTTATTTGCTTTTAAAAGAAGAGAAGTATGGCTCTGTTCTACCCAGCCCACAAGTAGCCAGACATTAAGGTTATCTACCTTGTTCACTGAACATTGCTGTTATGCTGTTCTTTATTCAAGGTGCCCATATTTCACATTGTTTAAACAATTTGTGCAGTTAACACAATCATCACAAGGTTCTAAGGCGACATTCATCCTCAGCTTACAAAGATGACAGGATTGAGAGATTAAAGTCAAGACAACCACAAGAGAAAGCAGGAAACATCTAAAATTGACACCCTAACATCACTTTTAAAAGAACTAGAGAAGCAAGAGGAGACACATGAAAAGGTAGCAGAAGGCAAGAAATAACTAAGATCAGAGCAGAACTGAAGGAGAGAGAGACACGAAAAACCCTCCAAAAAAATCAATGAATCCAGGAGCTGGTTTTTTGAAAAGATCAACAAAATTGATAGACCACTAGCAAGACTTATAAAGAAGAAAAGAGAGAACAATCAAAGGACGCAATAAAAAATGATAAAGGGGATATCACCACCGACACCACAGAAATACGAAATACCATCAGAGAATACTATAAACACCTCTATGCAAATAAACTAGAAAACCTAGAAGAAATGGATAATTTACTGGACACTTACAGTCTCCCAAGACTAAACCAGGAAGAAGTTGAATCCCTGAATAGACCAAGAGAAGGCTCTGAAGTTGAGGCAATA
>NW_012101906.1:34553-94179 GCF_000951045.1 Mandrillus leucophaeus
CTGATAAGCAACTTCAGCAAAGTCTCAGGATACAAAATCAATGTGCAAAAATCACAAGCATTCTTATACACCAGTAACAGACAAACAGAGAGCCAAACCATGAGTGAAGTCCAATTCACAATTGCTTAAAAGAGAATAAAATACCTAGGAATCCAGCTTACAAGGGATATTAAGGACCTCTTCAAGGAGAACTACAAAATTCTGCTCAACAAAATAAAAGGAGACAAACAAATGGGAGAACATTCCATGCTCATAGATAAGAAGAATCGATATTGTGCAAATGACCATACTGCCCAAGGTAATTTATAGATTCAAGGCCATCCCCATCAAACTACCAATGACTTTCTTCAAAGAATTGGAATAAAAACTACTTTAAAGTTCATATGAACCCATAAAAGAGCCTGCATTGCCAAGACAATCTTAAGACAAAAGAACAAACCTGAAGACACCATGCTACCTGACTTCAAGCTATACTACAAGGCTACAGTAACCAAAACAGCATGGTACTGGTACAGAAACAGAGATATAGACCAATGGAACAGAACAAAGCACTCAGAAATATATCACACATCTACAACCATCTGATCTTTGACAAACCTGTCAAAAGCAAGAAATGGGGAAGGGATTCCCTATTTAATAAATGGTGCTGGGAAAACTGGCTAGCCATAAGTAGAAAGCTGAAACTGGATCCTTTCCTTACATCTTATACAAAAATTAATTCAAGATGGATTAAAGACATAAACGTTACACCTAAAACAATAAAAACCCTGGAAGAAAACCTAAGCAATACCATTCAGGACATAGGCATGGGCAAGGACTTCATGTCTAAAACACTAAAAGCAACGGGAACAAAAGCCAAAATTGACAAATGAGATCTAATTAAACTAAAGAGCTTCTGCACAGCAAAATAAATTACCATCAGACAGAACAGGCAACCTACAGAATTGGAGAAAATTTTTGCAGTCTACTCATCTGACAAAGGGCTAATATCCAAAATCTACAAAGAAGTTAATCAAATTTACAAGAAAAAAATCCAACAACCCCATCAAAAAGTGGGCAAAGGATATGAACAGACACCTCTCAAAAGAGGATATTTATGCAGCCAACAGACACAAGAAAAAATATTCATCATCACTGGCCATCAGAGAAATACAAATCAAAACCACAATGAGATACCATCTCACACCTGTTAGAAGGGGGATCTTTAAAATGTCAAGAAACAACAGATGTTGGAGAGGATGTGGAGAAATAGGAACACTTTTACACTGTTGGTTGGACTGTAAACTAGTTCAACCATTGTGGAAGACAGTGTGGCTATTCCTCAAGGATCTAGAAATAGATATACCATTTGACCCAGCCATCTCATTACTGGGGATATACCCAAAGGATTATAAGTCATGCTGCTATAAAGACACATGCACATGTATATTTATTGTGGCACTATTCACAATAGCAAAGACTTGGAATCAACCTAAATGTCCATCAGTGACAGACCGGATTAAGAAAATGTGGCACATATACGCCATGGACTACTATGCAGCCATAGAAAATGGTGAGTTTGTGTCCTTTGTAGGGACATGGATGCAGCTGGAAACCATCATTCTCAGCAAACTATTGCAAGAACAGAAAACCAAATACCGCATGTTCTCATTCATAGGTGGAAGTTGAACAATGATAACACTTGGACACAGGAAGGGGAACATGACACACCAGGGTCTCTTGTGGGGTGGGGGTAGGGGGTAGGGATAACATTAGGAGATACACCTAATGCAAATGACGAGTTAATGGGTGCAGCACACCAACATGTCACACGTATACATATGTAACAAACCTGCACTTTGTGCACATGTACCCTAGAACTTAAAGTATAAAAAAAGAACTAAGGAAACTTTGTTTAAAGAATTAAAGGAAAATAGGATGGCAATGCTTCTGCAAAAAAGAGCATCTCAATAAAGAGACACTTATTATAAATGAACCAAATAAAACTCTGGAGATGAAAAGTACAGTAACTGAAATGAACAATTCATTAGATGGTTTCAACAGAAGAGGTGACATGGCAGAAAAATATGGAAACTTGAAGATAGATTAATAGAAATTATACAATCTGAAGAACAGAGAGAAAAATGATTGTAGAACAATGAAAAGAGCCTCAAAGGGTTGTTGGTGTGCAGTATTAAACACACCAACATATATGTAAAGGGAGTTCCAGAAGTAGAGGAGACGAAGAGACTGATAAAATTTGAAGGGACATTTGGGAGTTCACTGTGGCATATGGAGAAAAAGAGAGTATCCCAATATGAAAACTAGACACAAGCTATCTGTAAAAGTTCTTTGTGATGTGTGGTTCCATCACACAGAGTTGGACCATTCTTTTGATTCATTCAGCAGGTTGGAAACATGCTTTTTGTAGAATCTGCGAAGGGACATTTGGAAGTCCACTGTTGCCTGTGGGGAAAAAACTAACTTCCCGAGATAAAAACTGTAAGAAGCTGTCTGTGAAACTGCTTTGTGATGTGTGGATTCATCTGTAAGAGTTAAACCTTTCTTTTGATTCAGCAGTTTGGGAACACACTTTTTGGAGAATCTGTGAAGCGACATTTGAGAGGCCATTGAGCCCTATGGGGAATAACAGATTATCCCCAGATAAAAACTAGAAAGAAGCTATCTGTGAAACTGCTTGGTAATGTGTGGATTCATCTCAGAAAAGTAAAACTTTCTTTTGATTTAACAGGTTAGAAACACTATTTTTGTAAAATCTGTGAAGGGACATTTGGGATCACATTGAGGTATATGGGGAAAAAGATTCTACAAAAAGAGTCTTTCTCATGTGCTTCATCAAAAGACAGGTTTATCTCTGTGAGATGAATCCTCACATCGCAAATCAGTTTCACAGATAGCTTCTTTCTAGTTTTTATCTGGTAATATTGGGTTTTTCCTCATACGCATTAATGTGATCCCAAATGTCCCTTTGCAGCTTCTACAAAAAGAGTCTTTCCAACCTGCTAAATCAAAACGAAGTTTTAACTCTCTGAGATAAACCCACACATCATCAAGCAGTTTCACAGGTAGCTTCTTTCTAGTTTTTATCTAGGGATATTCAGTTTTTCTGAATATAGCATATAGCAATGCATATTCAAATATATATTCTTTGTTCTTTTTTGTGTGGGGATATTGGGTTTTTCTCCATAGGCCTCAATGTACTCCCATATGTACATTCCAAGATTCTACAAAAAGAGTGTTTTCAACCTGCTTTATCAAAAGAAAGGTTTCACTCTGTGTGATTAATCCACACATCACAAAGCAGTTTCACAGATAGCTTCTTTATAGTTCTTATTTGGGGATGCATGGTTTTCCTCCATAGATTTGTATGGGCTCTCAAATGTCCCTTTGCATATTCTACCAAAATAGGGTTTCCAACCTGGTGAAACAAAAGAGAGGTTTAACTCTGTGAGATGAATGCAAATATGACAAAACTGTTTCCCAAATAGCTTCTTTCTAGTTTTTATCTGGGGATATTCAGTTTTTTCCCATGGGCCCCAATGGGAATTCAAATGTCCCCTCACAAATTGTGTAAGAAAAGTGTTTCCAACCAGTTAAATCAAATGAAAGGCTTCACTCTGTGAGATCAATACATCGCAAAGCAGTTTCACATATACCTTCTTTCAAGTTGTTATCTGTGGATATTCAGTTTTTTTCCATAGGCCACAATAGGCTCCCAAATACTCTTTCACAGATTCTACAAGATGTGTATTTTGAACCTACTGAATCAAAAACATATTTTAACTCTATGAGATGAATGCACATATCCCCAAGCAGTGTCACAGATAACTTCTTTCTAGTTTTTATCTGGTGTTGCATTAAGTCAGAGAGTCTAAACGGAGGGACTGGCTGAAGCCATGGCAGAAGAACATACATTGTGAAGATTTCATGGATATTTATTAGTTCTTTAAATTCTTAATTTTATAATTTCTTACACCTGTCTTTACCGCAATCTCTTAACATAAATTGTGAAGATTTCATGGACACTTATCAATTCCCCAGTCAATAATCTCGTGATTTCCTATGGGTGTCTTTACTTTATTTGCTTATTTATTTATTTATTTTTTATTATACTTTAAGTTCTAGGGTACATGTGCAAAACGTGCAGGTTTGTTACATATGTATACTTGTGCCATGTTGGTGTGTTGCACCCATAAACTTGTCATTTACATTAGGTATATCTCCTAATGTTATCCCTCCCCTCCCTCCCCACAATAGGTCCCGGTGTGTGATGATCCTTTGCCTGTGTCCAAGTGATCTCAATGTTCAATTCCCACCTTTGAGTGAGAACATGCAGTATTTGGTTTTCTGTTCTTGCGATAGTTTGCTGAGAATGATGGTTTCCAGCTGCATCCATGTCCCTACAAAGGACAAGAACTCACCATTTTTTATGGCTGCATAGTGTTCCATGGTGTATATGTACCACATTTTCTTAATCCGGTCTGTCACTGATGGACATTTGGGTTGATTCCAAGTCTTTGCTATTGTGAATAGCAAATGGTTTGATTTTGTATCCTGAGACTTTGCTGAAGCTGCTTATGAGCTTAAGGGGATTTTAGGCTGAGACAATGGAGCTTTCTAAATATACAATCATGTCATCTGCAAACATGGACAATTTGACTTCCTCTTTTCCTAATTGAATCCGCTTTATTTCTTTCTCCTGCCTGAACGCTTTGGTCAGAGTTTCCAACACTAAGTTGAATAAGAGTGGTGAGAGAAGACATCCCTGTCTTGTGCCAGTTTTCAAAGGAAATGCTTCTAGTTTTTGCCCATTCAGTATGATATTGGCTGTGGGTTTGGAAACACTCTTTTTCTAGAATGTGGGAAGGGACACTGGGAGCCCATTGTGGCCTATGAGGAAAAATAGAATATCCCCACAAAAAAAACAGAAAAAGAATCTATCTGAGAAACAGTTTTGTGATGTGTGGATTCATCCCAGACAGTTAAACCTTTCTTTTGAATCAGCAGGATGGAAGCACTTTTTTCTAGAAAAGGATATTTGGAAATCCATTGAAACCTATAGGGAAAACCCGAATATTCTCAGATAAAAACTAGAAAGAATTTGTCTTACAGAGTTTAACTTTTCTTTTGATTCAGCATGTTAGGAACACTCTTTTTGTACATTCTGTGAAGGGACATTTGGGAGTCCATTGAGGCTTAGGGGAAAAATTGAAAATCCCCAGTTACAAACTAAAAAGTAGGTATCTGTGAAACTGCTTGTTGATGTGTGGATTCATCTCACCGAGTTAAACCATTCTTTTCATTCACCAGGTTGGAAACACTCCTTTTTTAGAATATGTGAAGGGACATTTGGGAGCCCTTTGAGGCTTATGGGGAAACATTGTATATACCCCAGATAAAAATTAGAAAAAAGCTATCTATGAAACTCCTTGGTGATAAGCAGGTTTATATCACAAAGAAAAGCCTTTCTTTTGATTCAGCAGGTTGAAAACACTCTTTTTGTATAGTCTGTGAAGGATCATTTGAAAGCCCATTGATGCCTATGGGAAAGAAAAGAATATCCCCAGATAAAAACTAGAAAGAAGCAATTTGTGAAACTGCTTTTTGATGTGTGGATTTATCTCAAATAATTAACCTGTCTTTGGATTCCCCAGTTTGGAAACACTCTTTTTGTAGAATCTGTGAAGGGACATTTGGGAGCCCATTGAGGCCTATTGCAAAAAAACCAAATATCCCCAGATAAAAATCAGAAAGAAGATATCTGTGAAACTGCTTTGTGATGTGTGGATTTATTCACAAAGTTAAATTTTTCTGATGATTCACAGATTGGAAGCACTCTTTTTAAGAATCTACAAAGGGACATTTGGGAGCCGTTGAGGGCTACGGGGAAAAACCGAATATTCCCAGATAAAAACTAGAAAGAAGTTTTCTTAGGAACTCCTTGGTGATGTGTGGATTCATCTCACAGAAATAAAACTTTCTTTTGATTCATCAGTTTGGAAACCTTTTTGTAGAATCTGCAAAGGGACATTTGGGAAATCTTTGAGGTCTGTGGGAAAAAAACCAAATATCCCCAGATAAAAACTAGGAAGAAGATATCGGTGAAACTGCCTCTCACTCCTGAAGCCAGCAAGACCAGGAACCCACTGGGAAGAATGAACAACTTCAGACGCACCACCTTTAAGAGCTGTAACACTCGCCACAAAGATCTGCAGCTTCACTCCTGAAGTTAGCGAGACCATGAACCAGCCAGAAGGAAGAAACTGCAGACCCATATGAATATCTGAAGGAACAAACTTCGGATGCACCATCTTTAAGAACTGTAACACTCACCACAAGGGTCTGCTGCTTCATTCTTGAAGTCAGTGAGACCAATAACGCAACAATTCTGGACACACCTGGTGATGTGTGGATTGATCTCATAGAGAGAAACTTTACTTTTAATTCAACAGGTTGGAACCACTCTTATTGTATAATCTGCGAAGAGACATTTGGGAATCCACTGGGGCCCAAGGGAAAAACTGAAAATTCCCAGATACAAAATTAAAAGAAGCTATCAGTGAAACTGCTTGTTGATCTGTGGATTCATTTCACAGAGTTAAAACTTTCTCTTGAATCACCAGGTAGGAAGCAATCTTTTTTTAGAATCTGTGAAGGGACATTTGATAGCCTCTTGAGGCCTGCAGGAAAAAAAACGAATATCCCCAGATAACAACAAGAAAGAAGATATCTGTCAAACTATTCGGTGATGTGTGGATTCATCTAACAGAGATGTATCTTTCTTTTGATTCAGCAGGTTGGAAACACTTTTTATAGAATCTGCAAAGGGTCATTTGAAAGCCCATTGATGCTTATGAGGAAAAACCAAATATCCCCAGATGAAAATTAAAAAGAAGCTGTCTGTGGAGATGCCTGGTGATGTGTCAATTCATCTTGCCGAGTTAAACTTGCTTTTGATTCATCTGGTTGGAAGCACTCTTTTTTCAGAATCTGCAAAGAGACATTTGAGATCCCTTTGAGGCCTATGAAGAAAAATTTAATATTCCCAGAAAAAAACTAAAAAGATGCTATCTGTGAAACTGCCTGATGATGTGTGGATTCATTTCACAGAGTCAAACCTTTCTGATGATTCAACAGGTTGGAAACACTCTTTTTCTTAGAATCTGTGAAGGGATATGAGGGAGTCAATTTAGTACTACAGAAAAAACAGAAAATCTTCAGATACAAACTAAAAAAAGCTATCTGTGAATCTCTTTGGTGATGTGTGGATTCATTTCACAGAGTTAAACCTTTCTTTTGATTAATCAGGTTGGAAACCGTCTGTTTGTAGTATCTGCAAAGGAACATTTGGGAACCCATTGAAGCCTATGGGTAAAAACTGAATATCCCCAGATCAAAACTAGAAACAAGCTATCTGTGAAACTGCTTCATGATGTCTGCGTTTATCTCATAGAGTTAAAAGCTACTTTTGATGAATCAGTAGGTTGGAAATCCTCTTTTTGTAGAATCTGCAAAGGGACATTTCGGAGCCCTTTGAGGCCTATTGGGAAAACAAAATATCCCCAGATAAAAACTAAAAAGAATCGATCTGTGAAACTGTTTTGCGATGTGTGCATTCATTTAACAGAATTAAATCTTTCTTATGGTTCAGAAGGTTGGAAACACTCATTTTGAGAGTCTCTGAAGGCACATTTCAGTGCCCTTTGGGGCCTATGGGGAAAAACGGAATATCACCAGATAAAAACAAGAAAGAAGCTATCTGTGACGCTGCTTGGTGATGTGTGGATTAATCTTAGAGCGTTTCACTTTTCTTTTGATTCATCAGGTTGGAAATACTCTTTTTTAGAATCTGCAAAGGGACATTTGGGAAATCATTGAGGCCTATGGTGAAGAAAAGAAAATCCTCAGATAAAAACTAGAAAGAAGCTATCTGTGAAACTGCCTGGTGATTTGTGGATGTATCCCACAGAGTTAAACCTTTCTTTTTACTCACAGCTTGGAAACACTTTTTTTGTAGGATATTCAAAGGGACATTTAAGATCCCTTTGAGGCTTGTGGGAAGAAACTGAATATCCCCACAACTAGAAAGAATCTATCTGTGAAACTTCTTGGTTATCTGTGGATTCATCTCACTGCATTAAACATTTCTTTTGATTCAGAAGGTTGGAAACACTCTTTGTGGAATCTGAGAAGGGACATTTGTGAGTCCTTTGTGTCCTATGAGGAAAAACCGAATATCGCCAAATAAAAACTAGACAGAAGCTGTATGTGAACCTACTTGGTTATGTATGCATTCCACTCACTGACTTTAAACTTTCTTTTGATTAAGAAGGTTGGAAACACTCTTTTTGTAGAACCTGCAAAGGGATAGTTTTGAAGCCCATTGAGTACTAAGGGAAAATCAGACTATCGCCAGATAAAAACTGGATTGAAGCCATCTGTGAAACTGCTTGGTGATGTGTGGATTCACCTCACAGAGCTAAAACTTTCTTTTGATTCAGCAGGTTGAAAACACTATTTTTTGTAGCATCTGTGATGGGACATTCGGGAGCCCATTCAGGCCTAAGCAGAGAAAGGAAATATCCCCAGATAAAAACTGGGATGAAGCTTTCTGTGAAACGGCCTAGTGATGTGTTGATTCAACACACAGAGTAAAAGCTTTCTTTTGATTCAGCTGTTGTGGGAAATCAGGGACCCCGAATGGAGGGACTGGCTGAAGCCGTGACAGAAGAACATAAAATTGTGAAGATTTCATGGATATTTACTAGTTCCCTAAATTAATACTTTTATAATTTCTTATGCTGGTCTTTACTGCAATCTCTGAACATAAATTGTGAAGATTTCATGGACATTTATCACTTACCCAATCAATACTCTTGTGATTTCCTATGCCTGTCTTCACTTTAATCTCTTAATATCATCATCTTCATAAGCTGAGGATGTATGTCACCTCAGGACGCTGTGATGATCGCATTAACTGCATAAATTGTTTAAACAATATGAAATCTGGGCACCTTAAGAAAGGAACAGGATAACAGTGATGTTCAGGGAACAAGGGAGATAACCATTAGGTCTGGGTGCCTGAGAGCCAGGTGGAACAGAGCCATATTTCTCTTCCTTCAAAAGCAAACAGGAGAAATATTGCTGTATTCTTTTTCTCAACAAGGAACAGCCCTGAAAAAGAGAATGCATTCCCAGGGGTAGGTCTCTAAAATGACCACTCTGGGAATGTCAATAAGGGATGAAATAAGCCCCAGTCTCCCATAGTGCTCTCAGGCCTATTAGGACGAGGAAATTCCTGTCTAATAAATTTTGGTCAGACAGGTTGTCTGCTCTCAAACCCTGTCTCCTGTCAGGATGTTATCAATGACAATGTGTGCCCAAACTTCTTGCTGATGTGTGGATTAAACTCTCAGAGTTAAACCTTTCTTTTCATGCAGCAGGTTGGAAACCCTCTTTTTGTAGAATCTGCAAAGGGACATTTGTGAGCCAATTGATGTCTATGGAAGAAAACTGAATATCCTGGCCTGGCACAGTGGCTCACGCCTGTAATCCCACCACTTTGGGAGACCAAGGTGGGTGGATCATGAGGTCAGGAGATGGAGACCATCCTGACTAATATGGTGAAAACCCATCTCTACTAAAAATACAAAAAATTGCCAGGGCATGGTGACAGATGCCAGTAGTTCCAGCTACTCAGGAGGCTCAGGCAGGAGAATGGCATGAACCTAGGAGGCAGAGCTCATAGTGAGCCAAGATAGCACCACTGCACTCCAGTCTGCAAGACAGCGTGAGACTCTGTCGAAAAAAGAAAGAAAGAAAGAGAAAGAAAGAAGGAAAGAAAGAAGGAAAGAAAGAAAGAAAGAAAGAAAGAAAGAAGGAAAGAAAGAAGGAAAGAAAGAAAGAAAGAAAGAAGAAGAAAGAAAGGAAGAAAGAAAGAAAGAAAGAAAGAAAGAAAAAAAGAAAGAAAAAAAGAAAGAAAGAAAGAAAGAAAGAAAGAAAGAAAGAAAGAAAGAAAGAAAGAAAGAAAGAACAACAAAAAAAGAAAGCCGACAATCCCCAGATAAAAACTAGAAAGAAGCTATCAGTGAAACTGCTTGGTTATGTTTGGATTTATTTCACAGAGGTAATCCTTTCTTTTGATTCAGCAGGTTGTAAACACGCTTTTTGAGGTATCCCTGAAGGAACATTTGGGAGACCATTGAGGCCTATAGAGAAAAAGTGGTATCCCAAGATAAAAACCAGAAAGAAGAGATCTGTGAAATTCCTTTGTGACGTATGGATCCATCTTGCATAGTTAAAAGTTATTGTTAATTTTGTAGGATGGCAACACTCTTTCTGTACTATCTGTGAAGGGACATTATGGAGCCCACTGAGGCCTACAAAGAAAAATTTAATATCAAGAGGGAAAAACTAAAAAGAAGCTATCTGTGAAACTGCTTTGTGGTGTGTGGATTCATCTCACAGACAGAAACCTTTCTTTGGATTCAGCAGGTTGGAAACACTCTTCTTGTAGAATCCAAGAAGGTATATTTTGGAGCCCATTGAGGCTTGTGGGGAAAAAATGAATGTCTTCACAGAAAAACTAGAGAGAAGGTATCTGTGTAACTGCTTTGTGATTTGTGGATTGATCTCACAGAGTTGAACCTTTCTTTTGATTCAGCAGATTGGAACCACTTGTTTTGGAGAATCTGTGAGGGTACATTTGGGAACTCCTTGATACCTTTGGAGAAAAACAGAATATCCCCAGATAAAAACTAGAAAGGGCCTATTAGTGAAACTGCTTCATGATGAGTGGATTCATCTCCCAGAGAAAAACCTTTCTTTTGATTCAGTAGAGTTGCAAACACTCTTTTTGTAGAATCTGTGATGAGTCATTTAGGAGTCCATTGAAGCCTATGGGGAAAATCCAAATATTCTCAGAAGAAAACTGGAAAGAAGCTATCTGTGAAACTTCTTGGTGGTGTGTGGATTTGTTTCACAGAGTTAAAACTTTCTTTCGATTCATCAGGTTGGAAACACTCTTTTTGAAGTATGTGCAAAAGCACATGTGGGAGCCCATTGAGGCCTATGAGGAAAAACCTAATATCCCCTTATAAAACCTAGAAAGAAGATATTTGTGAAACCGCTTTGAGATATGTGGATTCAACTCACAGAGTTAAAGTTTTCTTTTGATTCAACAGGTTGGAAATTGTTTTTGTAGAATCTGTGAAGGGACATTTTGGAGCTTCTGAAGGCCTATGGAAAAAAAAGAATAACTAATATCCCCAGATAAAAGCTGGAGAAAAGTTATCTGTGAAACTGTTTGGTGATGTGTCGGTTAAACTCACAGAGGTAAAGCTTTCCTTTGATTCAGCAGGTTGGAAACACTATATTTGCAGTATCTGCAAAGTGACATTTGTGAGCCAATTAAGGCCTATGGAAACAAATTTTCTATTGATTCTGTAGGTTGGAGACACTTATTTTAGACTCTATGAAGGAAAATTCAAGAACCCATTGAGGCCTCAGGGGAAAACCAAATATCCTTATATAAAAAATAGAAAGAAGCAATCTGTGAAACTTCGTGGTGATGTGTGGATTCATCTCACAGAGTTAAATCTTACTTTTGATTCAGCAGATTGGAGGCACTTTTTTTTTTTTATAGAGTCTGTGAAGGGACATTTGGGATTGCATTGAGGCTTATGAGGAAAAAAATATTTCCAGGTAAAAACGAGAAAGAAACTATCTGCAAAACGGGAATTCAGCTCACAGAGTTAAACTTGTCCTTTGATTCAGCAGGTTAAAAACACTCGTTTTGTAGATCTGCATAGGAACATTTGGGAGCTTATTGAGGTCTATCGGGAAAAACAGAATATCTCAAGATAAAACTAGAAAGAAACTATCTCTGAAACTGCTTTGTGATGTGTGGATTCATCTCACAGAGTTAAACCTTTCTTTGATTCAGCAGGTTGGAATACTTCTTTTGTAGAATTTACAAAGGAACATTTGGGAACACATTGAGGCCTATAAGGAAAAACCAAATATCCCCAGATAAAAACTAGAAAGTAGCTATCTCTGAAACTGCTTGATGATATGTGGATTCATCTCAAAAAGTTAAATCTTTCTTTTGACTCCAAGGGTTGGAAAAACTCTTTTTCTAGAATCTGTGAAGAAACATTTGGGAGCCCGTTAAGGCGTATGGGGAAAAAATGAAACTACCCAAATAAAAACTAGAAAGAATCTGTCTGTGAAACTGTTTTGTGATGTGTGAATTCATCTCAGAGGGTTAAAAATTTCTTTTGGTTCAGCAGGTTGTAAACATTCTCTTTATAGAATCTGCATAGGGACATTTGGGAGCCCATTGATGTCTATGGGGCAAAACTTAATTTCCATGAATGAAAACTAGAAAGAAGATATCTGTGACACTGCTTCATGATGAGTGGATTTATCTCACAGAGTTTAACCTTCTTTTGATTCAACTTGTTGGAAACGCTCTTTTTGTAGATTCTGCGAAGGGACATTTGGGAGCCCATTGTTGCCAATGACGGAATACTGAATATCACCACATAGAAACTGGAAAGAGACTATCTGAGAGACAGCTTTATAATGTGTGAATTCATCACAAAGAGTTAAAACTTTCTTTTGATTCAGCAGGTTGAAAACATGCTTCTTCTAGAATCTGCAAAGGGACATTTGAGGGCCCACTGTGGCCTATGGGGAAAAACCAAATATGCCCACATAAAAACTAGAAAGACGCTATCTGTAAAACTGCTTTGTGATGTATGATTTCATCTCAGAGTTAAACATTTCTTTTGATTCAGCAGGTTGGAAACACTCTTTTTGTAAAATATGGGAAAAACATTTGGGAGCCCATTAAGGCCTATGGGGAAAGAAGCTATCTGTGAAAATGCTTTCTGATGTGCAGATTCACCTCACAAAGGTAAACGTTTCTTTTTATTTAGCAGGTTAAAAACACTCTTATTGTACAATCCGTGAAAGGGCAGTTGGGAGCCGTTTGAGACCTAAGAAGAAAAACAGAATACCCCAGATAAAAACTAGAAAGAATCTATCTGTGAAACGGCTTTTTGATGTGTGTATTCATTGGATGGAGTTAAACTTTTCTTTTGATTCAGAAAATTGAAAGCAGGCTTTTTGTAGAATCTGCGATAGGACATTTGGGAGCCCATTGTGGCCTATGGGGAATAACAGAATATCTCGAGACATAACCAATAAAGAAGCTAACTGTAAAAGTGTTTTGTGATGTCTGGATTCATCTCAAAGAGTCTAACCATTCTTTTAATTCAGCAGTTTGGAAACATTCTTTTCGTAAAATCTACTAAGGGACATTCAGGAACCCATTGAGGCCAAAGGTGAAAAACTAAATATTTTCAGATAAAAAAAGAAAAAGGTTATCTGTGAAACTGCCCTGCATTCTGTGGATTCATCTCACATTTTTAAGATTTTCTTGTGATTCAGCAGATTGGAAACACTCCTTTTATAGAATGTGTGAAGGGAAATTTGGAGCCCATAGTATGGTAAAAAAAAAACAAATATCCCCAGATAAAAACTAGAAAGAATCTGTCACTGAAACTGCTTTGTGATGTGTGGATTCATCTCAAAGTGTTAAATTTTTCTTTTGACTCTGCAGGTTGGAAAAACTCTTTTCCTAGAATCTGTGAAAAAAAAAAAAACAGTTGGGAGCCTGTTAAGGCCTATAGGGCAAAATGAAATATCTCCACATAAAAACAAGAAAGAATCTATCTGTGAAACTGTTTTGTGATGTGTGGATTAATCTCATAAGGTTAAACATTTCTTTTGATTCAGCAGGTTGGAAACATTCTTTTTGTAGAATCTGGGAAGGGACATTTGGGATCCCATTGATGTCTATGGGGCAAAACCCAATTTTCACAAATAGAGACTAGAAAGAAGCTATTTGTGAAGCTGCTTCATGATGAGGGTATTCATCCCACAGAGTTAAACTTTTCTTTTGATTCAACAAATTGGAAACACTCTTTTTGTAGAATCTGTGAAGGGACATTTAGGAGCCCATTGTCACCAATGGGGAAATACTGACTATCCTCACATAAAAACTAGAAAGAAGCTATCTGTGAAACTGCTTTGAGATGTGTGGATTCATTGAGAAGAGCTAAAACTTTCTTTTGATTCAGCAGGTTGGAAACACTCTTTTCATAGAATCTGTGAAGGGACATTTAAAAGCCCATTGATGCCAATGGTGGAAAACAGAATATCTTCAGATATAATCTATAAAGAAGCTATCTGTGAAATTTATTTGTGTTCTGTGGATTCATCTCACAGAGACAAACCTTTATTTTGATTCAGATTCAGCAGGTTGGAAACACTCTTTTGGTAGAATCTGTGAAGAAACACTTGAGAGCCCATTGAGGCCTAGGGAAAAATGAAATATCCCCAGAAAAATACTAGAAAGAATGATCTGTGAAACTGTTTTGTGATGTGTGTATTCATCTCAAAGAGTTAAATCTATGTTTTGATTTTGTAGGTTAAAAACACCTTTTGGGAGCACTTACAAATGGACTTTTAAGAGTACATTGAGACCTAAGGGGAATAACATAATATCCTCAGATAAAAACTGAAAAGAAGCTATCTGTGAAACGGCTTGGTGATGTGTGGATTCATCTCATAGAGTTAAAACATTTTTTTTTTTTATTCAGCAAGTTGGAAACACTATTTTTGTAGAATCTCTGAAGGGACATTTGGGAGCCCATTGTGGCCTAGGGGAAGAATCGAATATCCCCAGATGAACACTAGAAAGTAACATTGTGTGAAACTGTTTTGTTATATGTGGATTCATCTCAGAGAGTTAAAACTTTCATTTGATTCAGCGTGTTGGAAACATTCTTTTTGTAGAATCTAGAAGGGACATTTGGAACCCATTGAGTCCTGTGGGGAAAAGCCGAATATCCCCAGATTAATACTTGAAAGAAGTTATCTGTGAAACTGCTTGATGATGTGTGGATTCATCTCACAGAGATAAAACTTTTGTTTTATTCAGCAGGCTGGAAACACTGTTTTTGTAGAATCTGCAGAGGGACAATTAGAAGTTCATTGAGGCCCATGGTAGAAAAAAAAATTCACAGATAAAAACTAGAAGGAAGCAATGGATGAAAATTCTTGGTGATGAGTGGATTCATCTCAAAGAGTTAAACCTTTCTTTTGATTCAGCAGGTTGGAAACACTCTTTTTGTAGAATCTGTGAAGGGACATTTGGAGTCCATTGAGGCCTATGTGGTAATACCAAATATACCCAGATAAAAACTAGAAATAAGCTATCTGTGAAACTGCTTGGTGATGTGTAGATTCAGTTCACCGAGATAAACCTTTCTTTCAATTCAGAAGGATGGAAACACTCTTTTTGTAGATCCTGTAAAGGGATATTTTGGAGTCCATTGGGGTCTATGGATAAAAAGTGAATATCTGCAGATAAAAACTAGAAAGAAGTTATCTGTGAAACTGCTTGGTGATGTGTGGATGTATCCCACAGGGTTAGACCTTTGTTTTGACTCAGCAGGTTTGAAACACTTTTTTTGTAGAATCTGCAAATGGACATTTGGAAGCCCTTTGAGGCTTATGGGAAGAAACAGAATATCCCCACATAAAAACTAGAAAGAAGCTATCTGTGAAACGACTTTGTGATGTGTGCATTCATCTCACAGGGTTAAACATTTCTTGTGATCAGAAGGTTGGAAACACTCTTTGAGTAGAATCTGCAAAGGGACATTTTTTCAGCCCTTTGAGTCCTACAAGGAAAAACCGAATTTCCCCAAATAAAAACTAGAAAGAAAGTATATATGAAACTACTTTGTGATGTGTGCATCCCACTCACTGAGCTTAAGCCTCCTTTTATTAAGAAGGTTGGAAGCACTCTTTTTGTAGAACCTGCAAAGGGATATCTTGAAGCCCAATGAGGACTAAGGGAGAAAGGGACTATCCCCAGATAAAAACTAGAATGAAGCTATATGTGAAACTGCTTGTTGACGTGTGGATTCTTCTTGCAGTGTTAAAACTTTCTGTTGGTTAAGCAGGTTGAGACACTATTTTTGTAGAATCTGTGATGGGACATTCAGGAGCCCATTGAGGCCTATGTGGAAAAAAGGAATATCCCCAGATAAATACTGTGAAAAGCTATCGTTGAAATAGCTTGGTGATATGTTGATTCAACTCACAGAGTAAAAGCTGTCTTTTGATTCTGCAGGTTAGAAACACTCTTTTCATAGAATCTGAGTAAGGACACTTGGGAGTCCATTGAGGACTATGAGGAAGACAGAATATCCGAACATAAAAACTAGGAAGAAACTACCTGTGAAACTGCTTCGTGATGTGTTGATTCAACTAACAAAGTTAAAAGTTTCTTTTGATTCAACAGGTTGGAGACATGCTGTAGAATTTGTGAAGGGGCATTTTGGGACTTATCGAAACCTAAGGGGAGAAACAAATATCCACAGATAAAAACTTGAAAGAAGCTATATTTGAAATTGCTTGGTGATGTTTGGATTCATCTCACATAGCTAATCTTGTCTTTTGATTCAGCACATTGTAAAAATTCTTTTCATTGAATCTTCGAAGGGACATTTGGGAGCCCTTTGTAGCCTATGGGGGAAAACCCTATACCCCTAGATAAGAACTAGAAATAAGTTAACTGTGAAACTGCGTGGTGATCAGTAGGTTCATCTCACAGAGGTAAACCTTTCTTTTCATTCAGCAGGTTGGAAACACTCTTTTTGTAGAATCTGCAAAGGGACATTTGTGAACCAACTGATGCCTATGGAAAAAAAAACAAATGCCCCAAGATAAAAACTAGAAAGAGGTTTCTGCAAAATTGCTTTGAGATGTTTACATTCATCTCACAGAGTTAAAACTTTCTTTTGATTCACCCAGTTAGAATCACTCTTTTTGTAGAATCTGCGAAGGAACATTTGGGAGCTCACTGAAGCCTATGGGGTAAACCCAAATATCCATCAAAAAAACTAGAAAAAAGGTATCAGTTAAACTGATTTGTGATTTTTGGATTCATCTCACAGGGTTACACCTTTCCTTTGATTCAGCTTGTTGGAAACATTCTTTTTTTTTTTTTTTTTTTTTTTTTTTTTTTTTTTTTTTTTTTACAATCTGCAAAAGGAGATTTGGGAGCCCATTGAAGGCTATGGGGAAAAATAAAAAATTCCTAGATAAAATCTACAAAGAAGCTGTCTTGGAAACTGTTTGGTTATGTGTGAATTCATATCACAGAGTCAAAACTTTCTTTTGATTCGGAACTTTATAAACACTCTTTTTGAAGTATTGGTGAAGGGACATTTAGGAGCCCATTGAGGTCTATAGGGAAAAACTGGGTATCCCAACATGAAAACCAGAAAGAAACTATCTGTGAAACTTCTTTGTGACGTATGGATCCATCTCACATAGGTAAACCTTTCTGTTGATTCAGCAGGTTGGCAACACTCTTTTTGTAGTATCTGCAATGGAACATTTTGGAGCTCACTGAGGCCAATGAAGAAAAACTGGATATCACAAGGTAAAAACTAAAAAGAAGCTATCTGTGAAACTTCTTTGTGACGTATGGATCCATCTCACATAGGTAAACCTTTCTGTTGATTCAGCAGGTTGGCAACACTCTTTTTGTAGTATCTGCAATGGAACATTTTGGAGCTCACTGAGGCCAATGAAGAAAAACTGGATATCACAAGGTAAAAACTAAAAAGAAGCTATCTGTGAAACTGCTTTTTGATGTGTGGATTCATCTCACAGAGAGAAACCTTTCTTTTGATTCAGCAGTTTGGATACACTCTTTTTGTAGAATCTGAGAAGGTATATTTTGGAGCCCATTGAGGCATATGGGGAAAAAAGGAATATCTTCACAGAAAAACTAGAAAGAAACTATCTGTGTAACTGCTTTGTGATTTGTGAATTGATCTCACAGAGTTGAACCTTTCTTTTGATTCAACGGATTGGAATCACTTTTTTTGTAGAATCTGCCAGGGTATATTTGGGAGATCATTGAGGCCTTTGGAGAAAAACTGAATATACCCAGATAAAAACTAGGAAGGACCTATCTGTGAAACTGCTTCATGATGAGTGGATTTATCATATATAGATAAACATTTCTTTTGATTTAGCAGGATTGGAAACACTTTCTTTGTAGAATCTGCAATGGGACATTTGGGAGACCATTGAAGTCTATGGGGAAAATCCATATATCCTCGAATTAAAACTAGAAAGAAGCTATCTGTGAAACTGCTTGGTGATGTGTGGATTGATCTGTCATAGTTAAACCTTTCTCATGATTCAACAATTTGAAAACAATATTTTTGTAGAATCTGCAAAAGGACATTTTGGAACCCATTAAGGCCTATGGAAAAAAATCGAGTATCCCCAGATAAAAATCACAAAATCCTATCTGCTAGAATTCTTGGTGATCTGTGGATTTGTCTCATAGAGTTAAACCTTTCTTTTGATTCAGCAGGTTGGAAACACTGTTTTTGAAGAGTCTGCAAAGGGACATGTGGGAGCCCATTGACGCCTATGATGAAAAACCTAATATCCCCTTATAAAACCTAGAAAGAAGCTATCTGTGACACTGCTTTGAGATGGGTGGATTCAACCCACAGAGTTAAAGTTTTCTTTTGATTCAACGGGTTGGAAACAGTGTTTTTGTAGAATCTGCGAAGGGACATTTTGGAGCTAATGAAGGCCTATAGAAAAAAAAAAAGCCAAATATCCCCAGATAAAAATTAGAAAAAACCTATCTGTGAAACTGCTTGGTGATATGTCAATTCATCTCACAGAGGTAAAACCTTTCTTTTGATTCAGCAGGTTGGAAACACCATATTTGTAGAATCTGCAAAGTGACATTTGGGAGCCAATTGAGGCCTATGGAAACAAACTTTCTATTGATTGAGCAGGTTGGAAACACTCTTTTTGTAGAATCTGAAAAGGGACGTTTAAGAGTCCATTGTGGGCAAAGGGAAAAACCAAATATCCTTAGATAAAAAATAGAAAGAAACTATCTGTGAAACTGCATGGTAATGTGCGGATTCATCTCACAGAGTTAAACCTTACTTTTGATTCAGCAGTTTGGAAGCACTTTTCTTGTAGAATCTATGAAGGGACATTTGGGATTGCATTGAGGCCTATGGGGAAAAAAAAACAAATATTTCCAGGTAAAAACTAGAAAGAAACTATCTGTGAAACTGTGTTAAGATGTGCAGATTCAACTCACAGAGTTAAATTTTTCTTTGATTCAGCAGGATAGAAACACTCTTTTTGTAGAATCTGCATAGGGACATTTGGGAGCTTATTGAGGTCTATGGGGGAAAAATATCTCAAGATAAAAACTAGAAAGAAGCTATCTGTGAAACTGGTTTGTGATGTGCAGATTCATCTCACAGAGTTGCACCTTTCTTTTGATTCAGCATATGGGAATACTTTTTTTGTAGAATCTGCAAAGGGACGTTTGGGAGCACATTGAGGCTTATAAGGAAATAACCAAATATCCCAAGATAAAAACTAGAAAGAAGCTATCTGTGAAACTACTTGGGGCTGTGTGGATTCATTTCACAGAGTTAAAACTTTCTTTGTATTCAGCAGGTGGGAAAGACTCTTTTTGTTGAATCTGTAGAGGGACATTTGGGAGCCCATTAAAGCCTTTGGGGAAAAACAAAAATCCCCAGATAAAAACTAGAAAGAAGCTTTCTGTGAAACTGCTTGGGAATGTGTGGATTCATCTCCCAGAGACAAACTTTTGTTTTGATTCACCAGGTAGGAAACACTTACTTTGTATAATCTAGAAAGAAACATTAGAAAACTCATTGAGTCCTACAGGGAAAACTGAATATTTTCAGATAAAAACTAGAAAGAAGCTATCTGTGAAACTGCTTGGTCATTTGTGGATTCACCTCACAGAGTTAAACCATTCTTTTCATTCAGCAGGTTGGAACCACTATTTTTGTAGAATCTGTGAAGGGACATTTAAGAACCCATTGACTCTATGGAGAAAACCAAATATCTTCCAATAAAAACTAGAAAGAAGCCGTCTGAGAAAATGCTTGATGATATGTGGATTCATCTCATAGAGTTACATCTTTTTTTTTAATCCAGCAGATTGTAGCAATATTTTTTGTAGAATCTGCATAGGACAAAT
The DNA here is from genome assembly GCF_000951045.1 of Mandrillus leucophaeus. Lineage (NCBI taxonomy): Eukaryota > Metazoa > Chordata > Mammalia > Primates > Cercopithecidae > Mandrillus > Mandrillus leucophaeus. The sequence goes on from NW_012101906.1 coordinate 54,706, forward strand.
TAGAAACCCATTGAGGTCTATGGGGAACACAGAATATGCCCAGATAAAAACTAGAAAAAAGCAATCAGTGAAATGGCTTTGAGATGTGTGGATTCATCTAACAGAGTTAAACTTTTATTTTGAGTCAGCAGGTTGGAAGCACTCTTTTCGTAGAAATTGCAAAAGGGCATTTAGAAGCTTATTGAAGAATATGGGGAAAACACCAAATATCTCCAGATAGAAACAAGAAAGAAGCTATCTTTGAAACTGCTTTGTGATGTGTGGATTCATCTCACAGAGTTAAATCTTTCTTTTGATTCAACAGATTGGAAACTCTCGTTTTGTAGAAACTGAGAAGGGACATGTGGAAGTTCATAGAGGCCTATGGGGAAAAAACAAATATCCCCAGATGAAAACTAGAAACAAGCTATCTGTGAAACTGCTTGGTCATGCGTGGATTCATCTCACAGACTTAACCTTTCTTTTGAATTATCAGGTTGGAAACATTCTTTTTTTAGAAACTGCTAAGGGATTTTTAGAGCCCATTGAGGCTTATGGGAAAAACCAAATATCCTCAGACAAAAACTAGAAAGAAGCTATCTGTGAAACTGCTTTGTGATGTGTGGATTCATCTCACAGTGTTGAACCTATATTTGATTCAGCCGGTTGGAAACACTATTTTTGTAGTATCTGTGAAGGGATGTATGGGAGCCCATTGAGGCCTATGGGAAAAACCAAATATTCCCACATGAAAACTAGGAAGAAGCTATCTGTGAAATGATTTGTGATGTGCAGATTCCTGTCACAGAATTAAACCTTTCTTTTGATTCAGCAGATTGAAAATACTCTTTTTGTAGAATCTGAGATGGGACATTTGGGAGTCCATTGTGGCCTATGGGAAAAAACAGAATATTGCCAGGTACAAGATGGAAAGAAGCTATCTGTGAAACTGCTTGGTGATTTGTGGATTCATCTCACAGAGTTAAACCTTTCTTTTCATTGAGCAAGTTGGAAACACTCTTTTTGTAGAATCAGCTAAAAGGATATTTTAGATGTCCATTGAGGCCTATGGAGAAAAACTGAATATCCCCAGATGAAAAGGAGAAAGAAGCTATCTGTGAAACTGCTCTGTAATGTATGGAATCGTCTCAGAGATTTAAACTTTTCTTTTGAAACAGCGGGGTAGGAAACACTTTTTTTGTAGAATCTGTGAAGGGACATTTGGGAGTCCTTTGATGCCTATTGGGAAAAGGTGAATATCCCCAGATAAAAACCAGAAAGTAGTTATCTGTGAAACTGCTTGGTAATGTGTGGATTCATCTCCCATAGTTAAACCTTTCTTTTGATTCAGCAGATTGAAAACTATCTTTTTATAGAATCTGCAAGGGAACATTTGGGAACCCATTAAGGCCTATTAGAAAAAATTGAACATTCCCAGGTAAAAACTAGAAAGAAGTTATCTGCAAAACTGCTTGGTATTGTGTGGATTCTTCTCACAAATTTAAACCTTTTTTTTGAATCAGCAGGTTGAAATGACTCTTTTTGGAGAATGTGTGAAGGGGACATTTGGGAGCCCTTTGAGGCCTCTGGGGAAAAACTGAATATCCCCAGATAAAACGCAGAAAGAAGCTATTAGTGAAACTACATGGTGATATGTGGATTAATCTCACAGAGTTAACATTTCTTTTGGTTTATCAGGCTAAATAAGCCTTTTGATAAAATCTAGGAAGGAACATTTTGGACACATCGAGGTCTATTGGAAAAAAAATGGAACATATCCAGATAAGTACTAGAAAAAAAGCTACCTGTGAAACTTCTTGCTGATGTGTGGATTAAACTCTCAGAGTTAAACCTTTCTTTTCATTCAGAAGGTTGGAAACAATCTTTTTGTGGAATCTGTGAAGGGATGTTTGGGAGCCCATTGAGGCCTGTGGGGAAAAACAGAATACCCCCAGATAAAAACTAGAAAGAAGTTATCTGTGAAACTTCTTGTTGATGTCTGGATCCATGTAAAAGAGTGAAAACTTTCTTTCAATTCAGCAGTTTGGAAACATCCTTTTTGAGAAATCTGCAAGGAGACATTTGTGAGCCCATTAATGCCAATGGGGAAAAACTGAGTATCCCTAGATAAAAACTAGAAATAAGCGATCAGTGAAACTGTTTGACGACGTGAGAATTCATCTCACAGAGGTAAACCTTTCCTTTGATTCAGCAAGTTGCAAAAAATATTTGGGAAATCTGTGAAGGGATATTTGGGAGTCCATTGTAGACTCTGGGGAAAAACCTAATATCCAAAGATAAAAACTAGAAAGAAGCTACCTATGAAACAGATTGATGATGTGCGGATTCATCTTAGAGAGTTAAACCTTTCTTTTGATTCAGTATATTGCAAACGCCCTTTTTGTAGAATATGCAAAGGGACATTTTGGAGCCCTTGAATGCCTATTAAAAAAATACCAAGCGTCTTCACATAAAAACTAGAAAGAAGCTATCTGTGAAACTGCTTGGTGATGTGTGCATACATCACACAGATTTAAACCTTTCTTTTGATTCAGCAGGTTGCATCCACTCTTTTTGCAGAATCTCAGAAGGGAAATTTGAAAGTTCATTGAGGAATAAGGAGAAAAACTGAATATTCCCAGAAAAAAAAAAACTAGAATGAAGCTACTTGAGAAACTGCTTGGTGATGTCTGGATTCATCTCACAGAGTTAAACATCTCTCTTGATTCAGCAGGTTGGAGACACTTTTGGAGAATCTGTGAAGGGACATTTGGGAGCTCATTTAGGCCTATGAGCAAAAAACGAATATCTTCAAAAAAAACTAGAAGGAAGCCATCTGTGAAACTGCCTCATCTCAGACTTATAAATGTCTTTTGATTCATCAGGTTGTAAACACTCTTCTTGTAGAATCTGTGAATGGACATTTGGGAGCCCTTTGAGACCAAAGGGAAAAACCAAATATCTCCAGATGAAAACAAGTAAGAAGCTATATGTGAAATTGCTTGGTGATGTGTGGATTCATATCCCAGAGTTAAACCTTTATTTTTCATATGTTGGAGACACTCTTTCAAAAATCTGCAAAGAGATCTTTGGCAGCCCAATGAGGCCCATGGGGAAAAACTGAATGTCCACAGATACAAATTAGAAAGAATCTATCTTTGAAACTGCTTGGTAATTTGTGGATCCATGTCAAAGAGTTAAACCTTTCTTTTGATTCTGAAGGTTGGAAACACTCTTTTTGTAGAATCTGTGAAGGGACATTTGGGACCCCATTGAGGCCTAAGGGGAAAAACCGAATATCCCCAGATGAAAACTAGAAAGAAACTCTCTGTGAAACTGCTTGTTGATGTGTGGATTCATCTCATGGTGTTAAAACTTCTTTGGACTCAACAGGTTGGAAACATTCTTTTTGTAAAATATGTGAAGGAACATTCGGGACTTTGCTGAGGCCTATGGGGAAAACTGAATATCCCCAAATAAAAACTAGATTGAAGCTATTTGTTAAATGGTTTGTATGTGTATTCAACTCACAGAGTTAAACCTTTCTTTCGATTCAGGAGGTTGGAGTTACTTTTTTTGTAGAATCTGCTAAAAGACATTTGGGAGCCCAATGAGGCTTATGGACAAAATCCTAGTATCTCCAAATAAAAACCTTCCTTTTGATTCAGCAGATTGGAAACCCTCTTTTTGTAGAATTTGTGAAAAGATGTTTTGAAGTCATTGAGGCTTATGGAAAAAAAACTAATATATCCAGATAAAAACTAGAACGAAGCAATCTGTGGAACAGCTTGGTAGTATGTGGATTCATCTCACAGAGGTAAAACTTTCTTGTGATTCAGCAGGTTGGAAACACTCTTTCAGTAGTATCTGCAAAGGGACATTTGGAAGTCCATTGTGGCCTAGGAAGAAAAACAGATAATCCCCAGATAAAAACTAGAAAGCCTCTATCTGTGAAAGTGGTTTGTGATGTGTGGATTCATCTCACAAAGTTACACCTTTCTACCGATTCATCAGGTTGGAAACACCATTTTTGTAGAATCTGAAAAGGGACAGTTGGAAGCCCATTGAGGCCTATGAGGAAAAATTGAATATCGCCAGATAAAAACTAGAAAGAAGTCATCTGTGAAACTGCTTGGTGATGTGTGCATTCATCTCACAAATTTAAACCTTCCTTTCAATTCAGCAGCTTGGAAACATTCTTTTTGTTGAGTCTGTGAAGGGACATTTGAAAGCTCCTTGAGGAATAAGGGGAAAATCTGAATATTCCCAGATAAAACTAGAATGAAACTATCTGTGAAACTGTTTGGAGATGTTTGGATTCATCTAACAGAGTTAGGACTTTCTTTTGATACAGCAAGTTGGAAACATTCATTTTGTAGAATATGCGAAGGGACATTTGGGAGCCCTTTGAAGTCTATAAAAAAAGAATACATTAGGATAAATACTAGAATCAGATAAAAGTCAGAAAGAAACTGTGAAACTGCTTTGTGATGTGTGGATTCATCTCACAGAGTAACACCTTTCTTTTGATTCAGCAGATTGGAAACACTCTTTTTGTAGAATCTGCAGAAAGACATTTTGGAACAGTTGTGACCTATGGAGAAAAACTGAATATCCCCAGATGAAAACTAGAAAGAAGCTACTTGTGAAACTGTTTCATGATGTGCAGATTCATCTCACAGAAAAACCTTTATTTTGATTCAACAGGTTTGAAACACTCTTTTTGCAGAACCTGTGAAAAGACATTTCAGAGCCCTTTGAGGCTGATGGGAAGAAAACAATTATCTTTAGATAAAAATTAGAAAGAGGCAATCTGTGAAAAGGCTTGGTGATATGTGGATTCACCTAACAGAGGTAAAACTTTGTTTAGATTCAGCATGTTGGAAACACTCTTTTTGTAGAATCTACAAAGGGATATTTGGGAACCAATTGTGACCTATGGGGTAAAACAAAACATTTCCAGATAAAAACTAGAAAGAAGGTATTTGTGGAGCTGCTTGGGGATGTGTGGATTCATCTCAAAGAGCTAAACTTTTCTTTTGATTCAGCAAGTGGAAAACACTCTTTTTGTAGAATATTTGAAGAAACATTTGGGAGCCCGTTAAGGCCTATGGGGGAAAACAGAATATTCCCAGATATAAACTAGGAAGAAATTATCTGTGAAACTGCTTGGTGATGTGAAGATTCATCTTACAGAGGTAAAACTTTCTTTTGAATCAGCAGATTGGACACACTCTTTGTGTGAATGTACTTTTGGGATCCCAATGAGGCCTATGGAAAAAAACTGAATATCTTCAGATAAAAATTAGGAGGAAGCTATCTGTAGTTTCCCAAAGCAGTTTCGCTTTGTGATTTGTGAATTCATTTCACAGAGTTCAACCTTTCTTTTGATTCAGCAGGTTGAAAACGCTTTGCTTGTAGAATCTGCAAATGCACATTTCAAAGCCCATTGAGGTCTATGCTGAAAAAGTGAATCTCCCTAGGTAAAAACTAGAAAGAATCTGTGAAATTACTTGGTGATGTGTGAATTTATCTGACAGAGTTTAAACCTTTATTTTGATTCGCATGTTGGAGACACTATTTTGTAGAATCTGTAGAGTGATATTTGGGAACTTACTGAGGCCTATGTGCAAAAACGTAATATCTCCATGTAAAAACTAGAAAGAAACCATCTGTGAAGCTGCTTGGTGATGTGTGGATTCATCTCACAGAGTTATACATTCTTTTCATTCAGCAGTTTGGAAACACGCTTTTTGTAGAATCTGCAAATGGACATTTCAGAGCCCACTGTGACTGGTGGGAAAAAATGAATATCTCCAGATAAAAACCGGTAAGAAATTATCTGTGAAATTGCTTGGTGATGTTTGGATTTATCGCAAAGAGTTAAACTTTTCTTTTTTTCACTAGGTTGGGGTCACTTTTTTTTGAAAAATCTGTGAAGGTACCTTTGGGAGCCCATTGACACCTATGGGGAAAAAAACACAGAGATAAGCACTACAAAGAAACTATCTGTGATGTCTGGATTCATTGGAAAGAGTTGAACTTTCTTTTTATTGAGCATGTTGGAAACACTCTTTTTGTAGAATATGTGAAAGGACATTGGGGAATCCATTCAGGCTTAAGAGGAAAAACTGAATATCCCCAGATAAAAACTAAAATGAAACTATTTGTGAAACTGCTTGGCAATATGTCGATTCTTCTCACAGGGTTGGATGTACTGTTTGTTGATCTGTAAATTCATCCCACAGGGTTAAACCTTTCTTCGGATTCAGCAGGTTGGAAACACTATTTTTGTAGAATCTGCAAAAGGACATTTGGGAACCCATTGTGGTTTATGTGGAAAAAAACAAATATCCACAGATAAAACCTAGAAAGAAGCTATCTGTGAAACTGCTTGGTGATGTTTACATTCATCTGACAGAGTTAAACATTTATTTTGATTCAACAGATTGGAAAAACTCTTTCTGTAGAATCTGTGAAGGGATATTTGGGAGCCCTTGGAGGTCTATGGGAAATAACCAAATTTTTCCAAATAAAACTGGAAAGGATCTGTCTGTGAAGTTGCTTGTTGATGTTTAGATTCATCTCATGGATTTAAAACTTCCTTTTGATTCAGCAGGTTGGAAGCACTCTTTTTGTACAAACTGTGAAGGGGCATTTTGAAGACCTTTGACACCTATAGGAAAATATTGAATATCCCCAGATAGAAACTAGAAAGAAGCTATCAGTGAAACTGATTGGTGATGTGTGGAATCCTTTCACAGAGTTAGAAACATTTTTTTGTAGAATCTGTGAAGAGACTTTTCAAAGCCCATTGAGGCCTATGGGAAAAAATTGAACATTCCCAGGTAAACACCCACTGATGCCTGTGAGGAAAAACCAAATATCCCCAGATATAAGAAAGAAAGAAGCTATGTGTGAAACTGCTTGATTTTATGTGGATTCACCTCACAGAGTTAAACCTTTCTTTTGATTCAGCAGGTTGGAAACACTCTGTTTGTAGACTCTGCATAGGGATATTTGGGGGTCAATTGATGCCTATGGAAAAAAACTGAATATCTCCTGATAAAAATTAGAAAGAAGTTATCTGTGAAACTGCTTTGTGACGTGTGGCTTCATCTCACAGCATTAAAACTTTCTTTTGATTCAGCCAGTTGGAAATGCTTTTTTTGAAGAATTTGTGAAGAGAATTTTCAAAGCCTATTGAGGTCTATGGGAAAAACTGAATATCCAGAGATAAAAAGTAGAAATAAGCTATCTGTGAAACTTCTTGGTGATGCATGGATTCATGTCACAGAGTTAAATGTTTCTTTTGATTCAGCAGCTTAGAAACACTCTTTCTGAGAAATCTGCAAGAAGACATTTAGGAGCCCATACACACCTATGGAAAAAAAACGGAATATCTCAGGAAAAAGCTAGAAAGATGCTCTGTGAAACTATTGAAAATGTGTGGATTCGTCTCACATAGTTAAACTTTTCTTTCGCAGGTTGCAAACACTCTTTTTGTAGAATCTGCAAAAAGACATTTGGGAGCCAATTGAGGCCTTCTGGGAAAAAACAAATATTCCCAGATAAAAAACTACAAAAAAGCTATCTGTGAAACTGCTTGTTGATATGTGGATCCACCACAGAGAGTTGAATTTTACTTTTGATTCAACAGGTTGGAAACACTCTTTTTGTAGAATCTGCGAAGGAACATTTTAAAGCCCATTGAGGTCTATGGGGAAATATTGAATATCCCCAGATTAAAAGTAGAAAGAAGTTGTCTGTGAAACTGCTTTGTGATGTTTGCATTAGACTCACAGAGTTAAATTTTTTTTTCTGACCTAGCAAGTTGGAAACACTCTTATTGCAGAATCTGTGAAGGGATATGTGGGAGCCCATTGAGGACTATGGGGAAAAAAGGAATATTTCCAGATAAAAAATAGAAAGAAGTATCTTTTCAACAGTTTTGTGTTTGGTGGAATCATCTCAGAGAGGTAAACCTTTCTTTTGGTTCAGCTAGTTGGAAACACTATTTTTGTAAATTCTGCAAATGGACATTAGGGAGTCCTTTGAGACTAATGGAGAAGGAGATAATATCCCCAGATAAAAACTAGAAAGAAGATATCTGTGAAACTTTTTAGTGGTTTGTGGATTCATCTTACAGAGATAAACTTTTTTTTGACTCTGCAGGTTGGAAACACTCTTTTTGTAGAATCTGTGAAAGGACTTTTCAGAGCCCATTGAGTATTACGGGGAAAAACTGAATATCTGCAGAAAAACTAGAAAGAAGCAATCTGTGAGATGGCTTGGTTATATGAGGACCCATATCACAAAGTTAAGACTTTCTTTTGATGAAGTAGGTTCGGGAACACTCTTTTCATAGAATCTGCGAATAGAATTTTCACGCCCATTGAAGCCTATGGGGAAAAACCTAGTATCCTGAGATAAAAGCTACAAAGAAGCTATGTATGAAACTGCTTGGTGATGTGTAAATTCATCCCATAGAGTTAAACTTTTTCTTTTGATTCAGCAGGTTGGAGACATTCTTTATGAAGAAACTGCAAAGGGACATTTGGGAGCCCAATGAGGACTATTGGGAAAAAATGAATATCTTCAGATAGTAACTAGAAAGAAGCTGTCTGTGAAATTGCTTGGTGATGTGTGGATTCATCCCACAGAGTTAAACCTTTCTTTTGATTCAGCAGATTGGAAACACTCTTTTTGTAGAATGTGCAAAGGGACATTTGGAAGTCCATTGATTTCTTTCTGTAGAATCTGCGAAAGAATATATGGGAGACCATTGAGGCCTATGGGGAAAAACTGAATATCCACACATAAAAAATAGAAAGAAGCTATCTGTGAAGCTGCTTGCTGATGTATGGAATCATCTCACAGAGTTAAACATTTCTTTTGATTCAGCATGTTGGAAACACTCTTTTTGTAGCATCTGCAAAGAAATATTTGGGATCCCATTGTGGTCTAATAGAAAACACATAATATCCCCAGATAAAAACTAAAAAGAAGGTATCTGTGAAACTGCTTTAAGATGTGTGGATTCAACGTGCAGAGTTAAGCCTTTATTTTGGTTCAGCAGGTTGTAAAAACTCTTTTGGTAGAATCTGTGTAAAAACAATTGGGATCCCATTGAGACCTATGTTGAAAAAACGAATATCCCCAGATAAAACTAGAAAGAAGCTATGTGTTAAACTGCTTTGTGATGTGTGCATTCATTTCACAGAGTTAACACTTTCTTTGGATTCACCAGCTTGGAAACACTATTTTTATAGAATCTCCGAATGGACATTTTGGGGGCCATTGAGGCAATGGGAAAAAATGAATACCTTCAGATAAAAACTAGTAAGAAACTATCTGTTAAATTGTTTGGTGATGTGTGGATTCATCTCACAGAGTTAAACCTTTCTTTGATTCAGTAAATTGGAGACATCTTTCTTGCAAAATCTGCAAAGGGAACATTGGGAGCCCATTGAGGCCTATGGGAAAAACAGAAAATCCAAAGACAAAAACTAGAAAGAAGATACCTGTGAAACTTCTCTGTGATGTGTGGATCCATGTCAAAGGGTTAAAACATTCTTTTGATTCAGCAGGTTGGATAAACTCTTTTTGTAGAATCTGCAAAGGGACATTTTGGAGTCCATTGAGTCCTATGGGGAAAAACAGAATATGACCAGATAAAAAGTAGAAAGAAACTATCTGTGAAACTGCTTGGTGATGTGTGGATTAATCTCACAGAGTTAAAACTTTATTGGGATTCACAGAGTTGGAAACGCTCTTTTTGGAAAATATGCAAAGGGACTTTTGCGAGCCAATTGAGGTCTATGGGGAAAAACCGAATATCCCAGGATAAAAACTAGGAGGAATCTATCTGTGAAACTGAATGCTGATGTGTGGATTCATCTCAACGAGTAGAACCTTTCTTTTGATTCAGCAAATTGGAAAAACTTTTTTATAGGAGATGTGAAGAAACATTTGGAAGTCCAATGGGCAAATTGGGAAAAATTGAATATCCCCAAATAAAAACTAGAAGGAAGCTATCTGTGAAACTACTTGGTGATGTGTGGATTCATCTCACAGAGGCAAACCTTTCGTTTGTTTCAGCATGTTGAGACAACGTTTTTGTGAATCTATGAAGGAACTTTTGGGAGCTCTCTGGGGCCTACAGGCAAAAACCAAATATCCACAGATAAAAACTAGAATGAAGCTATTTGTGAAACTGCTTTGTAATATGTGGATTCATGTCACTGAGTTAAACCTTTCTTTTGATTCAACAGGTTGGAGGAACTCTTTTTGTAGAATCTGCATACAGACATTTGGGGGCCCATTGTGGCCAATGGGAAATACTGATTATCTCCAGATAAAAACTAGTAAGAAGTTATCTGTGATATTGCTTAGTGATATGTGGATTTATCTCAGAGAGGTAAACTTTTTTTTTTTTTTTTAGTAGGCTGGAAACACTCTTTTGTAGAATCTGTGAGGGGACATTTGTGAGTCCATTGTGCCCTAAGAAGAAAAACAAAATCCCCAGATAAAAACTAGAAAGAAGACATCTGGAAACTGATCTGTAACGTGTGGATCCATGTCAAAGAGTCAAAACATTCTTTTGATTCGGCGAGTTGGAAAATCTGTGAAGGGACATTTGGGAGCCCATTCAGTCCTATAGGGAAAAAGGGAACATCCCCAAATAAGAACTAGAAAGAAGCTTTCTGTGAAACTGCTTGGTGATGTGTGGATTAATCTCACAGAGTTAACCCTTTCTTTTGATTCATGAGGTTGGAAACACCCTTGTTAGAAAGTAGGTGAAGGGACATTTGTGAGCCCATTGAGGCATATAGGGAAAAATGGAATATTCCCAAATAAAATTAGAAAGAAGCTATCTGTGAAATTGATTTGTGATGTGTGGATTAATCTAACTGAGTTAAACTTTTCTTTTGATTTAGCAGATTGGAAACACTTTTTGTAGGATATATGAAGAATGATTTTGTAACCCAATGCAGCCTATGGGGAAAATTGAATATCCCCAAATAAAAAGCAGAAAGAAGCTATCTGTGAAACTGCTTGGCAATGTGTGGATTCATCTCACAGAGTTAAAACTTTCTTTTGATTCAGCAGGTTAGAAACACTCTTTCTGTACAATCTATGAAGGGACATTTGGGAACCAATTGTGTCCTATGGGGCAAAAGTTAATATCCCCAGATAAACACAAGAAAGAAGTTTTCTTTGAAACCCCTTCGTGATGTGTCGATTCATTTCACAGAGTTAAAACTATCCTTTGATTCAGCAGATTGGAAACACTCTTTTTGTAGAATCTCCAAAGGGATATTTGAAAGCCCATTAAGGGCTATGGTGAAAAACATAATAGTCCTTGTTAAAAACTAGAAAGAAGTTTTCTGTGAAACTGCTTGGTGATTTGTGGATTCAACTCACAGAGTTAAACCTTTCTTCTGATTCAGCATGTTGCAAATGCTCTTTTTGTAGAATCTGTGAAGGGGCATTTAAGAGCCCATATAGACCTACAGACAAAATCAGAATATCCATAGATTAAAAACTAGAAAGAAAATATGTTAGAAACTGCTTCATAATGTGTGGATTTATCTTACAGAGTTAAACTTTCCCTTTGATTCAGCAGGGTGTAAAAACTCTTTTTATAGAATGTGCAAATGGACATTTCAATGCCCATTGAGGCCTATTGGGAAAAAAATAACCCCAGATATAAACTAGAAAGAAACTATCTGTGAAACTGTCTGGAGATGTGTGGGTTCATCTCACAGAGTTAAACCTTTCTTTTGATTCAGCATTATGGAAACACTCTTTTTGTAGAATCTGTGAGGGGACATTTGGGAGTCGATTGAGGCCTATGGGGAAAAAATGAATATCTTCAGATAAAAACTAGAAGGAAGCTATCTCTGAAACTACTTGATAATGTGTGGATACACGTCACAGTGTTAACCATTCCTTTTGATTCAGCAGGATGGAAACACTGTTTTTGTAGAATCTGCAAAGGGACATTTGGAAGCCCATTGAGGCCTGCAGTGAAACATGGAATATACCCAGATAAAATCTAGAAACAGCTTTTTCATGTGTGGATTCATCTCACAGAATTAAACCTTTTCCTTGATTCAGGAGTTTGGAAACACTCTTTTTGTAGAATCTGTGAAGGGAAATTTGGATCCCATCGAGGTTTATGGGGAAAGAAAATATCATCAGATAAAAACTTAAAAGAAGCTATCTGTAAAACAGGTTTTTGTTGTTTGGATTCATCTCACAGAGTTACATGTTGTTTTTGATCCAGCATGTTGGAAACACACTTCTTGTAGAATCTGTGAAGGAATGTTAGGGAGTACATTGATGCCTACGGAGAAAAATCGAATATCCCCAACTAAAAACTGGAAAGAACCTCTCTGTGCAACTGCTTTATGATGTGTGGATTCATCTCACTGAGTTAAACCTTTCCTTTGATTCATCAGGTTGGAAACACTTTTTTGTAGGATATGTGAAGAAATATTTGGGAGTCCAATGAGGCCAATGGGGAAAAACTGAGTATCTACAAATATAAATTAGAAAGGAGCTCTCTGTAAAACTGCTTGGTGATGTGTGGATTCATCTCACAGAGTTAAACCTTTCGTTTGATTCAACAGGTTGGAAACATTCTTTTGGTAGAATCTGCCAAGAGACATTAAGGAATCAAATGTGTCCTACAAGGCAAAAGTGAATATGAGCAGATAAAAACAAGAAAGAAGTTGCCTTTGCAATGCCTTGGTGGTGTGTGGATTCGTTTCACAGTGTTGAAACTTTGTTTTGATTCAGCAGGTTGGAAACACTCTTTTTGTACAATCTGCAAAGGGACATTTGAAAGCCCATTGAGGTCTATGGAGAAAAACCGAATATCCTTAGATAAAAAGTTGAAAGAAGTTATCTGAAAAACTGCTTTGTGATGTTCAAATTCAACTCTAACAGCTAAATTTTCCTTTCATTCAGCAGGTTGTAAACACTCTTTCTGTAGAATCTGCGAAGAGACTTGGGAAGCCCATTGTGGACTGTTGGGAAAAAATGAATATCACCAGGAAAAAAAAAAAAAAAAAACAGAAAAAAGCTATGTGTGAAACTACTTTGTCAGGTTGTCAGGTGTGCATTCATCTCACAGAGTTTAATATTTCTTTTGATCCAGTGGGATGGAAAAAATGCTTTTTGTAAAATCTGTGAAGGGACATATGGGAGCCCATTGAGGTCCATGGGGAAAAACTGGGTATTTCCATATAAAAACTAGAAAGAAGCTATCTGTGAAACTGCTTTGTGATGTGTGGTTGCATCTCAAAGATTTAAACCTATCTTTTGATTCAGAGGTTGGAAACACTCTTTTTGTGGAATCTGCAAAGGGACATTTTAAAGCTCATTGACGCCTATGGGGAAAACAGAATATCCCCAGATAAAAACTGGAAAGAAGCTCTCTGTGAAAGTGTAGTGTGTTGTGTGGTTTTATCTCACAGAGTTAAACTTTATTTTGTTTCAGCAGATTGGAAGCACTTTTTTTGTAGAATCTGTGATGGGACACTTGGCAGCCCATTGTGGCCTATTGGGAAAAACCAAATATCCCCATACAAAAACTGGAAAGAAGATATCTCTGAAACTAGCTGGTGATGTGTGGATTAATCTCACCGTGTTAAACCTTTCTTTTGAATCAGCAGGTTGGAAAAACTCTTTTTGTAGAATCTGTGAAGGGACATTTGGGAGCCCATTGTGGCTTATGGCTAACAATGGAATATCCCAAGATAAAACTAGAAATAGTATATCTGTGAAATTGCATTGTGATGTGTGAATTCATCTCACAGGGTTAAACCTTTGTTTTGATTTAGTAGGTTGAAGACACTGTTTATGTAGAATCTGCAAAGGGACATTTGGGAGTCCATTGAAGCCTATGGGGTCAAACTGAATATTTTCAGAGAAAAACTAGAAAGAAGCTATCTGTGAAATGTCTTTGGGATGTGTGGATTCATCTCACAAAATTTAACTTTTCTTTTGATTCAGCAGGTTGGAAACACTCTTTTTGTAGAATTTGCGAAGGAACATTTGGGAACCCATTGTGGCCTATTGGGAAAAACTGAATATCTTCAGATAGAAACTAGAAAAAGGAATCTCTGAAACTGATGAGTGATGTATGGATTCATCTCACAGAGTTGCACGTTTATTTTGATTCAGCAGGTTGCAAACACACATTTTATGGAATCTCCGAAGGGACATTTTAGAGACCATTGAAACCTGTGAAGAAAAATCGGATATCTCCAGATAAAAATTAGAAAAACCTATGTGTGAAACTGCTCAGTGATGTGTGGATTCATCTGACAGATTTACAGGATTCTTTTGATTCACCTGGTTGGAAACATTCTTTTTGTAGAATCTCCAAAGGGATATTTGAGAGCCCATGGAGTTCTAAGAGGAAAAACGAATATCCTCTGCCAAAACAAAACTGGAAAGAAGCTATTTGTGAAACTGCTTTGTGATGTGTGGATTCATCTCATAGTGTTTAACCTTGTCTTTTGATTTAGCCAGTTGGAAACATGCTTTTTGTAGAATCTTCGAAAGGACATCTGTGAGCCCATTGAGTCCTATGGGGAAAAACCGAATATCCCCATGTAAAATCTAGAGAGAATCTATCTTAAAAATGGCTTTATGATGTGTGATTTCATCTCATAGAGTTAAAGCTTTCGTTTGATTCAGCAGGTGGAAACACACTTTTTGTACAATGTGCAAAGGAACATTTGGAAGACATTCAAAGCCTGTGGGGAAAGCTGAATATCCACAGATAAAAACTAGAAAGACACTACCTGTGAAACTCTGTGGTGATGCGCCATTTCATCTCACAGAGTTACACATTTCTTTTAATTCACCAGATTGGAAACACCCTTTTTTTTTTTAGAATCTGAGAAGGGATATTCGGGAGCCCATTGAGGAATAAAGGGAAAAACAGAATTTCCCAAATGAAAACTAGAAAGAAGGTATCCATGAAACTGCTTTGTGATGTGTGGATTCATCTGACAGAGTTAAACCTTTCTTCTGATTCAGTGGGTTGGAAACACTTTTTTGTAGAATCTGCGATGGGACATTTTGGAGCCCATTTTGGCCTATGGGGAAGAAACAGATTTCCCCAGAAAAAAACTAGAAAAAAGCTATCTGTGATATTGCTTTGTGACGGGTGAATTCATCTCTGAGAGTTAAAGTGTTCTTTTGGTTCAGTAAGTTTGAAACAATCTTTTTGTAGAATATGTGAAGGGGCACTTGGGAGCACATTGTAGCCTATGGGGAAAACCCGAATATCCACAGATAATAACTAGAAAGAAACTTCTGTGAAACTGGTTTGCAATGTGTGGGTTCATCTTACAGAGTTAAATTTTTCTTTTGATTCAGCAGGTTGGAAACTCTTTTTATAGAATCTGTGAAGGGATATTTGGGAGCCCATTTACACCAATGGGGAAAAACAAAATGTCCCCAAATAAAAACTAGAAAGAAGCTGTCTGTGAAACTGGATTTTGATGTGTGGATTCATCTCACAGAGTTAAACATTTCTTTTGATTCAGCAGGTTGGAAACACCCTTTTTTTAGTCTATCCTAAGGGACATTTGGGATCACATTGTGACCTATGGTGAAAATCTGAATATACCCAGATATAAATGAGAAGGAAGTTAACTATCTGTGAAACTACTTTGTAATGGGTGGATTTATCTCACAGAGTTAAATCTTTCTTTTGATTCAGCAGGTTGGAAACACCCTTTTGTAGAATCTGAGAAGGGACATTTGGGAGCCAATTGAGGCCTATGGGGAAAAACAGAATATCCCCAGATAAAGACTAGAAAAAAGCTATCTGTAAAACTGCTTTGTGATGTGTGGTTTCATCTCACAGAGTTAAACCTTTCTTTGATTCAACAGGTTGGAAACGCTCTTTTTGTACAATCTGCGAAGGGACATTTTGGAGCGCATTGACTGTTATGGGGAAAAACTGAATATCCCCAGTTTCAAACTAAAAAGAAGTTATCTGTGAAACTGCTTTGTGATGTGTGGCTTTATCTCACAGAGTTAAACCTTTCTTTTGATTCAGCAGGTTGGAAACACTCTTTTTGTACAATCTGTGAAGGGACATTTCAGAGCCCATTGATGCTTATGGGGAAAACCAGAATATCCCCAGTTAAAAACTAGAAAGAAGATGTCTGTGAAATTGTTTTGTGAAGTGTGGATTTATCTCACAGAGTTAAACTTTTCTTTTGATTTGGCAGGTTGAAAACTATTTTTTGTAGAATCTGCGAAGGGACATTTGGGAGCACATTGAAGCCTATCCGGAAAAACGAAATGTCCCCAGATAAAAACAAGAAAGAAGCTATTTGTGAAAGTAATTGTTGATGGGTGGATTAATCTCACAGATTTACATCTTCCATTTGTTTCAGCAGGTTGGAAACACTCATTTTGTGGAATGTGTGAAGGGACATTTGGGAGCCCATTGGGCCTATGCAGAAAAACAAAATATCCCAGATAAAAACTAGACAGAAGCTACATGTGAAACTACTTGGTGATGTGTAGATTCATTTAAGAGTGTATAACTTTCTGTTGATTCAGCAGGTTGCATAGACTCTTTTTATATAATCTGCAAAAATCATTTTTGAGCCCATTGAGATCTATGAGGAAAACTGAATATCTCCAGATAAAAACTACAATGAAGGTATCTGTGAAACTGTCTTGCTGATGTGTGGATTCATCTCACAGAGTTGAAACTTTCTTTTGATACAGTACGTTGGAAACAGGTTTTTTGTCAAATCTGGAAAGGGACATTTGGGAGCCCATTTAGGCCTATGGAAAAAAGCTGAATATCCCCAGATAAAAACTAAAAATAACCTATCTGTGAAACTGCTTTTTGGTCTGTGGATTCATCTCGCCGAATTAAACATTTCTTTTGATGGAGCAAGTTGGAAACACACTATTTGTAGAATCTGAAAGGATTTCTCAGAGCCCATAAAGTCCAAAAAGAAAAACCAAATATCCAAAGCTAAAAATCTAGAAAGAAGCTATCTGTGAAACTGCTTTGTGATGTGTAGATTCATCCATCAGAAGCAAACCTTTCTTTTGATTCAGCAAGTTGGAAACACTTTTATTTGTAGAATCATCAAAGGGACATTTGGGAGCCCATTGAGGACTACGAGGAAAAACCATATATCCTCAGATATGAACTAGAAAGAAGCTATCTGTGAAATTGCTTTGTGATGTGTGGATTCACCTATCAGAGATAAACCTTTCTTTTGATTTGGCAGGTTGGAAACACTCCTTTTGCAGAATCTCTGAAGGGACATTGGGGAGCACATTCAGGCCTATGGACAAAAGCCAAATATCTCCAGAAAAACCTCAAAAGAATCTATCTGTGAAACTACTTTGTAATGAGTGGATTCATATCACAGTCTCAAACCTTTCTTTTGATTCAGCAGGTTGGAAACACTCTTTTTGTAGAATATGCAGAAGAAAACTTGAGAGCCCATTAAGGACAATGGGGAAAAATGATAACCCCAGATAAAAACTAGAAGGAATCCTTCTGTGAAACTGCTTTGTAATATGTGGACTTATCTCACAGAGTTAAATTTTTCTTGTGATTCAGCAGGTTGGAAACACTTTTTTTGTAGGATCTTCAAAGGGACATTTCGGAGTCCATTGATGTCTATGCAGAAAATACGAATGTCCCCAGATAAAAACTAGAAATAAGCTATCTGTGAAACTGCTTTATGATGTTTGGATTCGTCTCACAGAGTTAAACGTTTCTTTGGATTCAGCAGGTTGGAAACACTCTTTTTGTAGAATTGGCAAAGGGACATTTGGGATCACATTGAGGAAAATGAGGAAAAACGAATATCCCACAATAAAAACTAGAAGGAAGCTATCTGGGAAACTACTTTGTGGTGCATTGATTCAGCAGGTTGGAGAAACTCTTTTTTGTAGACTATGCGAAGGGACACTTGGAAGCCCATTGAAGCCTATCGGGAAAAATATCCCCAGATAAAAACTAGAAAGAAGCCTCCTGTGAAACTGCTTTGTAATGTGTGGATTCATCTCAAAGAGATATATATTTTTTTTTATTAGGCAAGTTGGAAACACTCGTTTTGTAGAATCTGTGAAGGCACATTTGGGAGCCCCTTGAGGCCTATAGGGAAAATCCAAATATCCCCTGATAAAAACTAGAAATATCTTCTGATAAAAACTGTGAAACTGCTTTGTGATGGGTGGATTCATCTCACAGAGTTACACATTCCTTTTGATTCAGCAAGTTGGAAAAACTCTTTTTGAAGAGATGGCGAAGAGACATTTAGGATCACATTGAGGCCAATGAGGAAAAATGAATATTCGATGTTAAAAACTGGAAAGAAGTTATCTGTGAAAGTGTTTTGTGATGTGTAGATTCATCTCACATAGGTAAACCTTTCTTTTGATTCAACCGGTTGGAAACACTCTTTTTGTAGAATCTGTGAAGGGACATTTGGGAGCCCATTAAGGCGTATGGGGTAAATCCGAATATCTCCAGATAAAAACTAGAAATAACCTACCCATGAAACTGCTTTGTGATGGGTGGATTCGTCTCACAGAGTTAAATATTTATTTTGATTCAGCAGGTTGGAAACACTGTTTTCGTAGGATCAGTGAAGGAATACTTGGAAGCCTAATGAGGCCTATAATGAAATTTGAGTATTCCCAGATAAAAACTAGAAGGAAGCTATCTGTGAAACTGCTATGTGATGTGTGGATTCATCTTAGAGAGTTTAACATTTCTTTTGATTCAGCAAGTTGGAAACAATCTTTTCCTAAATCTGCAAAGGGATTTTCGGGAGCCCATTAAGGCCTATGGGGAAATACTGAATATCCCCAGATAAAAACTAGAAAGAAGTTTTCTTCTAAAGTGCTTTGTGATGTGTGGATTCATCTATCGTAGCTAAACCTTTCTTTGATTCAGCAAGTTGGAAATACTCCTTTTGTAGAATCTGCAAAGCGACATTTCAGAGTCCATTGAGGCCTGGGGGAAAAACAGAATATCTCCAGATAAAAACATAAGGAAGCTACTGGAGAATCTAGGTTTCAATGTGTGGATTCATCTCACAGAGGTAAACCTTTCTTCAGATACAGCAGGTTGGAAACACTATTTTTGTAGAATCTACAAAGGAACACTTGAAAGTCCTTTGAGGACTATGTGGAATAATAATATCACTAGATGAAAACTAGAAAGAAGCTACGTGTGAAACTACTTTGTGATGTGTGGATTCACCCATCAGAGATAAACCTTTCTTTTGGTTCAGAAGATTTGAAACAATCTTTTTGTAGAATCTGCAAAAGGACATTTGAAAGCCTATTGAAGCCTATGAGGAAATACTGAATATCCTCAGATAAAAACGAGAAAGAAGCGATCCCTGAATGTGTTTTGTGATATGTGCATTTGTCTCTCAGATTTAAACATTTATTTGGATTCAGCAGGTTGGAAACACTCTGCTTTTAGGATCTGGTAATGGAAATTTCAGAGCCCATTGAGGCCTAAAAGGAAAAACTGAATATCTATAGAGAAAAAGTAGAAAGAAGCTATCTTTGAAACTGCTTTGAGATACGTAGATTCATCTCATAGAGTTAAAATTTTCTGTTGCATCAGTAAGTTGGCAACCCTCCTTAAGTAGAATCTGGGAAGGGACATTTTGGAGCTTATTGAATATCACCAGATAAAAACTATAATGAAACTCTCCGTGAAACTGCCTTGTGTGGTGTGGATTCATCTCACAGAGCTAAATCTTTCGTTTAAATGAGCAGTTTGGAAATTCTCTTTTTGTATAATCTGTGAAGGGTCTTTTCAGAGCTAATTGTGGCCTATGGGTAAAAACAAAATATCCCACATAAAAAGTTGAAAGAAGCTATCTGTGAAACTGCTTTATGATATGTGGATTCCTCTTACAAAGTTAATCCTTTTTTCGTTTCAGCAAGTTGGAAACATTCCTTTTATAGAATCTGTGAAGAGACAATTTGGAGCCCATTGAGGCATATGGGGAAAAGCTGAATATTCACTGATAAAAACTAGAAATAAGCTATCTGTTAATCTGTTTTGTGAAGTGTGGCTTCAGCTCACAGAGTTAAACCTTTTTATTTTTATTTTTTTTTGATTCAGCTGTTTGAAAACACTCTTTTGGCAGAATCTGCAATGGGACATTTAAGAGCCCATTGAGGCATACGGGGAAAAAATGAATAACCCTGGATAGGAACTACAAAGAAGCTATCTGTGAAACTGCCCTGTTATGTGCAGATTCATTTTGCAGAGTTAAACTGTGTTTTTGATTCATTAGGTTGGAAACACTCTTTTTGTAGAATCTGCAAAGGGGCATTTGGGAGTCCATTGATTCCTATTGGGAAAAACTGAATGTTCCCAGATGAAAAAAGAAAGAATCTCTCTGTGAAACTGCTTGGTGATGTGAAAATTAATCTCACAGAGGTAAACTTTTCCTTTGATTCAGCTGGTTGGGAATACCCTTTTTGTAGAATCTGCGAAGGCACATTTGGGAGCCCTTTGAGGCCTAAGCAGAAAAACCTAATATCCCAAGATAAAAACTAGAAAGAAGCTATCTGTGAAACAGCTTAGTAAAGTGTTTATTCATCTCACAGCAGTAAAACTTTCTTTTGATTCACCAGGTTGGAAACACTTTTTTGTAACATCTGTGAAGGGACATTTAGGAGCACTTTGAGGCCTAAGGGGGAAAACCAAACATCCCCAGATAAAAACTAGAAAGAAGTTAACTGCAAAACTGTTTTCAGATGTGTCCCTTCATCTCAAACAGTTACACCTTTTTTTTTATTCAACAGGTTGGAAACCCTCTTCTGTAGAACCTCTGAAGGGACATTTGGGAGCCATTGAGGCCTATGGGAGAAGCCAAATATCCGCAGATAAAAACTAGAAAGGATCTATCTGTGAAACTGCGTTGTGAAGTGTTGATTCAGCCCAAAGTGTTTAACATTTTTTTTCTTTGATTCAACAGGTTGGAAATATGATTTTTTTAGAATCTGCAAGGGACATTTGGAAGCCCTTTGAGGCCTAAGGGGAAAAACTGAAGTAGGTTGGAAACACTGTTTTTGTACAAACTGTGAAAAGACATTTGGGAGCCCATTTAGGCCTCTTGGGAAAAGAGAATATCCCCAGGTAAAATTGAGAAAGAAGCTTTCTGTGAAAGTGCTTATGTGTGGATATATCTCACAGAGTTAAACCTTTGTCTTGATTCAGCAGATTGGAAACACTCTTTTTGTAGACTGTGTGAAGGAACATTTTGAAGCCCATTGTGGTCTATGTGGAAAAATTGAATATCCCCAGATAAAAACTGGAAAGAAGTTATCGTAAAAATGCTTTCTGACGTGTGGATTCATCTCAAAGAGTTAAAACTTTCTATGGATTCAGCAGGATAACAACACTCTTTTTGTAGAATCTGAAAAGGGACATTTTGGAGCCCATTGAGACCTATGGGGAAAAAAAAAACACAGAATATCTTCAAATAAAAACTAGAAAGAAGCTATCTGTGAAACAGCTTTCTGGAGTGTGGATTCATCTCATGCAGTCAAAACTTTCTTTCCATTTAGTTGGTTGGAAACACTCTTTTTGTAGAATCTGTGAAGAAACATTTGAGAGCCCTTTGAGGTCTACAGGGAAAAACTGAATATCCCCAGATAGAAACTAAAAGGAAGCTATCTGTGAAATGCTTTTTAATGTGAGGATTCATCTCACAGAGTTAAACCTTTCTTTTGATTCAGCAGGTTGGAAACACTTTTTTTGTAGAACCTGCAAAGGGATATTTGGTAGCCCATTGAGGCCTCTGGGGAAAACCTGAATATCCCAAGTTAAAAACTATAAAGAAGCCATTTGTGAAAATGCTTTGTGATGCGTCTATTGATCTCACATAGTTAGACCTTTCTTTGGATTCAGCAGATTGGAAGCACTCTTTTTGTAGAACCTCTGAAGGGATATTTGGGAGCCCATTGAGGGCTTTGGGGGAAACCAAATATCCCCAGATAAAAACTAGAAAGAAGCTATCTTTGAAACTTCTTTGTGAAGTGCCAATTAATCTCACAGAGTTTAAGTTTCTTTCCATTCAGTAGGTTGGAAACATTCTTTTTGTAGAATCTGTGAAAGGACATTTTGGGACCCATTGAGGCATATGGGGAAAAACTGAATATCCCAACATTAAAACTACAAAGAAGCTATCTGTGAAATTGATTTCTGATGTGTGGATTCATCTCACAGAGATAAACCTTTCTTTTGATTCATCAGGTTGGAAACACTCTTTTTGTAGAATCTGTGAAGGGACATTTGGAAGCCCATTGTGGCCTATCAGAAAAAAACAAATATCCCAAGATAAAACTAGAAAGAAGCTAACTGTGGAACTGCTTGGTGATGTGTGGATTCATCTCACAAAATGAAAACTTTCCTTTGATTCAGCAGGTTGGAAACACTCTTTTCATAGAACCTGCAAAGGGATATTTGGGAGCCCATTGATTCCTAAGGGGAAAAACTGAATATCCCCAGATAAAAAAAAAAAAAAAAAAAAAAAAGAAAGAAGCTCTCTGTGAAACTCTTTTGTGTTGTGTGGATTCATTCCACAGTGTTAAACCTTTGTTTTCATTCAGCAGGTTGGAAACAATCTTTTGTGGCATCTGCAAAAGGACATTTTGGAATCCATTGAAGCCTGTGGGGTAAAAAATAATATTTCCAGATAAAAAGAAAGAAACTATCTGTGAAACTGATTGCTGATGTGTGGATTCATCTCACACATTTAAACCTTACTTTTGATTTAGCAGGTAGGAAACACAATTTTTTTGAACCTGCAAAGAAGCATTTGGTAGCCCAACAATTAGTGTGGGGAAAAACAGAATATCCCCAGATGAAAAAGAGAAAGAAGCTATCTGTGAAACTACTTGGTGATGTGTATATTAATCTAACAGAGTTAAACTGTTCTTTGACAGAGCAGGTTGGAAACACTCTTTTTGTCGAATATGTGAAGGTACTTTTCAGAGCACATTGAGGCCTATGGGGAGAAACAGAATATCCCCAGATACAAACTCAAACGAAGCTATCTGTGAATCTGCTTTGTGATGTATGGGTTCATCTCACAGAGGTAAACCTCTCTTTTAATTCACTAGGTTGAAAACACGCTTTTTGTAAAATCTGCAAAAAGACATTTGGGAACCCATTATTGCCTACAGGGGAAAACCCAATACACTCAGATAAAAACTAGAAAGAAGCTATTGGTGAAACTGCTTTGTGATGTGTGGATTCAACTCACAAAATTAAACTTTTGTTTTGACTAAGTAGGTTGGAAACAATCCTTTTGTAAATCTGTGAAAAGACATTTGGGAGCCCATTGAGGCCTATGGGGAAAAGAGAATATCCCCAGATAAACACTAGAAAGAAGCTATCTGTGACAGTGTTTGCGATGTGTGGATTCATCTCACAGAGTTAAACTTTTGTCTAGATTCAACAGTTTGGAAGCACTCTTTTTGTAGATCCTGTGAAGGAATATTTTGAAGTGAATTGTGGCCTATGGGGAAAAACTGAATATTCCCAGATAAAAACTACAAAGGAGTTATTTGTCAAATGATTTTCCTATGTGTGGATTCATCTCAAAGAGATAAATCTTTCTTTTGAATCAGCAGGTTGACAACACTCTTATTGTAGAATCTGCAAAGGGATATTTGTGAGCCCATTGAGTCCTATGGGACAAAACTGAATATCTACACATAAAAACTAGAAAGAAGCTCTCTGTGAAACAAATTTGTGATGTGTGGATTCATCTCATGCAGCAAAAACTTCCTTTTGATTCAGCAGGTTGGAAAAACTATTTTTGTAGAATATGTGAAGAAAGATTTGGGAGCCCATTGAGGCCTATGGGGAAAAACTGAATATCCCCAGGTCAAAACTAAAAGGAAACTATCTGTGAAACTGCTTGATGATTTGAAGATTCATCTCACAGAGTTAAACTTTTCTTTTGATTTAGCAGTTTGGAAACTTTTGTTTTGTTCAATCTGCAAAGGGACATTTAATAGCCCATTGGGGCCTAAGGGGAAGCAGAGAATATCCCCAGTTAAAAGCTAGAAAGAAGCTATCTGTGAAACTTCTTGTTGATGTTTGGATTCATCTCACAGAGTTACATGTTTATTTTGATTCACTCGGTTGGAAACACTCTTCGTAGCATCAGCAAAGGGATATTTGGGAGTCAATTGAAGTCTATGGGGAAAAATCTAATATCCCACCAAAAGAACCAGAAAGAAGCTCTTGGTGAAACTGCTTTGTGATGTGTGGATTCAACTCACATACTTTAACCTTTCTTTTGATTCAGCAGGATGAAAACACTCTATTTTTAGAATCTCTGAGGAACATTTTGGGAGCTCTTTTTGGCCTATGGGGAAAAATTGAATATCCACAGATAAAAACTAGAAAGAAGTTATGTGCAAAACTGCTTTGTGATGTGTGGATTCATCTCACAGAGTTAATTTTTTCTTTTGATTCAGCAGGTTGGAAACATTTTTCTTTGTAGAATCTGTGAAAGGATATTTGGGAGCCCTTTGAGGCCAATGGGAAAAAACAGAATATCCCCAGATAAAAACTAGAAAGAAGCTATCTGTTTAACTGCTTTGTGATATGTGGATTCATCTCACAGTGATAAAACTTTATTTTGATTCAGCAGGTTAGAAATACTCTTTTTGTAGAATCTTCAAATGGACATTTAGGAGCCCATTCATGCCTACATGGAAAACCCAAATATTCCCAGATGAAAGCTAGAGAGAAAGTATCTGTGAAGTTAATTTTTGATGCGTGGATTAATCTTACAGAGCTAAAATTTTCTTCTGATTCAGTAGGTTGGAAACACTCTTTCTGTAGAATCCATGAAGGGACACTGGGGAGCCCATTGTGGCTTATGGGGAATCTCACAGAGTTAAACCATTCTTTTGATTCAGCAGGTTGGAAACACTCTTTTTGTAGAATATGAGAATCTGTGAACGGATATTTGAATACACATTGAGCCCTATGGGGAAAAAACCGAATATCCACAGTTAAAAATTAGAAAGAAATTATTTGTGAAACTGGTTTATGATTTATGGATTCAGCTCACAGAGTTAAATGTTTCTTTTGATTCAACAGGTTGGAAACACTCTTTTTGTGTGAAGGAACATTTGGGAGTTTATTTTGGCCTATGGGGAAAACCCAAATATCCCAAAATAAAAACTCGAGAAAAGCTATCTGTGAAATTAGTTTGTAATATTTGGATTCATCTCACAGAGATTAGCCTGTCTTTTGACTCAGCAAATTGGAAACAGTCTTTTTGTAGCATCTCTGAAGCACCATTTGGGAGCCCTTTGAGGCCTGTGGGAAAAACCTAATATCCCCAGATACAAACTAGAAGGAAGTTATCTGTGAAACTACTTTGTGATGTGTGGATTTATCTCACAGAGTTAAACCTTTCTTTTGATTCAACAGGTTGTGAACACTTTTTTTTGTAGAATCTGCAAAAAAACATTTGGGAGCCCATTGTGGCCTATGGGGTAAAACTAAATATCCCCAGATAAAAAGTCAAAAAAAGCTACCTGTACAAAAGCTTTATGATGTGTGGATTCATCTCACAGAGTTAAACCTTACTTTAGATTCAGCAGTTTGTAAGAACTCTTTTTGTAGAGTCTTCGAAGGGATGTTTTAGAGTCCTTGGTGCCTATGGGGTAAAACAATATCTCCAGATAAGAACTAGGAAGAAGGTATCTGTGAAGATACTTTGTGATATGTGGTTTACCTCACAGAGTTAAATATTTCCTTTGTTTCAGCAGGTTGGAAACACTCATTTTTTAAAATCTGCACAGCAGCATTTCAGAACCCATTGTAGCCTGTAAGGAAAAACAGAATATTCCAGATAAAAACTAGAAAGGCGCTATCTTGGAAACGGCTTTGTGATGTCTGGATTCATCTGACAGAGTTACACCTTGGTTTTGATTTAGCAGTTTGGAAATCCTCATTTTGCAGAATATGCAAAGGGAATTTTAAGAGCCCATTGGAGTCTATAGAAAAAAATAAATATCCCCAAATAAAAACTGGAAAGAAGCTTTCTGAGAAACTGCTTTGTGATGTGTGGATTCATCTCACAGAGTTAAACCTTTCTTGGTTGGAAACACTCCTTTTGTAGAATCTGCAAAGGGACATTTGGGAGCCATTTGTGGCATATGAGTAAAAACCAAATATATCCAGATAAAAACTAGAAAGAATCTAAATGTGAAACTGTTTTTTTATGTGTGGATTTATCTCACAGAGATTAACCTTTCTTTTGATTCTGCAGGTTGGAAACACTCTTTGTGTAGAATCTGTGAAGAAACATTTGGGAGGCCTTAAAGGCCTCTGGAGAAAAACTTAATATCCTGAGATAAAAGCAACAAAGAAGCTATCTGTGAAACTACTTTGTGATCTGTTGATTTATCTCATTGAGTTATGCTTTTCTTTTGATTCAGCAGGTTATAAACATATTTTTTGTAGTATCTGCCAAGAAACATTTGGGTTCCTATTGTGGCCTATGGGGAAAAACTGAATATCCCCAGATAAAAACTAGAGAAAAGCTATCTGTACAACTGCTTTGTGATTTGTGGATTCATCTCATAGAGTTAAAACTGTCTTTTGATTCATCAGGTTGGTAAAACTCTTTTTGTAGAATCTACGGAGGGATGTCTAAGACCAATTTGAAACCTATGGGGAGAAAACTAATATCCCCAGAAAAAAACTAGAAAGAAACTATTTGCTGAACCTGCTTTGTAATGTGTGGATTCATCTCAAAGAGTTAAACTTTCTCTGATTCCACAGGTTGGAAACACTGTTTTGTAGAATCATCAAAAGGATGTTTGTGTGCCCATTGAGGCCTATGGGGGAAAAACAAAATACTCCCCGATAAAAACTAGAAAGAATCTATCAATGAAACTGCTTTTTGATATCCAGATATATCTCACAGAGTTAAACATTTCTATTGATTAAACAGTGTGGAAACTTTTTTTTAAGAATCTGCAAAGGGACATTTAGGAGCCCATTGTGTCCTAGGAGAAAAACTTAATTTCCCCAGATAAAAACTGGAAAGAATCTATCTGTGAGACTATATTGTGATGTGTGTATTCATTTCACAAAGTTAAACCTCTTTTTATATTCAGCAGGTAGGAAACACTCTTTGTATAATGAGTGAAGGGACATTTGGGAGCCTCTTCAGGCCTAAGAAAAAAATCTAATATCCCCAGATAAAAACTAGGTAGAAGCTATCTGTGAAAGTGTGTTGTGATGAGTGGATTTATCTCACAGAGTGAAACATTTGTTTTGATTCCACAGTTTGGAAACACTTCCTAGAGAATCAGCGAAGGGATATTTGGGAGCCCATTGAGGCCTATGGGGAAAAAACTGAATATCCACAAATGAAAGCTAGAAAGAAGCTGTCTGTTAAACTGCTTTGTCATGTGTGGATTCATCTCGCAGAGTTTCACGTTTCTTTTGATTTAGTCAGTTGGAAACACTCTTTTTATGGAATCCGTAAAGGGGCATTCCAGAGCCCATGTAGGCCTAGGAGAAAAAATTGAATAACCCCGGATGAAAAATGGAAAGAAACTATCTGAGAAACTGCTTTGTGATGTGTGGATTCATCTCACAGAGTTAAAACTTTCTTCTAATTCAACATTTTTGAAAACGTCTTTTTATAGAATCTGTGAAGGTTCATTTCAGAGCCCCTTGAGCTCTTTGGGGATAAACAGAATATCTACAGATAAAAACTAGAAAGAAGCTATCTGGGAAACTGCTTGGTGATGTGTGGATTTATCTCACAGAGTTTTCTTTTCAATAAGCAGGTTGGAAACACTCTTTTTGCAGAATCTGCAAAGGGACATTTTGGAGCCCATTGAGGTCTATGGGGAAAAACCAATTATTTCCAGATTAAAACTAGAAAAAAGTTATGTGTGAAACTGTTTGTTGGAGTGTGATTCACTTCATAGAGGTAAAAGCTTATTTTAATTCAGCAGATTAGAAACACTCTTTTGTAGAACCTGCAAAGGGACATTTGAAAACCCATTGATACCTATGGGGAAAAAAACGAAAATTTCCTGATAAAAACTAGAAAGAAACTATCTGTGAAACTGCCTGCTGATGTGTGGCTTCATCTCACGGAGTTAAAGGTTGTTTTTGATTCAGCAGGTTGGAAACACTCTTTCTGTAGAATCTGCACAGGGACATTTAGGAGCCCATTGAAGTCTGTAAAGTAATACTAAATATCCCCAGATAAAAACAAGAAAGAAGGTATCTGTTGCACTGCTTGGTGATATGTGGATTCATCTCACTGAGGAAAACCTTTCTTTTGATTCAGCAGGTTGAAAACACTGTGTGTAGAATCTGCAAACGTACATTTGAGAGCCCATTGAGGCCAATGGGGAAAAGCAAAATATACCCAGATAAAAACTAGAAGAAGCTACATATGAAACTGACTGTTGATTTGTGGATTCATCTCACAGAGTTAAACCTTGCTCTTGATTCAGCAGGTTGGAAACACTCTTTTTGTAGAATCTATAAAGGGACATTTTGTAGTCCATTGAGGCCAATTGGGAAAAACAGAATATCCCCAGAAAAAAACTAGAATGAAACAATCTGGGAAACTGATTTGTGATGTGTGGATTCATCTCACAGAGTTAAACCTTTCTTTTCTTTCAGCAAGTTGGAAACACTCTTTTCGTAGAATCTGTGAATAGACAATTTGGAATCCATTGAGTCCTATGGGGGAACAACTGAATATCACCAGATAAAAACTAGAAAGGAGTTCTCTGTGAAACTGCTTTGTGATGTGTGGATTCATCTGATGGAGTTAAACTATCCTTTTGATTCAGCAGGTTGGAAACACTTTGTGTAGAATCTGAGAAGGGACATTTGAAAGCCCATTGAGACCTATGGGGAAAAAATGAAAATTCCCTGATAAAAACTAGAAAGAAGCTATCTATGAAACTGTCAGCTGATGTGTGGACTCATCTCAGAGAGTTAAAGGTTTCTTTTGATTCAGCAAGTTGGAAATACTCTTTTTGTAGAATCTGCAAAGGGACATTTGGGAGCCCATTGAAGCCTATAAATAAAAACCAAATATCCCCAGGTAAAAGATAGAAAGAAGGTATCTGTGACACCACTTGGTGATGTACGGATTCATCTCACCGAGGTAAACCTTTCTTTTGATTCAGCAGATTGAAAACACTGTATGTAGAATCTGTGAAGGTACATTTGGGAGCCCATTGAGGCCAATGAGGAAAAGCAGAATATACACAGATAAAAAATAGAAGAAGCTTCATATGAAACTGACTGGTGATTTGTGGATTCATCTCACAGAGTTAAACCTTTCTTTTGATTCAGCATGTTAGAAACACTCTTTTTGTAGAATCTGCAAAGATACATTTGGGAGTTCACTGAGGTCAGTGGAGAAAACAGAATATCCCCAGAAAAAAACTAGAATGAAGCACTCTGGGAAACTGATTTGTGATGTGTGGATTCATGTCACAGAATTAAACCTTTCTTTTGTTTCAGCTGTTTGGAAACAGTGTTTTTGTGGAATCTGTGAATGGACAATTTGAAATCCTTTGGGTCCTATGGGGAAGAACAGAATATCACCAGATAAAAACTAGAAAGAAGTTATCTGTGAAACTGCTTTGTGATGTGTGGATTCACCTGATGCAGCTAAACCATCCTTTCGATTTAACAGGCTGGAGAGACTATTTTTGTAGAATCTGCAAGGATATTTGAAAGCCCATTGAGACCTATGGGGAAAAAAAGGAAAATTCCCTGATAAAAACTAGAGAGAAGCTCTCTGTGAAACTGCTCAGTTATGTGTGGATTTATCTCACAGAGTTAAAGGTTTCTTTAGATTCAGCAGGTTGGAAACACCCTTTTTGTAGAATCTGAGTAAGGAGAATTGTGGACCCATTGAGACCTATGGGGAAAAACTGAATATCTGAAGATAAAAACCCAAAAGAAGAAGCTATCTGTAAAACTACCTCATGATGAGCGGATTCATCACACTGAGTTAAATTTTTCTTTTGATTCAGCAGTTTGGAAACACTCTTTTAATAAAATCTGTGAAGGGACATTTGGGAGCCCATTGAGGCCTAAGGGGTAAAACAAAACAGCCACAGGTTAAAACCAGAAAGAAGCTATCTGTGAAGCTGCTTGGTGTTGTGTGGATTCACCTCACAGAATTAAATCATTCTTTTGCTTCAGCTGGTTGGAAATGCTCTTTTTGTAGAAGCTGCAAAGGGTCATTTGAAAGTCCTTTGATGTTTATTGGGTAAAACTGAATATTTTTAGATTAATAGTAGAAATGTGCTCTCTGTGAAACTGCTCATTGATGTGTGAGTCATATCACAGAATTAAACTTTTCTTTTGATTCAGCAGGTGGGAAACACTCCTTTTTTAGAATCTGTGAAGGGACATTTAGGAGCCCATTGAGACCTATGAAACAAAACCAAAAATTCCCTGATAAAAACGAGAAAGAAGCTATCTGTGAAGCCTGATGATGTCTGGGTTCCTCTCAAAAAGTTAAAAGTTTCTTTTGATTCACGGAGTTGGAGACACTTTTTTTGTAGAATCTGCAAAGGGATATTTGGGAACCCATTGAGGTCTATAAAGAAAAACCAAATATCCCCAGATATAAACTAGAACAAAGCTACCTATGAAACTGCATGGTGGTGTGTGGATTCAACTCACAGAGTTAAACCCTCTTTTGATTCAGCAGGTGGGAAAAACCACTGTTTTTGAAAAACATGTGAAGGGATATTTGGGAGCCCATTGAGGACTATGGGGATTAAATGAATATCCACAGATAAAAACTGAAAAGAATCAGTCTGTGATACTGCTGTGATGTGTGGATTCATCTCAAAAGTTAAACTTTTCTTTTGATTCAGCAGTTTGGAAAACCTTTTTTTTGTAGAACCTGTGAAGGGACATTTGAAAGTCCATTGAGGCCTATGGAGAAAAACCTAATATCCCCAGATAAAAACTGGAAAGAAGCTGTCTGGGAAACTGCCTGGTGTTGTGTGGATTCATCTCACAGAGATGAATCTTTCTAACCAGCAGGTTAGAAATGCTTTTTGTAAAATTTACCAGGGGATATTTGGGAGCCCATTGAGAACTGTGGGGGAAAAAAAGGAATATCCCTAGGTAAAATCTAGAAAGAAACTATCTATGAAACTACTTTGTGATGTGTGGATTCATCTCACAAAGTTAAAGCATTCTTTTGATTCAGAAGTTTGGAAACAGTCTTCTTGTAGAATCTACAATGGGACATTTCAGAGCCCATTGAGGCATATGGGAAAATACCAAATATCCTCAGACTAAAAACTAGCAAGAAGCTGTCTGTGAAATCACTTGGTGATATGTGGATTCATGTAACAGAATTAAACCTTCCTTTTGATTCAGCAGTTTGGAAACACTCTTCCTGTAGAATCTGTGAAGGGACGTTTTGGAGTCCATTGAGGCCTAGGGGGAAAAACCTAAAATCCCCAGATACAAACTAGAAAGAAGCTATCTGTGAAACTCCTTGGTAATGTATGCATTCATCTCACAGAGTTAAACCTTTCTTTTTATTCTGCAGGTTGGAAACACTCTTTTTGTAGAATTTGTGAAGGGACATTTTGGAACCCATTGATGACTATGGGAAAAAAATGAATATACACAGATAAAAACCTAGAAAGAAGCTATGTGTGAAACTGCTGGGAGATGTGTGGATTCATCTCACTGAATTAAACCTTTCTTTTGATTCAACAGGTTGGCAACATTCTTTTTTTAAAATCTGCAAAGGGACACTTGGGAGCCCATTGAAGCCTATGGGGGAAATCAAATATCCTCTGATAATAAGTAGAAAGAAGCTATCTGTGAAACTGCTTTTTGGTGTGTGATAAATCTCATAGAGGTAAACTTTTCTTTTTATTCAGCAGGGTTGGAAACACTATTTTAGTAGAATCTACTCAGGGACTTTTTGGATCCCAATGAGGACTATGGAGAAAACAGAATATCCCCTGATAAAAACTAGAAAGAACCCAATGGTGAAACTTTTTTGGGTTGTGTGTACTCATCTCACAGAGTTCCTTTGAATTAAGCAGGTTGGAAACGCTCTTTTTGTAGAATCTGTGAAGGGACATTTGGGAGTGCTTTTAGACCTATGGGCAAAACCAGAATGTTCCTAGATAGCAACTAGAAAGAAGCTATCTGTGAACCAGCTTGGTGATGTCTGGATTCATCTCACAGAGTTAAACCTTTCTTTTATTTCAGCAGGTTAAAAAACATTTTTATGGAATCTGTGAAGGGATATTTGGGACTACTTTGAGACCTATGGGGAAAAAAATAAAATCCCCAGATACAAAGTAGGAAAAAACTATCTGTGTAACTGCTTGGTGATGTGTTGATTCATCTCACAGAGTTAAACCTTTCTTTTGATTAAGCAGGTTGGCAGCATGCTTTTTGTAGAACATGTGGTGGGACATTTGGGAACCATTGAGGCCTCTGGGGAAAACAGAATATTTACAGATTAAAACTAGAAAGATGTTGTCTTTGAAACTGCTTGGTTATGTGTGGATTCATCTCATGGAATTAAAGCTTTCTTTTTTTTACAGCAGGTTGGAAACCCTTTTTTGTATAATCTGCAAAAGAACATTTGGGAGCCCATTGCAGCCTAAGAGGAGAAACTGAATATTCCCAGATAAAAACTAGAAAGACATTATCTGTGTAACTGCATGGTGATGTGTGCATTCATCTCTCAGATTTCAACCTTTCTTTTGATTTAGCAGGTTGGAAACACTCTTTTTGTAAATTCTGCAAGGCAACATTTGGAAGCACATTAGGGCCTAGGAGAAAAAGCAGAATATCCCCAGATAAAAACTAGAAAGAAGCAATATTTGAAACTGCTTAGTAATGTGTGGATTCGTCTCCCACAGTTAAGATTTACTTTTTATTCGGTAGATTGTAAACACACTTTTTATAGAATCTGTAAAGGGACATTTGGAAACCATTGAGGTCTAAAGGGAAAAACAAAATATCACCAGATGAAAATTAGAAAGAAGCTATCTGTGAAACTGCTTTGTTTTGCATTGATTACTTTCACAGAGTTAAACCTTTCTATTGATTCAGCAGGTTGGAAACACTTTAGGTGTGGGATTTGTGAAGGGACATTTGGGAGCCCATTGAGGCCTAGGGAAAAAAAACGAAAATCCCCAGATACACACTAAAACTGCTTCATTATATGTGGCTTCATCTCACAGAGGTAAACTTTTCTTTTGATTCAGCAGTTATAAAACACTCTTTGTAGAATCTGCAAAGGGACATTTGAGAATCCATTGAGGCCTATGGGAAAAACTGAATATTTCAAGATAAAAACTAGAATGAAGCTATCTGTGAAACTGCTTGTATTGCTGCAAATTTATCTAACAGAGTTAAACCTTTGTTTAGATTCAGCAGGTTGGAAACACCCACTTGTAGAATCTCTGAAGAGACATTGCGAGCCCATTGAGGCCTATGGGTAAATACTGAATATCCCAAGATAAAAACTAGAAGAAAACTATCTGTGAAAAATGCTTGGTGATGTGTGGATTCATCTCATGGGTTTATACTTTTCTTTTGATTCATGAGGTTGGAAACACTCTTTTTGAAGGATCTGCAAAAAGACATTTGGGAGCCCATTGAGGCCTATGGGGAAAAACTGAATATCCCCAGATAAAAACTAGAAAGAAGTTCATGTGAAACTGCTTGGTGATACATGGACTCATATCACACAGTTAAACATTTCTTTGATTCAGTAGGTTGAAAGCAATCTTTTTGTAAAATCTGCAAAGGAACATTTGGGAATCCATTGAGGCCTATGGGGAAAAAACAAATATCCCAAGATAAAAACCAGAAAGAAACTCTCTGTGAAATTGCTTTCTCATGCGTGGATTCAACTCACAGTGATAAACCTTTATTTCTGATTCACCAGGTTGGAAAAACTCTTTTTCTAGAATCTTTGAGGGGATATTTGGGAGCCCATGGAGGCCTATGAAAAAAACTGAATATCCCCTGATAAAAACAAGAAAAAATCTATCTGTGAAACTGCTTCATGATGTGTGGATTCATCTCACAGAGTTGAACGTTTCTTTTGATTCAACAAGTTGGAAACACTCTTTCTTAGAATCTGCAAAGGGATATTACATAACCCACTGAGGCCTATGGGGAAAAATCAAGTATCCCCAGATAAAAACTAGAAAGAAGCTATCTGTGAAACTGATTGGTGATGTGTAGTTTCATTTCACAGATTTAAAACTTTCTTTTGATTCAGCAGGTTGGAAACTCTTTTTGTATAATCTGTTAAGGGACAACTGGGAACCTACTGAGGCCTACGGGAAAAAACTAAAGATCTCTACATAAAAGGTGGAAAGAGGCTATCTGTGAAACTGCTTCGTGATGTCTGGATTCATGTCACAGAGATAAACTTGTCTTTTAGTTCATCAGGTTAGAAACACGCTTTTTGTAGAATCTGCAAAGGGACATTTGGGAGCCTATTGCATTGTATGGGGAAAAACCGAATATCCCAAGATGGTAACTAGATAGAAGATATCTGTGAAACTGCTGGGTTATGTGTGGATTCATCTCACAGTGTTAATCATTTCTTTTGATTCATCAGGTTTGAAACACTATTTTTGTAGAATTTGCAAAGGGACATTTAAATCCCTTAGAAGCGTATAAGGAAAAACAGAATTTGCCCAGGTAAAAACTAAAAAACTGCTATCTGTAAAACTGATTTTTGATGTGTGGATTCACAGCAAAGAGTTAAACCTATCTATTGACTCACCATTTTAGAAATACTCTTTTTGTAGAATCTATGAGGAAACAATTGGGAACCCAATTAGTCCTGTGGGGAACAACTGAACATCCCCACTAAAAACCTACAAAGAAGCTATCTGTGAAACTGCTTGGTAATGGGTGGATTCATCTCAAAGAGCTAAATCTTTCATTTTATTCAACTGGTTGGAAACACTCTTTTTGTAGAATCTTTGAAGGGACATTTAGGAGCCTATAGAGGCCTATAGGGAAAAACCAAATATCCCCAGACAAAAACTAGAAAGCAGCTATCTGTGAAATTACTTGGTGATGTGTGGATTCAGCTAACAGAGGTAAACCTTTCTTTTGTTTCAGCAGTTTGGAAACACTTTTCTTGTAGAATCTGTGAAGAAATATTTGGGAGCCCATAGTGGTCTATTGAAAAATACAGAATATCCTTATACAAAAACTAGAAATCAGCTATCTGTGAAACTGCTTTGAAAAGTGGTGAGTAATCTCACAGATTTAAACCTTTCTTTTTATTCATTAGATTGGAAATGCTCTTTTTGTAGAATCTGCAAAAGAGCATTTGAAAACCCATTGAGGCTTATGGAGAAAAACCAAATATCCCCAGAAAAAAACTATAAAGAAGTTGTCTGTGAAACTGCTTGGTGCTGTGTGGATTCAACTCAAGGAGTTGAAACCTTCTTTTTATTCAGCAGGTTAGAAACACTCTTTTTGTAGAATCTGTGAGGGAACGTTTGGGAGACTTTTGAAGCCTATGGGGACAAATCGAATATCCCTACATAAAAGTAGAAAGAGGCCATCTATGAAACTACTTTGTGATTTGTGGATTCCTCTCACAGCCTTAAACCTTTCTATTGATTCAGCAGTTTGGGAACACTTTTCTTTGTAGAATCTGTGAAAGGATATTTGAGAGCCCTTTGAGACCAATGGGAAAAAACCGAATATCCCGGGTAAAAACTAGAAAGAAGCTATCTGTTTAACTGCTTTATGATGTGTGGATTCATCACAAAGGGTTAAATCTTTCTTTTAATTCAGCAGTTTGGGAACATTCTTTTTGTAGAATTTGGGGAGTTTTTGGAGCCTCTTGAGGCTTACTGGCAAAAACCGGATATCCCCAGATAAATCCTAGAAAATAATGATCTGTGAAACTACTTGGTGATTGTCCGGAGCTGCGTGGCCTGGCCATAGTGATTATAACTGACGACTGACACCTGAGCTCTATACACTTCCACTCTATACCTCCTCCCTAGATTTACTTTCTTCCCTGTACTGATATCTCATATGCCAGTACAAAATGGCGCTCTTCTGGGTTCTTCATCACCCATTTTCCCATGCCCGGGAAAATGATCAACTTACGGCGCAGGCGCAACATGACCTCTGACCAAAGAAACCAAAACGTACCTGGCCACGCCCACCACAGGGCCACCATCATCGCCCTGGCCCAACCTCCGCCCCTGCTGGTCTATATAAGGCATTACACTGCCACCAATAAACGAGACTTGATCAGGATACTGTCTTGTCTCCATTTCTCGTGTCTCTTGTCCCCCCGAGTTCCCACTCCCTCTTCTAGGGCCTACATTGAAGATCCCGTGGGACGGGACACGTGGCGCCTCAACATGGAGCCTGGAAACGAGGGATTCCGTGAGGAAGAGGATGCGAAAGAACGGTCAACCGTCAAGGTGAAACTAAACTCCTCCGATCACCGCGGGAACCTGCCGCATCAGAATCGAAGGTAAGTGACGCGTCCGAAATGGGACAAGAATTAAGTCAACATCAAATCTATGTAGGACAATTAAAAGAGGCTTTAAAGATACGAGGAGTAAAGGT
The DNA here is from genome assembly GCF_000951045.1 of Mandrillus leucophaeus. Lineage (NCBI taxonomy): Eukaryota > Metazoa > Chordata > Mammalia > Primates > Cercopithecidae > Mandrillus > Mandrillus leucophaeus. The sequence goes on from NW_012101906.1 coordinate 91,391, forward strand.
TAAAGGTAATGATTTGTTTAAATTTTTTGATTTTGTAAAAGACACTTGCCCTTGGTTCCCACAGGAAGGAACTATCGATATTAAAAGATGGCGTAGAGTAGGAGATTGTTTTCAAGATTATTATAATACTTTTAGGCCAGAAAAAATTCCTGTGACCGCCTTCTCTTATTGGAATCTCATTAAAGATTTGATAGATAAAAAGGAAGTCGATCCACAAGTCATGGCCACGGTCGCTCAAACAGAACATATTCTAAAGGTTAGTTCCTGTCTCTTATACACATCTAGATGTGTATAAGAGACAGGATCTGTTTGGCTCTACAGGAAAGATGCTGTTTTTATGCTAACAAATCCGGGATCGTTAGAGATAAAATAAAGACCTTACAAGAAGAGCTAGAAAAATGCAGAAAAGACCTGGCTGCCAATCCGCTTTGGACTGGACTCGACGGACTTCTCCCTTATCTCCTACCATTTTTGGGTCCTTTACTTACCCTTCTACTCTTTCTCACTCTTGGGCCTATAATCCTTAATAAGCTTATGGCATTCGTCAGACGACAAATCGAGGCCTTCCAGGCCAAGCCTATACAGGTCCATTATCATCGCCTTGAGATGTCTGAACATGGTGAGTCTTATCTGCCCTTATAAGACCACCTCCCCTGTGAGCTGAACTGGACAGTCAATGACGGGTAAGAGGACACTACCCCCAATTGAGCCTAAGACAGGAGGGCCGCCCTTGTTGCTGCCTAATCCCATGACAGGCTTAAAAGGTGGGGATGAGTTGACCCAACCTAAGACAGGCGCAGTTCCCAAGGGGCTATCCCTCATCATTAAATAATGAAAAAGGGGGACCTGTCCGGAGCTGCGTGGCCCGGCCATAGCGATTATAACTGACGACTGACACCTGAGCTCTATACGCTTCCACTCTATACCTCCTCCCTAGATTTACTTTCTTCCCTGTACTGATATCTCATACGCCAGTACAAAATGGCGCTCTTCCGGGTTCTTCATCACCCATTTTCCCACACCCGGGAAAATGATCAACTTACAGCGCAGGTGCAACATGACGTCTGACCAAAGAAACCAAAACGTACCTGGCCACACCCACCACAGGGCCACCATCATCGCCCTGGCCCAACCTCCACCTCTGCCGGTCTATATAAGGCATTACACTGCCACCAATAAACGAGACTTGATCAGGATACTGTCTTGTCTCCATTTCTCGTGTCTCTTGTCCCCCCCGAGTTCCCACTCCCTCTTCTAGGGCCTACATTGACGATCCCGCGGGACGGGACAGTGATTTGTGGATTCATCACACAGAGTAATACCTTTCTTTTGTTTCAGCAGGCTGGAAACAATTTTTTTGTAGAATCTGCAAAGGAACATAAGAGAGTCCATTGAGGCCTATGGGGAAAGACTGAATATCCCCAGATGAAACCTAGAAAGAAGCTATCTGTGAAACTGCTTTGGGATGTTTCAATTAACCTCATGGAGTTAAATCTTTCTTTAGATTCAGCAGGTTGGAAACACTCTTTTTGTAGAATCTGTGAAGGAACATTTGGGAGTCGATTGTGTCCATGCAGAAAAACAAAATATCCCCAGATAAAAACGAGACAGAAGCTACCTGTGAAACTATTTTGTGATGGGTAGATTCACTTGACAGATTTAGAAGTTTCTGTTAATTAAGCAGGTTGGAAACACTCTTTTTATAGAATCTGCGAAGGGACATTTGGGAGCCCAATTATGTCTATGGGGAAAAACTGAATATACCTAGATAAAAAGTAGAAAGAAGCTATCTGTGAAACAACTTCATGATGTATGGTTTCATCTCACCGTGTTAAACCTTTCTTTTGATCACCAGGTTGGAAACCCTATTTTAGTAGAATCTGCAAAGGGACATTGAGTTGCCCATGGGGAATGACCGAATATCCCCATATAAAAACTAGAAAGAAGCAACCTGTGAAACTGCTTGGTGATGTGCTGATTCATGTTACAGAGTTAAACCTGTCTCTTCATTCAACAGATTGGAAACACTCTTTATGCAGTATCTGTGAAGGGACATTTGGGAGCCCTTTGAGGACTATGGGGAAAAACTGAATATCCCCAGATAAAAACAGGAAAGAAGCTGTCTATGAAAATGTTTTGTGATGTGTATCCATCTCATAGAGGTAAACCTTTCTTTTGATTCAACAGGTTAGAAACACTTTTTTTGTGGAATCTGTGAGGGAACATTTGGGAGATCATTGAGGCCTAAAGGGAAAAAGAAAATATATCCATATAAAAACTAGGAAGATACTATCTATGAAACTGCTTTGTGATATGTGGGTTTATCTCACAAAGTTAAGCCTTTATTTTGACTGAAAAAGTTGGAAACACTCTTTTTGGTAGAATCTGTGTAAGTCCACTTGGCAGTCCATTGAAGTCTATGAGGAAAAACTGAACATACCAGAAAAAATCTAGGAAGAAGCTGTCTTTGAAACTTCTTTGTGATGTGTTGATTCATCTCACAGAGTTAATCTTTTCTTTTGATTCAGCAAGTTGGAAGCACTATTTTTGTAGACTCTGCAAAGAAACACTTGGGAGCCTGTTGAGACCTATGGGGAAAACCCAAATATTTCCAGAGAAAAACTAGAAAGAAGCTATCTGTGAAACTGTCTTGTTTTGTGTGCATGCATCTCATAGAGTTAAAAGTTTCCTTTGATTCAGCAGGTTTGAAACATTCTTTTTGTAGAATCTGTGAAGGTACTTTGGGGAGTGCATTGAGGTCTATGGGGAATAACCAAATATCCTTAGCT
>NW_012101906.1:94229-94967 GCF_000951045.1 Mandrillus leucophaeus
GGCCCAAATGCAATATGATCCTGGCTTGTTTTCACAAATCCAGGCAGCTGCTACAAAAGCCTGGAGGAAACTCCCTGTTAAAGGAGACCCAGGGGCCTCACTCACGGCAGTCAAACAAGGACCCGACAAGCCATTCTCAGATTTTGTACACAGACTCATGACTACAGCAGGTAGAATTTTTGGAAATGCAGAAACGGGTGTAGATTATGTTAAACAGTTGGCATATGAAAACGCCAACCCCGCCTGCCAAGCGGCAATCAGACCTTATCGAAAGAAAACAGATTTAACAGGATACATTCGCCTTTGTTCAGATATTGGGCCCTCATATCAACAGGGTCTAGTAATGGCCGCCGCCTTTAGCGGTCAAACAGTAAGAGACTTCCTCAATAACAAAGGCAAAGATAAAGGGGGGTGCTTTAAATGCGGTAAAAAAGGACACTTTGCAAAAGATTGCCATGAAAATCAAAATAAAAATCCAGAAAAAAAAATTCCAGGCCTTTGCCCAAGGTGTAAAAGAGGAAGGCACTGGGCCAACAAATGTAAATCTAAAATTGATAGTCAAGGAAATCCTTTACCGTCTCAGCAGGGAAATGGGGTGAGGGGCCAGCCCCAGGCCCCAAAACAAGCATATGGGGCAGTCAGCTTTGTTCCAGCCAGCAGCAACAATCCATTTCAAAACTTAGTAGAGCAACCCCAGGAAGTGCAGGACTGGACCTCAGTTCCACCTCCCACACAGTA
>NW_012101906.1:95848-96546 GCF_000951045.1 Mandrillus leucophaeus
AGCTAAAACTAGAAAGAAGCACTCTGTGAAACTGCTTGGTGATGTGTGGATTCATCTCACACATTTCAACCTTTCTTTTGATTCAGCAGGTTTGATACATTCTCTTTTTAGAATCTGTGAAGGGACATTTGGGAGCCCATTGAGGCCCTTGGGGAAAAACTGTATATCCCCAGATAAATACTAGAAAGAAGCAATCAGTGAAACTGCTTTGTGATGTGTGGATTCACCTCACAGAGTTAAACCTTTCTTTTGATTCACAAGGTTGGAAACTATCTTTCTGTTGAATCTGCAAAGGGACATTTGGGATTCTATTGAAGCCTATGAGGAAAAACCAAATATCACCAGTTATTATCTAGAAAGAAACTATCTGTGAATCTGCTTTGTGACGTGTCAATTCATCTTAGAGTTAAACTTTTCTATTGATTCAGCAGGTTGGAAACATGTTTTTTGCAGAATTTGCAAAGAAATATTTGGGAGCCGATTGAGGACTATGGGGAAAAACCAAATATCCTCAGAGGAAAAATAGAATGAAGCTATTTCTGAAACTGCTTTGTGATGTGTGGATTAATTTCACAGAGTTAAACCTTTCCTTTGATTCAGCAGGTTGGGAACACTTTTTTTGTGTGTGGTTTCAGCAAAGGGACATTTGGGAGCCCATTGAGGCCTATGAGGAAAAACTGAATATACCCAGTAAACAA
>NW_012101906.1:96596-96991 GCF_000951045.1 Mandrillus leucophaeus
GTATTGATGGAACGTATCTCAAAATAATAAGAGCTATTTATGACAAACCCACAGCCAATATCATACTGAATGGACAAAAACTGAAAAATTCCCTTTGAAAACTGGCACAAGTCAGGGATGCCTTCTCTCACCACTCCTATTCAGCATAGTGTTGGAAGTTCTGGCTAGGGCAATCAGGCAAGAGAAAGAAATCAAGGGTATTCAGTTAGGAAAAGGAGTCAAATTGTCCCTGTTTGCAGATGACATGATTGTATATTTTGAAAACCCCATTGTCTCAGTCTAAAATCTCCTTAAGCCGATAGGAAACTTCAGCAAAGTCTCAGGACACAAAATTACTGTGCAAAAATCACAAACATTCTTATACACCAGTAACAGACAAACAGAAAGCCAAATCA
>NW_012101906.1:97727-100596 GCF_000951045.1 Mandrillus leucophaeus
CTCAGAGGAAAAATAGAATGAAGCTATTTCTGAAACTGCTTTGTGATGTGTGGATTAATTTCACAGAGTTAAACCTTTCCTTTGATTCAGCAGGTTGGGAACACTTTTTTTGTGTGTGGTTTCAGCAAAGGGACATTTGGGAGCCCATTGAGGCCTATGAGGAAAAACTGAATATACCCAGTAAACAATAGAAATAAGGTATCTGTGAAACTGCTTTGAGATGTGTGGAATAATCTCAGAGAGTTAAATTTTTCTTTAGATGTATCAGGTTGGAAAAACATTTTCTGTAAAATCTGCAAAGGGATATATTGGAGCCCATTGAAGCTTATAAGGAAAAACTGAATATCCAAAGGTAAAAACTAGAGAGAAGCTATCTGTGAAACTGCTTTGTGATGTGTGGATTCATCTTACAGAGTTTAACCTTTCTTTTAATTCAGGAGGTTAAAAAGAATCTTTTCCTACAATCTGGGAAGAGACATTTGGGAGCCCATTGAGGCCTATGGGGAATAACCAAATAATCCCAGATAAAAACTAGAAAGAAGCTATCTTTGAAATTGCTTTGTGATGTGTGGATTCATCCATCATAGGTAAACCTTTCGTTGATTCAGCATGTCAGAAACACTCCTATTGTAGAATCTGTGAGGGGACATTTGGGAGCCCACTGAGGCACAGGAGGAACAACTGAATATTCACAGATATAAACTATAAATAAGATACCTGTGAATCTGTGTTGTGAGGTGTGGATTCATGTCATAGAGTTTAACCTTTCTTTTGATGCAGCAGGTTGGTAACACTTTTTTTAGAATATTTGAAGGGACACTTGGGAGCCCACTGAGGCATATTCGGAAAAACAAATAGCCCCAGATAAAAATTAGAAAGAAGCTTTCTGTGAAACTGCTTTGTGATGGGTAGATTCAACTCACATAGTTAAACATTTATTTTGATTCAGTATGTTATAAACACTCATTTTGTAGAATCTGCAAAGGGATTTGTCAGAGCCCCTTGAGTCCTACAATGAAAAACTGAGTATCCAGAGATTAAAACTAGAGAGAAGCTATCTGTGAAACTGCTTTGTGATGTGTGGATTCATCTTACAGACTTTAAACTTTGCTTTAATTCAGCAGGTTGGAAACAATCTTTCCCTAGAATCTGTGAAGAGACATTCAGGAGCCCATTGAGGCCTATGGGGAAACCCTGAATATCCCCAGATAAAAACTAGAAAGAATCTATCTTGTAGAATTTGTGAAAGGATTTTTCCGAGCCCATTGAAGCCTAAAACAAGAAACTAAATATCCATAGATTAAAAACTAGAAAGATGCTGTCTTTGAAACTGCTTTGGGATATATGGATTCATATTACAGAGTTAAAATTTTCTTTCCAGTCAGTAGGTTGGCAACACTCTTTATGTGGAATCTGTGAAGGGACATTTGGGAGTCCATTGAGGCCTATGGGGAAAGATCAAATATCCCCAGATAAAAACTAGAAAGTAGCTATCTGTGAAACTGCTTTGTTATGAGTGGATTCATATCACATCTTTAAACCTTTCTTTTGATTCATCAGGTTGGAAACACTCTGTAGAATATGTGAAAAGACACTTGGGAGCCCTCTGAGGCCTATGGGGAAAAACTGATATCCCCAGATAAAAGCTACAAAGAATCTTTCTGTGAAACTGCTTTGTGATGTGTGGTTTCATTACACAGAGTTAAATTTTTATTCTGATTCAGCAGACTGGAAACACTTTTTTTGTCAAATCTGCAAAGGGACAATTTGAAGCCCATTGAGGCCTATGGAGAAAATCTGAATATCCCTAGATAAAAACTAGAAAGAAGCTATCTGTGGAACTGTTTTGGGATGTTTTAATTCGTCTCACAGAGTTAAATATTTCTTTTGGTACAAACTAGAAGGGTGGAGCAAGATGGCTGAAGAGGAACAGCTCCAGTCTCCAACTCCCAGCACGAGCGACACAGAAGACAGGTGATTTCTGCATTTTCAACCGAGGTACTGGGTTTATCTCACTAGGCAGTGCCTGACAATCAGTGCTGGTCAGCTGCTGCAGCCAGACCAGTGAGAGCTGAAGCAGGGCAAGGCATCACCTCACCTGGGAAGCCCAAGGGGGAAGGGAATCACTTTTCCTAGCCAGGGGAACTGAGACACACAACACCTGTAAAATCGGGTAACTCCCACCCCAATACTGCGCTCTACCAAGGATCTTAGAAAACGGGTACACCCGGAGACTATATCCCATACCTGGCCGGGAGGGCCCCATGCCCACAGAGCCTCCCTCATTGCTAGCACAGCACTCTGCAATCTCGCAGCAAGGCAGCAGCAAGGCTGGGGGAGGGGCATCCGCCATTGCTGAGGCTTAAGTAGATAAAGAAAGCAGCTGGGAAGCTAGAACTGGGTGTGGCTCACAGCAGCTCAAGGAGTCCTGCCTGTCTCTATAGACTCCACCTCTGTGGACAGGGCACAGCTAAACAACAACAACAACAACAACAAAAAGCAGCTGAAACCTCTGCTGACGCAAACGACTCTGTCTGACAGCTTTGAAGTGAGCAGTGGATCTCCCAACACGGAGGTTGAGATCAGAGAATGGGCAGACTACCTGCTCAAGTGGGTCCCTGACCCCTGAGTAGCCTAACTGGGAGACATCCCCCACTAGGGGCAGAACGACACCCCACACCTCACACGGTGGAGTAAACCCCTGAGAGGAAGCTTTCATAGCGAATATCAGACAGGTACACTTGCTGTTCAGCAATATTCTATCTTCTGCAGCCTCTACTGCTGATACCCAGGCAAACAGGGTCTGGAGTGGACCTCAAGCAATCTCCAACAGACCTACAGCTGAGGGTCCTGACTGTTAGAAGGAAAA
>NW_012101906.1:104713-105118 GCF_000951045.1 Mandrillus leucophaeus
TTAAGGGCAGCCAGAGAGAAAGCCAAAGGGAAGCCCATCAACTAACAGCAGATCTCTCGGCAGAAACTCTACAAGCCAGAAGAGAATGGGGGCCAATATTCAACATTCTTAAAGAAAGGAATTTTCAACCCAGAATTGCAAATCCAGCCAAACTAAGTTTCATAAGTGAAGGAGAAATAAAATCCCTTACAGATAAGCAAATGCTTAGAGATTTTGTCACCACCAGGCCTACCTTACAAGAGACGCTGAACGAAGCACTAACATGGAAAGGAAAAACCAGTACCAGCCATTGCAAAAACATGCCAAAATGTAAAGACCATCGAGGCTGGGAAGAAACTGCATTGACTAACGTGCAAAATAACCAGTTAATATCATAATGGCAGGATCAAGTTCACACATAACAAT
>NW_012101906.1:105168-125648 GCF_000951045.1 Mandrillus leucophaeus
CCATGGAATACTATGCAGCCATAAAAAAGGAGGAGTTTGTGTCCTTTGTAGGGACATGGATGCAGCTGGAAACCATCATTCTCAGCAAACTATCACAAGAACAGAAAACCAAACACCGGATGTTCTCACCCATAAGTGGGAACTGAACAATGAGATCACTTGGACTCGGGAAGGGGAACATCACACACCGGGGCCTATCACAGGGAGGCGGTATGGGGGAAGGATTGCATTGGGTGTTATACCTGATGTAAATGACGAGTTGATGGGTGCTGACGAGTTGATGGGTGCAGCACGCCACCATGACACAGGTATAGATATGTAACAAACCTGCACGTTATCCACATGTACCCTAAAACTTAAAGTATAATAAATAAAATTAAAAAAAAGTAATACAAACTTACTGAAATCAGTAGTAAAAATATCTTTTTCTGTATACTTATAAAGTAAATGTGAGTGATTATGAAAAAAAGTATTTCTTTTGAGTCTGCAAGTTGGAAACACTCTTTTTGTAGAATCGATGAAGGGACTTTTGGGATCACACTGAGGCCCATGAGGAAAAATGAATATCAAATGATAAAAACTAGAAGGAAGCTATTTTTGAAATTACTTTGTGGTGTGTGGACTCATCTCAAAGAATTAAAACTTTCTTTTGGATCAGCAGGTTGGAAACACTCCTTTTACTGAATCTGCAAAGGGCTTTTGGAGAACATTCAGGCATATTGACAAAAGCTGAATATCTCCACATAGAAACAAGAAAGAAGCTATCTGTGAAACTACTTTGTGGTGTGTGGATTCGTCTCACAGAGATAAACCTTTCTATTGATTCAGCAGGTTGGAAAAACTCTTTTAGTAGAATCTGTGAAGGGACATTTGGGAGCCCTCTGTGTTCCATGGGAAAACACTGAATATCCCCAGAAAAAAAATGGAAATAAGCTACCTGTGTAACTTATTTGTGATGTGTGGATTCATCTCACAGACTTACACCTTTATTTTGATTCAACAGATTAAAACCCCTCTATTTGTAGAATCTGCAATGGGACATTTGGTAGCTCATTAAGGCTAATGGTGAAAAACAGAATATCCCCAGATGAAAACTAGAAAAAATATATTTGTGAAACTGCCTTGTGTTGTGTGGATTCATCTCACAGAATGAAAACTTTCTTTTCATTAGGCAGCTTGGAAATACGTTTTTTGAAGAATCTGCAAAGAGACACTTGAGAGCCCATTGAGGCCTATGAAGAAAAACCTAATTTCCCCTGTAAAATCTACAAAGAATCTATCTGTAAAACTGCTTTGTGATGTGTGGATTCATCTCACAGAACTAAACCTTTCTTTTCATTCCACAGGTTAAAAACACTCTTCCTGTAGAATCTGTGAAGGGACATTTGGGAGCACATTGAGTTTCATGGAAAAATCGAATATCCCCATACAAAAACTAGAAAGAAGCTATCTTTGAAACTGGTTTGTGACGTGTGGATTCATTGCACAGAGTTAAACCTTTGTTTTGATTCAGCCGGTTGGAAACACTCTTTTTGTACAATGTGCAAAGGGACTTTTGGGATCCCACTGAAACCTATGGTGAAAAACCCAATATCCCCATTAAAAAACTTGAAAAATGATATCTGATAAACTGATTTGTGATGTGTGTATTCATCTTATAGAGTTAAGCCTTTTGATTGATTCAGTTGGTTGGAAACACTCTTTTTGTAGAATGTGTGAAGTGACATTTGGGAGCCCATGGAAGCCGATGGGAAAAAAACAAATATCCTAGATAAAACCTAGAAAGAAGTGATCTGTAAACCTGCTTTGTGATGTCTGGATTCATCCCAGAGAGTTAAATCTATTGTTTGGTTCACCAGGTTGGAAAAACTTTTTTCACTGGACTGCAAAGGGACATTTCAGAGCCCATTGATGCATACAAGGAAAAATAGAATATCCCCAGATAAAAACTAGAATCTATCTGGGAAACTGCTTTGTGTTGTGTGGATTCATCACACACATTTAAACCTTTCCTTTCATTCAGCTGGTTGGAAACACTCTTTCTGTGCAATCAGCAAAGAGATATTTGGGAGCCCATTGAGGCCTATGTGGAAAAAGAGAATATCCCCATGTAAAAACTAGAAAGAAGCTATCTATTAAAATGCTTCATGATATGTGGATTTATATCCTAGGGTTAAAACTTCCTTTGGATTCAGCATGTTGGAAACATTCTTTTTGAGGAACCTGTGAAGGGACAATTGGGAGGCCATTGAGTCTTTTAGAGAAAAACCGAATATCCCCAGATAAAAACTGGAAAGATACTATCTGTGAAACTGCTTTGTAATGTGTGGATTCAGGCCACAGAGTTAAACCTTTCTTTTGATTCTGTAGTTTGGAAACACTTTTGTTGTAGTATCTGCAAAAGGACATTTGGGAGCTTATCATGGCCTATGGCTAAAAAAAACAAAAAACAAAAAACAAAAAAACCCGAATATTCCCAGATAAAAACTAGAAAGAACCTATTTGTAAAACTGCTTTGTGATGTGTGGATTCATCTCACACAGTTAAACCTTTCTTTTGATTCAGCAGGTTGAAAACATTCATTTTGTAGAATCTGCAAAGGGACATTTGGGAGCTCCTTGAGGTTTAAGGGAAAAAACAGAATGTCCCCATATAAAAAGTGGAAGGAAGCTATCTTTGAAACTGGCTTGTGATGTGTGGATTCATCTCACAGGGTTAAACTTTCTTTTGATTCAGCAGTTTGGAAACACTTTTTTTGTAGAATCTGTGAAGGGACACTTGGAGCCCTTTGTGGCCTATGGGTAAAACCCTAATATCCCTAGATAAAAACTAAATAGAAGCTATTTGTGAATCTGCTTTCTGATGTGTGGATTCATCTCGCAGAGTTAAACGTATTTTTTGTTTCAGCTGGTTGGAAACACTCTTTTTGTACAATCTGAGAAGAGTTAGGGAAAAAACAGAATATCCCCAGATAAAAACTGGAAAGAAGCTATCTGTGAAACTGCTTTGTAATGTGTGAATTCATCTCACCTAATTAACCTGTCTTTGGATTCATCAGTTTGGAAACACTCTTTTTGTAGAAACTGTGAATGTACTTCTTGGAGCCCCTTGAGACCTGTGAGGGAAAAACCGAATATCCCCTGTTAAAAACTTGAAACAAGCTATCTGTGTAACTGCTTGGTAATGTATGGATTCATCTCACAGAGTTAAACCTTTCTTTTGATTCAGCAGCTTGGAAATATTCTTTTAGCACAATCTATGAAAGGACATTTTGGAGGACATTTTGGATTCTGAAGAAAAATGGAATATGCCAAGATAAAAACTAGAAAGAAATTATCTGTGAAATTCCTATGTGATGTGTGGATTCATCATACATAGTTAAACCTTTTTTTATTATTCAGCAGGTTAGAAATGCTTTTTTTTTTGTAGAATCTGCAAAGTGACATTTGGGACCCCATTGTGGCCTATGAGGAAAAATAGAATATCCCCATATAAAAACTAGAAAGAAGCCATCTGTGAAACTGCTTCGAGATGTGTGGATTCATATCACAGAATTAACCTTTCTCTTGATTCAGTAGGTTGGAAACACTTTTTTGGTAGAATATGTGAAACCACAATTTGGAGCTTATTGAGGCCTAAGAGGAAAAACCAAATATCCCCACATAAAAACTAGAAACAAGCTAACTGTGAAAATGATTTGTTGTTGTAGACTCAGCTCACAGAGTTAAAGCTTTCATTTGATTCAGCAGGTTGGGAACACTCTTTTTGCAGAATCTGCCAAAGGACACTTGGCAGCCCGTATCACCGGATAAAAACTACAAAGCAGCTATCTGTGAAACTGCTTTGTGATGTGTGGATTCATCTCACAGAGTTAAACATTTCTTTTTCTTCAGCAATTTGAAAATGCTCTTTTTGTAGAATCTGCAAAGGGACATCTGGGAGCCCATTGAGGCCAAGGGGAAAATTGGAATATGCTCAATAAAAACTAGAAAGAAGTTATCTGTGAAACTGCTTGGTGATATATGGATTCATCTCATAGAATTAAAACATTTTTGATTCAGCACATTGGAAACACTGTTTTTGTAGAATTTGTGAAGCAACATTTGAGAGCTTATTGTAGCCTCTGGGGAAAAAAAGGAATATCCTTAGATAAAAATTAGAAAGAAACTACCTGTGGAATGGCTTTGTCACGGGTGGATTCATCTCACAGAGTTAAGTGTTATGTTTGATTCAGCTGATTGGAAACACTCTTTGTGTAGAATATGTGAAGGGACATTTGGGAGCTTAACGAGGCCTATGGGGAAAAAATCAATTATCCCCAGGCAAAAACTAGAAAAAAAGCTATCTGAGAAACTGTTTTGTGTTGTGTTGATACAGCTCACATTTTAAAACGTTCCTTTGATTCAGCAGGTTGGTAACACTTTTTTTTGTAGAATCTGCAAAGGGACATTTGAGAGCCCATTTTGAGTTAAACCTTTCTTATGATACAACATGTTTGAAATACTCTTTTTGTAAAATCTGTGATGAGATATTTCAGAGCCCATTGAGGCCTCTGGGGAAAAACTGAATATCCCCAGTAAAAAAAAAAAGAAGAAGAAAAAGCTATCTGCCAAACTGCATTGTGATGCATGGACTTATCTCACAAAAGTAAAAGTTTCTTTTGTTTCATCAGGTTGTAAACACTCTTTTTGTAAAATCTGTGAAGGGACATTTGGGAGCCCTTTGAAGTCTATTCGGAAAACAGAATATCTACTGCCAAAAACTAGGAAAAAAAGCTATCTGTGAAACTGCTTTGTGATGTGTGGATTCTTCTCACAGAGTTTAACTTTTCTTTTGATTCAGCAGGTAGGAAACTCACTTTCAGTAGAATCTCTGAAGTGACATTTCAGAGCCAATTTTGGCCTATGGGGAAAAACCAAATATCCCCAGATAAAAACTTAAAAGAAGATATCTGTGAAACTCCTATGTGATGTGTGGATTCAACTCACAGAGATAAACCTTTTTTCTGATTCAGCAGGTTGGATACACTCTTTTTGCTGAATCTGCAGAGGGACATTTAAGAGGCCGTTGTGGCCTAGGGGAAAAAAAATGAATATCCTGAAAAAACTAGAAAGAAACAATCTTTGAAACTGTGTTGTGACGTGTGGATTTATCACCAAAAGTTAAAACTTTCTCTTGATTTAGCAGGTTGGAAAGACTGTTTTTGTAGAATCTGTGAAGGGACGTTTGTGAGCCCTTTGAGACCTATCAAGAAAAAGTGAATATTCCTAGATAAAAACTAGAAAGAAGCTATCAGTGAAAATGGTTGGCCATGTGTGCATTCATTTCACAAAGTTGAACATTTCTTTTTGTTCAGCAGGTTGAAAAACCTCTGTTTGTAGAATCTATGAAGGAACGTTTCAGAGCCTTTAGAGCCCCATGGAGAAAAACAACATATCTCCAGATAAAAACTAGAAAGAAGCTGTGTGTGAAACTGCTTTGTGATGTGTGGATTCACCCCACAGAGTTAAATCTTTCTTTGATTCAGCAGGTTGGAAGCACCCTTTTAGCAGAATCTGCAAAAGGACATTTTGGAGACTATTTTGGCCTATGGGGAAAAACTGAATATTCCCAGATTAAAACTAGAAAGAAATGATCTGTGAAACTCCTATGTGTTGGGTGAATTCATCTCACAGACTTAAAATTTTCTTTTGATTCAGCACGTTAGAAATACTTTTTTTGTAGAATCTGCTAAGGGACATTTAGAAGCCCATTTTGGCACAAGGGAAAAAACAGATTATCCCCAGATAATAACTAGAGAGAAGCCATCTATGAAGTGCTTGGAGATGTGTGGATTTATCTCACAGAGTTAACCTTTCTTTTGATTCTGCAGGTTGGAAAAACTCTTTTGGTAGAATCTGCAAAGAGACAATTGAAAGCCCATTGAAGCCTAAGGGTAAAAACCAAATATCCCCATATAAAAACTAGAAAGAAGCTATCTGTGAAACAATTTTTTGATGTGCAGATTTATCTCACAGTGTTAAACCTTTCTCTTGATTCAACAGGTTGGAAAGACTCTTTTTGCAGAATCTGTGAAGGGACGTTTGGGATCCCATTGTGGCATAGGGAAAATACCTTATATCCCCAGAAGCAATCTGTGAAACTACTTTGTGACGTGTGGATTTATCTCCCAAGGTTAAAACTTTCATTTGATTAAGCAGGCTGGAAACACTGTTTGTAGAATCCACGAACGGAAATTTGGGAGTCTTTTGAGGCCTATAGAGAAAAACAGAATATTCCCAGATAAAAACTACAAAGAAACTAGCTGTGAAACTGTTTTTGTGATGTGTGGATTCATCTCACAGAGATAAAACTTTCTTTTGATTTGGTTAAGAACACTCATTGTGAAGAATTTGTGAAGGGACATTTGAAAGCCCATTGAGACCTAAGGGAAAAACTGAACATCACTAGAAAGAAGCTATGTGTAAAATTCTTTGTGATGTGTGGATGAATATCACCAGATAAAAACTAGAAAGAAGCTACGTGTAAGACTGCTTTGTGATGTGTGAATTCATCTCACAGAGTTTAACCATTCTTTTGATTCACTAGGTTGGAAACACTATTTTCATAGAATCTGAAAAGGGACATTGGGGAGCCAATTAAGGTCTATGGAGAAAAACCAAATATCCCCATAAAAAACTAGATAAATGCTATCTGTGAAACTGCTTTGTGTTATGTGGATTCAGCCCACAATGTTAGAGCCTTTTTTTTGATTCAGCAGGTTGGAAGCACTTTTTTTGTAGTATCTGTGAAAGGATATTTGAGAGCCATTGTGGTCTATGGAAAAAACTGAATATCCACAGATAACAACTAGAAAGAAGCTATCTCCGAAACTACTTTGTGATGTGTGGATTCATCATACAGAGTTACATTATTCATTTGATTGAGCAAATTGAAAACATTCTTTCTGTAGAATCTGTGAAGTGACATTTGGGAACCCATTGTGGCATATGGGGAAAAACAGAATATCCCCAGATAAAAACTAGAAAGAAGCTATCTGTGAGACTGCTTTGTGATGTGTGGATTCATCACACAGAGTTAAAATTTTCTTTTGATTAAGCAGGTTTGAAATGCTCCTTTAGCAGAATCTCCAGAGATGTTTTAGAAACCATTTTGACCTGTGGGGAAAAACTGAATATCCTCAGATAAAAACTAGAAAGCAGCCATCTATGAAACTGCTTGGAGATGTGTGGATTCATTTGACACAGTTCACCTTTCTTTTGATTCAGCAGATTTGAAACACTCTTGTTAGACTGTGAGGGGACAATTGAGAGCCTATCGAGGCCTAAGGGACAAAACCGAATATCCCCACATAAAGAGTAGAAAGAAGGTAACTGTGAATCTGCATGTGTGGTGTGGACTGAGTTCACAAAGTGAACCTTTCTTTTGATACAGCAAGTTGGAAACACTCTTTTTGTAGACTCTGGGAAGGGACATTTGGGAGCCCATCATGGCCTAGGGAAAAGCTGAATATCCCCAGATAATAACTAGGCGGAAGCAATCTGTGAAACTGCTATATGATGTGTGGATTTATGTCATGATGTTAAAACTGTCTTTTGATTAAGCAGGTTGAAAACACCCTGTTAGTAGAATCTGTGAAGGGAAATTTTGGAGCCCATTTAGACCTGTGGTTAAAAATTGAATATCCCCAGAAGAAAAGCAGAAAGAAGCTATTTGTGAAACTGCTTGGCAATGTGTAAATTCATCTCAGAGAGGTAAACCTTTCTTTTGATTCAACAGGTTTGAAACACTCTTTTTGTACAACTTGCAAGGAAACATTTGGGATCACATTGAGGTGTATGAAACAAAAAAAACCAATATCCTCAGATAAAAACCAGAAAGAAGCTATATGTGAAGCTGCTTTCTCATGTGTGGATTCATCTTACAGAGGTAAACCTTTCTTTTGACATTTCAGGTTGGAAACACTCTTTCTGTAGAATCTGCAAAGAGACGTTTGGGAGCCCATTTTGGCCAATGGAAAAAGAACCCAAATATCCCCACATAAAAACTACAAAGAAGGTAAATGTGAAACTGCTTTGTGATATGTGGATTCGTCTCACAGAGTTAAACCTTTCTTTTGATTCAGCAAGTTGGAGACACTCTTTTTGTAGAATCTGTGAAGTGACATTTGGGAGGCCATTATGACCAATGATGAAAAACCAAATGTCCCCAGATAAAAACTAGAAAGAAGCTGTCCATGAAACTGCTTTCTGTAGTGTGGATTCAACTCACGGAGTTAAACCTCTCTTTTGATTCAGCAGTTCGCATACACTCTTTTTGTAGAATCTGCGAAGGAACACTTGGGAGTACATTGATGCCTATGGGGAAAAACCGAATATCCCCAGATAAAAATTGCAAAGAATCTGTCTGTGAAACTGCTTTCTGATGTGTGGATTCATGTCACAGAATTAAAGCGTTCTTTTGATTGAGCAGATTAAAAACACTCTTTTTGTAGTATCTGTGAAGGTACATTCTGGAACATAATGTGTCCTATTGGGAAAAAAGGAATATCCCCAGATAAAAACTAAAAAGAAACTATCTGTGAATCTGTTTTGTGATGTGTGGATTCATCTCACAGAGATAAATCTTTCTTTTGACTCAGCATGTTGGAAAAACTTTTTTTCCTAGAATCCGCAAAGAAACATTTGGGAGCTCATTGTGGCCTATATGGTAAAACTGATTGTCCTCTGATAAGAACTGCAAAGAAACTAGCTGTGAAGCTTCTTTGTGTTCTGTAGATTCACTTCACAGGGTTAAACCTTTCTTTTGATTCAGCAATTTGCACACACTCTTTTTGTAGAATCTGCGAAAGGACACTTGGGAGCTTATTGAGGCCAATGGGGACAAAGAGAATATCCCCAGATAAAATCTAAAAAGAAGTTATCTGTGAATCTGTTTTGTGATGTGTGGATTCATCTCACAGAGATAAACCTTTCTTTTGACTCAGCCTGTCGGAAAAATTTTTTTCGTAGAATCTGCAAAGAAACATTTGGGAGCCCATTGTGGTCTATGGAGTAAAGCCAATTGTTCCCTGATAAAAACTGGAAAGAAACTGTATGTGAAACTGCTTTGTGTTCTTTGGATTCAACTCACAGAGTTAAATCTTTCTTTTGATTTAGTAGTTTTACAACGCTCTTTTTGTAGAATCTGTGAAGGAACCCTTGGGAGACCAGTGAGGCTTATGGGGAAAAATTGAATATCACCAATAAAAACTAGAGAAAAGCTATCTGTGAAACTGCTTTGTGATGTGTGTATTTATCTCACAGGGTTAAACCTTTGATTTGATTCACAATGTTGGAAACACTTTTTTCACTGAATCTGTGAAGAAACATTTCAGAGTCCACTGAGGCCAAAGTGAGAAAACTGAATATCCCCAGATAAAAACCAGAAAGAAGGGATTTGTAAAACTACTTTGTGTGCTGTGAAATCGTCTCACAGAGTTAAATCTTTATTTTGATTCAGCAGGTTGGAAACACTCTACAGAATCTGAGAATGGACACTTGGGAAGCCATGGATGCCTATGGGGAAAAAACAGAGTATCCCCAGATGAAAACTAGAAGGAAGCTACTTGCGAAATGGCTTGGTGATGTGTGGATTCATCTCACAGGGTTAAAATTCATTTTGATACATCGGATTGGAAACAATCTTTTTGTAGAATCTGTGAAGGAACATTCAGTGGTGCATTTTAGCCTAAGGAGAAAATACAAATATCCCCAGATAAAAACTAGAAAAAAAGCTATATGTGAAACTCCTTTGCAAGGTGTGGATTCATCTCACAGAGTTAAACTTTTCTTTTAATTCAGCGGGTTGGAAACTCTGTTTTTGTAGAATATGCAAACAGACACTTGGGACCATATTGTGGCCTAAGGGGAAAAAGTGAATATCCCCAAATAAAAATTAAAAAGTAGCCATCTGAGAAACTGCTTTGTGATGTGGATTCATCACACAGAGTTAAACTTTTCTTTTGATTCAGCAGGTTAAAAACACTCTTTGTAGAATCTGCAAAGGGACGTTTGGGAGCACATTATGGGTAATGGGGAAAAACAGAGCATACCCACATAAAAACTAGAAGGAAGCTACCTATGAAACTGATTGGTGATGTGTGGATTCATTTCACAGATTTAAAACTTTTTTTTTTTTGATACAGCAGATTGGAAATGCTCTTTTTGTAGAATCTGTGAAGCAACACTCAGGAACGCATTTTGGCCTATGGGAAAAATAGGAATATCCCCAGATATAAACTAAAAAGAAGCTATCTGTGAAACTGCTTTGTTATGTGTGGATTCATCTCACAGAGTTAAACTTTTAATTTTAATTCAGCAGCTTGGAAACTATCTTTTCGTAGAATCTGTTAAGGGACATTTGAGAGTCTACTGTGGCCTATAGGGAAAAAGTGAATAGCCTTAAATAAAAACCAGAAAGAAGCTATCAGTAAAGCTGCTTTGTAATGTGTGGATTCATCTCACAAAGCTCAAACTTTCTTTTTATTCAGCAGGTTGGAAACACTCTTTTTGTTGGATCTGCGAAGAGATATTTCAGAGACAATTGAGGCCTATAGGGAAAAGTTGACATCCCCAGATAAAAAGTAGAAAGAAGCTATCTGTGAAATAGCTTTGTGATGTGTGGATTCATCTCACAGTGTTAAACCTTTCCTTTGACTCAGCAGATTGGAAAAACCCTTTTTCTAGAACCTGTGAGGAAATATTTGGGATCCCATTGAGGCCTACAGGGAAAAACAGAGTATCCCCCGATAAAAGCTTGAAAGAAGGTATCTGTGAAACTTCTTTGTTTTTTCTAAATTCATCTCACAGAGTTAAAAGTTTCTTTTGATTCAGCAGTTTGGAAACACTCTTTTTGTAGAATCTGCGAAGGGATATTTGAGAGCACATTGAGGCATACAAGGTAAAACCATATGTCCCCAGAAAAAAACTAGAATTAATCCATCCATGAAACTAGTTGGTAATGTGTGGATTCATCTCACAGAGTTTAATTTTTTTTTTTTTATTTAGCAGATTGGAAACAGTCTCTTTGTAGAATCTGTGAAAGGATATCTGGGAGCCTATTGTGGCCATTTAAAAAAAAGAATATCCCCACATAAAAAGTAGAAAGAAGCTATCTGTGAAACAGCTTTGTGATGTGTGAATTAATCTCACAGAGTTAAACCTTTCCTTTGACTCAGCGGTTGGAAAAACTCTTTTTCTAGAATCTGTGAGGAAATATTTGGAATCCCATTGAGGCCTATGGGGAAAAACAGAATAACCCCCGATAAAATCTTGAAAGAAGATATCTGTGAAACTGCTTCATTTTCTCTAAATTTATCTCACAGAATTAAAAGTTCCTTTTGATTCAGCAGTTTGGAAGCACTCTTTTTGTAGAATCTCCAAAGGGATATTTGAGAGTACATTGAGGCATACAAGGTAAAACCACATATCCCCAGAAAAAAAACTAGAATGAATCCATCTATGAAACTTGTTGGTGACGTGTGCGTTCATCTCACAGAGTTAAAACATTTTTTTGATTTAGCAGATTGGAAACACTCGTTTTGTAGAATCTGTGAAAGGATATTTGGGAATCTATTGTGGCCTTCAAAAATATCCCCAGATAAAAAGTAGAAAGAAGCTATCTGTGAAACTGATTTGTGATGTGTGGATTCATTTCACAGAGTTAAACCTCACTTCTGATTCACCAATGTGGAAACACTCTTGTCATAGAATCTGCAAAGGGACATTTGAGAGCCCTTTGAGGCCTACGGAAAGAAACTGAATATTCCCAGATACAATCTAGAAAGGAGTTATCTCTGAATCTGCTTTGTGATATACAGATTCCTCCCACAGAGTTAACATTTCTTTTCATTCAGCAGGTTGGAAACACTATTTTTGTACAACCTGTGAAGGGACATTTGGGAGCCCATTGAAGCCAATGGGGAAAAACTGAATCTCCCCAGATAAAAACTAGAAAGAAGCTATCTGTGAGACTGCTTTTTGATTTGTGGATTCATCTCACAGAGCTAAACCTTTCCGTTGAGTCAGCAGGGTGGAAAAACTCTTTTTCTAGAATCTGCAAAAAAACACTGGGGCACCCATTGAGGCCTATGGGGAAAACCGGAATATCCCCAGTAAAAAAAATTAGAAGCTATCTGCAAAACAGCTTTGTGATGTGTGGATTCAACTCACAGAGCTAAACCTTGCTTTTGATTCTGCAGATAAAATTGCAAAATTATAAAATCTGCAAAGGAATGTTTTTGCATCCATTGAGTCCTAAGGGGAAAAACAGAATATCCCCAGATTAAAACTAGAAAGAACCTATGTGTGAAAAATACTTGATGTTGTATGGATTCATCTCATAAAGTTAAAGCATTTTTTTCATTCAGCAGATGGAAAACACTTTTTTGTAGGATCTGCAAGGGACATTCAGGAGCCCATTGGGGCCTAAGGGGAAATACCAAATATCCCCACAAAAACTAGGAAGAAGTTATCTGTGAAACTTCATTGTGATCTGTAGATTCATCTCACAGAATTAAAGCTCTTTTTTCATTCATCAGGTTAGAAATGCTCTTTTCATAGAGTCTGCGAAAGGACCCTTGGGATACCATTGATATCTAAGGGGAAAAACGGAATATCCCCAGGTAAAAACTAGAAAGAAGCTATCTGTGAAACTGTTTTGTGACATGTGAATTCATCTCACAAAGTTACACCATTATTTTCTCTCAGCTGGTTAAAAACACTCTTTTTGTAGAATCTGTGAAGGGACATTTGGGAGAACATTGAGGCCTATGAACAAAAACTGAATATCCCCACGTTAAAACTAGAAATAATGTTTCTGTGAAACTGCTTTGTGTGCAGTGGATTCATCTCACAGAGTTAAACTTTTCTTTTGATTCAGCAGTTTGGAAACACTCTTTTTGTAGAATCTACAATGGGACACTTGAGAGCCCATTGAGGTTTATTGGTAAAAGCAGAATATCCCCAGATAAAAACTAGGAAGAAGCTATATGTGAAACTGCTTTGTGATGTGTGTATTCACCACACAGAGTTAAACTTTTATTTTTATCCAGAATGTTGGATAAATTCTTTTTCTGGATCTGCAAAGGGACACTTAGAACCCATTGATGCCTTTGGAGAAAAATGGAATATCCTCAGATAAAAAGCAGAAAGAAGCTATCTGTGAAACTGCTTTGTGATGTGTGGATTCATCTCACAGAGTTACACCTTTCTTTTTATTCACCATGATGGAAACATTCTTTTTTGCAGGATCTGTGAAGGGACATTTGGAAGCCCATTGAGGCCTTTGGAATAAAACCAAATATCCAGAGATAAAAACTAAAAAGAAGCTATCTGTGAAACTGCTTTCTGATATGTGGATTCCTCTCACGGAGTTAAACTTTTATTTTGATTCTGTGGTTGGGACACACTCTTTTTTTAGAATCTGTGAAGGGACAATTTGGAGCCCACTGTGGTCTATGGGGAAAAACAAAATATCCCCAGAAAAAAATTACAAAGAAGCTATCTGTGAAACTGCTTTGCAATGTTTGGATTAAACTCAAATGGGTAAAGCTTTCTGTTGATTCAGCAGATTAAGAACACTCTTTTTGTAGAATCTGTGAAGGGACATTTAGGAGCCCATCGAGGCCTATTGGGAAGACAGAATATCCACAGATAAAAACTAGAAAGAAACTATCTGTGAAACTGCTTTGTGATGCATGGATTCATCTCACAGTGTTTAAACTTTTTTTTATCCAGCAGGTTGGAAATTCTTTAAGTAGAATCTGCATCTGCAAAGGGATATTTAGTAGCCCATTTGGGCATATAAGGAAAAACTGAACATACCCAGATAAAAACTAAAAAGAAGCTATCTGTGAAACTCCTATGTTATGTGTGGATTCATCTCACAGAGTTCAAACTTTCTTATGATTTAGTAGATTGGATACACTCTTTTTGTAGACTCTGTGATGGGACGTTTGGGAGCCCTTTGTGGTCTATGGGAAAAAATAGAATATTTCCATATAAAACCTAGAAAGAAGCCATCTGTGGAACTGCTTGGTGATGTGGGGATTCATCTCACAGAATTGTGGGGATTCATCTCACAGAATTAACTTTTATTTTCATTTGGCAGGTTAAAATCACTCTTTTTGTAGAATCTGCAAAGGGACATTTGGGAGTCCATTGAGGTCTAGGGGAAAAACACAATGTCCCCAGATACAAACTAGAAAGCAACTCTGTCAGACTGCTCTGTGTTGTGTGGATTCTTCTCACAGAGATAAACCTTTCTTTTGATTCAGCAGGTTGGAAACACTCTTTCTGTAGATTCTGAGAAGGGACATTTGGGAACCCTTTGTGGCATAGGAGGAAAACAAAATATCCCCAGGTGAAAAATAGAAAGAAACAGTCTTTGAAACTGCTTTGTGATGTGCGGACTTATCTCCCAAAGTTAAAACTTTCTCTTGTTTCAGCAGGTTGGAAACACTGTTTTTGTAGAATCTGTGAAAGGACATTTGTGAACCCTTTGAGGCCTAT
This sequence comes from Mandrillus leucophaeus, assembly GCF_000951045.1. Taxonomy (NCBI): domain Eukaryota; kingdom Metazoa; phylum Chordata; class Mammalia; order Primates; family Cercopithecidae; genus Mandrillus; species Mandrillus leucophaeus. Next base: position 119,721 of record NW_012101906.1, read on the forward strand.
GAAGAAAAACTGAATATTCCCAGATAAAAACCAGAAAGAATCTTTCTGCTAAATTGGTTTGTGATGTGTGGATTCATCTCACTGAGTTAAACATTTCTTTTCATTCAGTAGTTTGAAAACCCTGTGTTTGTGCAATCTAAGAAGGGATATTTAGGAGCCCTTTGAGCCCCATGGGGAAAAAAACCCCATATATCCCCAGATAAAAACTAAAAGAAGCTGTGTGTGAAACTGTTTCTTGACGTGTAGACTTGTCTCACAAAGTTAAATGTTTCTTTTGATTCAGCCTGTTGGAAATACCCTTTTTGTAGAATCTACAGAGACATTTGGGAGCACATTAAGTCTTACGGGGAAAAACCAAATATTCCCAGATAAAAACTAGAAGGAAGCTATCTGTCAAACCTCATTGTGAGATGTGGATTCATCTTACAGAGTTAAAACTTGCTTTTGAATCAGCAGGTTGGAAACACTTTTCATAGAATCTGTGAATGGATATTTGGCATGCCATTGGGTTCTATGGGGAAAAACAAAATATCCCCAGATAAAAGCTGGAAAAATGTTGTCTGTGAAACTGCTTTGTGATGTGCAGATGCATCTCACAGAGTTAAATCTTACCTTTGATTCAGCTGGTTGGAAACACTCTTTTTGAAGAGTCTACGAAGGGACATTTGGGAGCCAATTGAGGGCTATTGTAAAAAAACAAACATCCCCAGATAAAAATTGAAAGAAGCTATGTGTGAAACTGCATTGCAATGTACAGACTTATCTCACAGAGGTAAACATTTCTTTTGATTCAGTAGATCAGAAACACTCTTTTCTAGATTCTGTGAAGGGACAATATCCCCAGATAAAAACTGTGAAACTCTTTGTGATGTGTGGATTCATCTCACAGAGTTAAACATTTCTTTTGATTCAACAGATTGGAAACACTTTTTTCATAGAATCTGAGAAGGGATATTTGAAAGTCCCTTGTAGCCTATGGGGAAAACAGAATATCCCAAGATAAAAAACAGAAAGAAGCTATCTGTGAAACTACTTGGTGATGTGTAGATCCATCTCACAGAGTTAAATCTTTCTTTGAATTCAGCAGGTTGGAAAGACTCTTTTGTAGAATCTGTGAAAAAGCATTGGGAAGCCTATTGTGGGCTATAGGAAAAAATCAAAAATCCCCAGATAAAACCCAGAAAGAAACTATCTGTGAAACTTCTTTGTGATGTGTGGTTTCATCTCAGAGATAAACCTTTCTTTCATACAGCAGTTTGGAAGTACCCTTTTTGTAGAATCTACCAAGGGACATATGGAAGACCATTGAGGCCTATGAGAAAAAACCAAATATTCCTAGATAAAAACTAGAAAGAAGCTATCTGTGGAACTGTTTTGTGATGTGTGGATTCTTCACACAGAGTTAAACTTTTCTTTTGATTCAGCAGGTTGGAAACTTTTTTTGTAGAATCTGCAAAGGGACTTTTTGGAGCCAATGGATTTATGTAAAAACCTACATATCCCCAGACAAATACTAGAAGGAAGCTATCTGTGAAACTCTTTTGTGATGTGTGGATTCATCTCACAGAGTTACACATATCTTTTGATTCAGCAGGTGAGAATAACGGGTTTTTAGACTCTGCAAAGGGACATTTGGGAGCCCATTGAAGCCTATGGGGAAAAACCGAATATCCTGTTACAAACTACAAAAAATCTGTATGTTAAACTGCCTGGTGATATGTGAATTCATCTCACAAAGTTAAGCTTTTCTTTTGATTCAGCAGGTTGGAAATATTCTTTTTGTAGGATCTTCAAAGCAACATTTTGGAGCCCACTAAGGTTGATGGGGAAAAAAACATATCCTCAGATAAAAACTAGAGAAAACTATCTTTGAAAGTGCTTTTTTATGTCTGGATGTATCTTATAGATTTAAACCTTTCTTTAGATTTAGGAGATTGGAAACACTATTTTTGTAGAGTCTGTGAAGAGACATTGCGGAGACCATCATGGCCTATAGGGACAAACCGAATATCCTCAGATAAAAACTAGAAAGACGTTATCTGTGAAACTGCTTAGTGTTGTGTGGATTCACCTCATAGAGTTAAAACATTTGTTTCATTCAGCAGATTGGAAACACTCTTTTTAAAAATCTGTGAAGGGACATTTCAGAGCCCATATAAGCCTATGGGGAGAAACAGAATATCCCCAGACAAAAAGTAGAAAGAAGGTATCTGTAAAGCTGCTTGGTGAGGTGTGTATTCATTTCACAGAGTTAAACCTTCCTTTTCATTCAGCAGGTTGGAAACATTCCTTTTGTAAAATCTGCGAGGGACACTTGAAAGCCCATTGTGGCCTATGGTGATAAAACAAATATCCCGATAAAAACAAGTAAGATGCTTGCTATGAAATTGCTTTTTTTATGTGTGGATTCATCTCACAATGTGAAACCTTTCTTTTGAATCAGCAGGTTATAAACGCTCTCTTTATAGAATCTGATAAGGGACATTTGAAAACCTAATGTGGCCTGTGGGGAAAAATTGAATATCCCCAGTTATGGAAAGAAGCTATCTGTGAAACTGCTTTGTGATGTGTGGATTCATCTCACAGAGTTAAACCTCTCTTTTGATTCAGCAGGTTGGAAACATTCCTTTTGTATAATCCGTGAAGGGATTTCTAGGAGCCCATTGAGGCCTGTGGGGAAAAGCCAAATACTTTAAGATAAAAACTTCAAAGAATGTCTTGGTAAACAGCTTTGTGATGTGTTGATTCTTGTCAAAGAGTTAAACCTTTTGTTTGATTCTGCTGGTTGAAACACTCTGTAGAATCTGCATTTGAACCTTTGGAAGCCGTTTGGATCCTATTGGATAAATCCGAACATCCTGGAAAAAACTAGATATAAGCTATCTGTGCTTCTGCTTTGTGATGTTTGCATTCATCTCACAGAGTTAAACCTCTGTTTTGATTCAGCAGGCTGGAAAATATCTTTTTGAAGAATCTGCAAAGAAACATTTGGGAGCCCATTGAGGCCTATAAGGAAAAACTGAAATTCCCCCCATAAAAACTGGAAAGAAGCCATGTGTGAAACTGCTTTGTGATGTGTGGATTCACCTCATGGTACTAAATCTTTTTTTTTTTTTTTGATTCAACAGGTTGGAAACTCTCTTTTTGTAGAATCTGCAAACCATCGTTTGGGAGGCCTATGGGGAAACCCAAATATCCTTAGATAAAAACTAGAAATAAGCTCTTTGTGAAACTGCTTGGTGATGTGTGGATTCATCTCAAAGAGTTGAACATTTCTTTTGATTCAACAGGTTGGAGACACTCTTTTTCTAGAATCTGCAATGGGACATTTGTGATTCCATTGAAGCCTATGAGGAAAAACCCAATATCCCCAGATAAAAATTTTATGGAAGATATCTGTGATACTGCTTTGTGACGTGTTGAGTCCTCTCACAGAGTTAAACCTTTCGTTTGACTCAGTTCATTGGAAACACTCCTTTTTTAGAATCTTCAAAGGGACATTTTAAAGCCCTTTGGGACCTATCGGAAGAAACCAAATATCCCAAGATAAAACCTAGAAAGGAGCTATCAGTGAAACAGCTTTGTGATCTGTGGATTCATCTCACAGAGTTAAAACCTCTCTTTTGATTCAGCAGGTTGGAAACCCTCTTTTCATAGAATCTGCATAGGAACATTAGGGAGCCCATTGAGACCTAAGGGGAAAAACTGAATATTCCCTAATGAAACCTAGAAAGAAGCTATCTGTGAAACTGCTTTGTGATGTGCAGATTCATCTCACAGAGTTAAACCTCTCTTTTGATTCAGCAAGTTGGGAAAACTCTTTTTGGAGAATCTGTGAAGGGACATTTGGGAGCCCATTGAGGGCTATGGGGAAAAACCAAATATTCCCAGATATAAACTATGAAGAATCTATCTGTGAAACTGCTTTGAGATGTGTGAATTAATCTCATACAGTTAAAACCTTGCTTTGATTTATCAGGTGGGAATCACTCTTTGTATGGAATCTGTGAAGGGACATTCGGGAGCACATTGTGGCCTATGGGGAACAACAAAATATCCCCAGAAAAAAACTAGAAAAAATCTCTCTGTGAAACAGCTTTCCGATGTGTGGATTCATCTCACAGAGTAAAGTTTTATTTTAATTCAGCTCGTTGTAAACATTCTTTTTGTAGAATCTGTGAAGGGACAATTGGGAGTACATGGAGGGCTATGAAGAAAAACAGGATATCCCCAGATAAAAACTAGAAAGAAGCTATCTGTGATACTGCTTTTTGATGTGCAGATTCATCTTCCAGAGTTAAACCTTTCTTTTGATTCAACAGGTTGGAAGCACTCTTTTTGTAGAATCTGTAAAGGGACATTTAGGATCCCACTGAGGCCTATGGGAAAACAGCCAGAATCACCAGAGAAAAACTGGAAATAAGCTATGTGTGAAACTCTTTTGTGGTGAGCGGATTCATGTGACAGAGTTAAACTTTACTTTTGCATAAGTAGGTTGGAAACCCTCTTTTTGTAGCATCTGCAAAGGGACATTTGGGAGCCCTTTGAATCCTATGGAAAAATACAGAGTATCCCCAGATAATAACTAGAAATAAGCTATCTCTGAAACTACTTGCAGATGTGTGGAGTAATCTTAGAGAGTTAAAGCTTTCTTTTGATTCATCACTTTGACAACACTCTTTTTGTAGAATCTGAGTAGGGACTTTGGGGGCACATTGAGGCCAATGGTGAAAAACTGAATATGTATCACTAGATAAAAACCAGAAAGTAGCTATCTGTAAAACTACCTTTTGATGTGTGGATTCAATTCGCAGAGTTAAACCTTTCATTTGATACAACAGTTCTGAAACACTGTTTCTGTAGAATCCGTAATCGGACTTTTTGGAGCCCATTGAGGCCTCTGGGGAAAAATGGAATATTCATAGATAAAAACCAGAAATAACCTATCTGTGAAACTGCTTGGTGATATGTGGATTCATCTCAGAGAGTTAAATTATTATTTTGATTCAGCAGGTTGGAGATACTGTTTTCATAGAATCTGTGAAGGGACATTTGGGAGCCCATTGAGGCCTATGAAGATAAACAGAATATCTTCAGATAAAAACTAGAAAGGATCTATCTGTGAAACTGCTTTGTGATATACGCATTCATCTCGCAGAGATAAAACTTTCTATTGATTCAGCAGTTAGAAAACACTATTTTTTTTTGTAGAATCTGCAAAGGGACACTTGGAATCCATATTGGCCTAAGGGGAAAAGCTGAATATTTCCAGAAAAAGCTAAAAAGAAGCTATCTGTGAAACTGCTTGGTGATGTGTGGATTCGTCTCACAGAGTTAAATCATTATTTTGATTCAACAGGTTGGAAACAGTCTTTTTATAGAATCTGTGAAGGGACAGTTGGGAGCCCACTGAGGCCTAGGAGAAAAACCGAATATTTCCAGATTAATACTAGAAAGAAGCTATCTGCGAAACTGCTTGTTGATGTGTGATTTTTCTCATAGAATTAAAACTTTCTTTTGCTCCTACAGGTTTGAAACACTCTTTTTGTAGAATCTGCAAAGGGAAATTTGGGAGCCCATTGAGATCCATGAAAAAAACTGAAAATTTCCTGGTAAAAACTATAAAGAAGCTATCTGTGAAACTACCTAGTGATACGTGGATTCATGCCACAGAGATAAAGATTTCTTTTGTTTCAGCAGGTTGGAAACACTTTTTTGTAGAATCTGCAAAGGGACATTATGGAGCCCATTGAGGCCTATAAAGAAAAGCTGAATATCCCCAGATAAAAACTAGAAAGAGTGTATCTGTGATAATGCTTCTTTTTTTTTTTAATTTATTTATTATTATTATACTTTAAGTTGTAGGGTACATGTGCATAACGTTCAGGTTTGTTACATATGTATACTTGTGCCATGTTGGTGTGCTGC
>NW_012101907.1:0-288 GCF_000951045.1 Mandrillus leucophaeus
GTTGATCTGTCTAATGTTGACAGTGGAGCGTTGAAGTCTCCCATTATTATTGTATGGAAATCTAAGTTTCCTTGTAAGTCTCTGAGGACTTGCTTGATGAATCTGGGTGCTCCTGTATTGGGTGCATATATATTTAGGATAGTTACTTCCTCCTGTTGAATTGATCCCTTTACCATTATGTAATGGCCTTCTTTGTCTCTTTTGATGTTTGATGTTTTAAAGTCTGTTTTTATCAGAGACAGGTATTGCAACCCCTGCTTTCTTTTGTTCTCCATTTGCTTGGTAAAT
>NW_012101907.1:4723-7308 GCF_000951045.1 Mandrillus leucophaeus
ATCTTCTGTGTCGCTCGCGCTGGGAGTTGGAGACTGGAGCTGTTCCTATTTGGTCATCTTGCTCCACTGTCCAGAAAGCGTCTCTCTAGTTTTTATATGGGGATATTTTATTTGTCAGCATAACCTGAAATGCGCTTAGAAATATCCCATTGCAGATTCCAAGAAAACAGTGTTAGCAAATTTATCAATGAATAGAACAGTGTAACTCAGTGAGATGAATTCACACTTCACAAAGCAGTATCTCAGAAAGCCTTTTTCTAGATTCTATCTAAGGATATTTCCTTTTTAACCATAAGCCTCAATGCACTCCACCTCTGGGAACAGGGCACAACTAAAAAAAAAAAAAGCAACAGAAACCTCTGGAGACGCAAATTTCTCTGTCTGACAGCTTTGAAGAGAGCAGTGAATCTCCCAACACGGAGGTTGAGATCTGAGAACGGATAGACTGCCTGCTCAAGTGGGTCCCTGACCCCTGAGTTGCCTAAATGGGAGACATCTCCCGCTAGGGGCAGACCGACACCCAACACCTCACATGGCGGGATACACCCCTGAAACGAAGCTTCCAAAGCAAGAATCAGACAGGTACACTTGCTGTTCAGCAATATTATATCTTCTACAGCCTCTGCTGCTGATACCCAGGCAAACAGAGTCTGGAGTGGACCTCAAGCAATGGCCAACAGACCTACAGCTGAGGGTCCTGACGGTTAGAAGGAAAACTAACAAAGAGAAAGGGCACCACACAAAAATTCCATCAGTACGTCACCATCATCAAAGACCAGAGGCATATAAAACCACAAAGATGGGGAAAAAGCAGGGCAGGGAAGTTGAAAATTCAAAAAATAAGAGCACATCTCCCCCTCCAAAGGAACACAGCTCATTGCTAGCAACGGATCAAAGCTGGATGGAGAATGACCTTGAGGAGTTGAGAGAAGAAGGCTGCAGTCCATGAAACTTCTCAGAGCTAAAGGATGAATTACGTACCCAGTGCAAAGAAATTAAAAATCTTGAAAAAAGAATGGAAAAATTGATAACTAGAATAATCAATGCAGAGGAGGCCATAAACGACCTGACAGAGATAAAAACATGACATGAGAAATACAAGACAAATTCACAAGCTTCAGTAACCGACTCGATCAACTGGAAGAGTATCAGCAGTTGAGGATCAAATGAACGAAATGAAGTGAGAAGAGAAGTCTAAAGAAAAAAGAAGAAAAACAAATGAACCAAGCCTTCAAGAAGTATGGGATTATGTGAAAAGACCAAATCTATGTCTGATTGGGGTGCCTGAAAGTGAGGGGGAAAATGGAACCAAGATGGAAAACACTCTTCAGGATATCATCCAGGAGAACTTCCCCAACCTAGTAGGGCAGGCCAACATTCAAATTCAGGAAATACAGAGAATGCCACAAAGATACTCTTCGAGAAGTGCAACTCCAAGAGACATAATTGCCAGATTCACCAAAGTTGAAATGAAGGAAAAAATCTTAAGGGCAGCCAGAGAGAAAGGTCAGGTTACTCACAAGGGAAGCCCATCAGACTAACAGCATATCTCTCACCAGAAACTCTCCAAGCCAGAAGAGAGTGGGGGCCAATATTCAACATTCTTAAAGAAAAGAATTTTCAACCCAGAATTTCATATTCAGCCAACCTAAGTTTCATAAGTGAAGGAGAAATAAAATCTTTTACAGACAAACAAATGATGAGAGACTTTGTCACTACCAGGCCTGCCTTACAAGGGACCCTGAAGGAAGCACTAAACATGGAAAGGAACAACCAGTACCAGCCATCGCAAAAACATGTCAAAATGTAAGGATCATGGATGCTACGAAGAAACTGCATCAAATAACGAGCAAAATAACCAGTTAATATCATAATGACACGATCAAGTTCACACATAACAATATTAACCTTAAATGTAAATGGACTAAATGGCCCAGTTAAAAGACACATAAGGGCAAACTGGATAAAAAGTCAAGACCCATCCATTTGCTGTATTCAGGAGACCCATCTCACATGCAGAGACACACATAGGCTCAAAATCAAGGGATGGAGGAAGATTTACAAAGCAAATGGAGAACAAAAAAAAGCGGAGGTTGCAATACTAGTCTCTGATAAAACAGACTTTAAACCATCAAACATCAAAAGAGACAAAGAAGGCCATTACATAATGGTAAAGAGATCAATTCAAGAGGAAGGGCTAATTATCCTAAATATATATGCACCCAATACAGTAGCACCCAGATTCATAAAGCAAGTCCTTACAGATTTAAAAAGAGACTTAGACTCCCATACAATAATAATGGGAGACTTCAACACCCCACTGTCAACATTAGACAGATCAATGAGACAGAAAGTTAAAAGGATATCTAGGAATTGAATACAACTCTGCTCCAAGCAGACCTAGTAGACATCTATAGAACTCTCCACCCCAAATCAACAGAATATACATTCTTCTCAGCACCACATCACACTTATTTCAAAATTGACCACAGAATTGGAAGTAAAGCACTCCTCAGCAAATGTACAAGAACAGAAATTATAACAAACTGTCTCTCAGACCACAGTGCAATCAAACTAGAACTCAG
>NW_012101907.1:11085-20795 GCF_000951045.1 Mandrillus leucophaeus
TACCTGATGTAAATGACGAGTTGATGGGTGCTGACGAGTTGATGGGTGCAGCACACCAACATGGCACAAGTATACATATGTAACAAACCTGCACATTATGCACATGTACCCTAGAACTTAAAGTATAATAATTAAAAAAAAAACTTACCAACAGCATGTAATACAATAAGGGAAAATTGTAAACAAACTGTATATTCAACAATAGGAGGGTCATAAAATATAGTATGTTCTTGAAATACTTCGGAGGCAATAAAATGCCACTGTTGAAGAAGAAAAAAAAAGAAAAGAAAAATTAAAAAAAAAAAAACTGTGCTTCCTAATTGCTCCATGAAAAGTATTGTGAGACTCTGTGAGATGAAATCACAAAGAAGTTTCTCAGTAAGCTTCTTTCTTATGTTGTCTGAGGATATTTCCTTTGTCACCGTAAGCTTCAATGCCCTCTGAAATATCCCATTGCAGACCCCAAGAGGACCGTGTTTGCACACTGCCTCATGAAAAGAAAGATGTAACTCTGTGAGATGAATTAACACATCACAAAGCAGTTTCTCAGAAAGCTTCTATCTAGTTTTTATCTGTGGATATTTCCTTTGTCAACATTGGCTTCAACGCACTCCGAAATATCCTATGGCAGATTTCAAAAAAACAGTGTGATCAAACTGATCTATGTAAAGAATTGTGTAACTCTGTGAGATGAATTCACACATCACAAAGGATTTTCTCATAATGTTCCTTTTTAGTTTTTTTCTGAGGATATTTCCTTTGTCAACACAGGCTTCAAAGCATTCCAAATTGTGCCTTCTCAGAGTCTCCAAAAACAGTGCTACTAAATAATCCATGAAAAGACTCATGTAACTCTGTGGGAGGAATTAACACATCACTAAGCAGTTTCTCGGAATGCTTCTTTCTCTTTTTTATCTGAGGATATTTCCTATTTCACTATAGGCCTCAGTGCACTCCCAAATATCCCTTTGCAGATTCCATGAAAGCAGTGTTAGAAAACTGCTCCATGAAAAGAAAGATGTAACTCTGTGAGATGAATTCACACATCCCAAAGAGCTTTCTCACAAAATTTGTTTCTAGTTTTTGTCTGAGGATATTTCCTTTGTCACCATAGACTTCAACGCAACTGAAAATTTCCCTTCTCAGATTCCCCAAAAACAGTGCTACCAAACTGCTCCATAAAAACAGAGGTGTATCTCTGTGAGAGGAATTCACACATTGCAAAGCTGTTTCTCAGAAAGCTTCTTTCTAGTTTTTGTCTGAGGATATTTCCTTTTAAACCATAGTTCACAATGCGCTCCCAAATATCCCTTTGCAGATTCCAGAAAAACAGTGTTATCAAACTGCTTCATGAAAAGAAAGGTGTAGCCCTGTGAGATGAATTCACAATGACAAAAAACATTCTCAGAAGCTTTCTTTTTAACTCTTATCTGAAGGTATTTCCTTTGTCACCACTGACTTAAATGTGATCTAAAATATTCCCTCTTAGATTCCCCAAAAAGAGTGTTACCAAACTGTTTCCTGAAAAGAATGCTTTAACTGTGTGCAATGAATTCACATATCACAACGTAGTTTCTTAGACAACTTATTTCTAGTTTTCATCTGAGGATATTTAGTTTTTCACCATATTCCTCAATGTGCTCTGGAATATTCCATTGCGGAATAAATGAAAGAAGTTTTAGCAGACTTCTCAATGAAAAGAACAGTGTAATCCTGTGAGGTGAATTCACACATCATGAACCATTTCACAGAAAGCTTCCTTTTGGTTTTTATCTGAGGATAGTTCCTTAGTCACCATAGGATTCAATGTGCTCTCAAATACCCTACTGTAGATTCAACAAAAACAGTGTTATCAAACTAGTTCATGAGAATAATGGTTTAATTCTGTGAGATGAATTCACAGATTACAAAAAGCTTTCTCAGAAAGATTTTTTATAGTTTTTATCTGAAGATATTTCCCTTGTCACCATAGGCTTCAATGAGATCCAAAATAACCCTTCTCAGATACCCCAAAAACACTGTTGCAAACTGATACATGAAAATGATTGTGTACCTCTGTGAGATGAAACAACACATCACAAAGTGGTTTCTCAGAAAGCTTCTTTCTAATTTTAATATGAGGATATTTCCTTTTTCATTGTAGGCCTCAATGCACTCATGAATATCCCTTTGCACATTCCATGAAAATAGTGATAGCAAACTGCTCCATGAAAAGACCAGTGTAACTCTGTGAGATGAATTCGCACATCACAAAGATGTTTCACAGAAAGATTCTTTCTAGTTTTTGTCTGAAGATATTTCCTTTCTCACCATTGACTTCATCGTGATCAAAAATATCCCTTCTCAGATTCTCCAAAAACAGTGATACCAAACTGATCCATGAAAAGTACCGTGTAACTCTGTGAGGACAAGTAACACATCACAAAGCAGTTTTTCAGAAAACTGCTTTCTAGTTTTTGTCTAAGGGTATTTCCTTTGTCACCATAAAATTCAATGTGCTCAGAAATATCCCATTACAGATTCCGAGAAAACAGTGTTAGCAAACTTCTCAATGAAAAGAATGGTGTAACTCTGTGAGATAAATTGACACATCACAAAGCAGTTTCACAGAAAGCTTCTTCTCGGTTTTAATCTGACGATATTTAATTTCTTACCATAGGCTTCAATGCGCTCCCAAACATTGTAGAGCAGATTCCATGAAAACAGTGTTATAAAACTGCTCAATGAAAAGAAGGTGTAACTCTCAGAGATGAATTCACACATCACAAAGCAGTTTCTCTGAAAGTTTCTTTCTAGTTTTTATCTGAGGTTATTTCCTTTGTCAACATAGCCGTCAATGAAATTCAAAATATCCCTTCTTAAATTCCCCAAAAACAGTGCTAACAAACTGCTTCATGAAAAGTGTGATGTAACTCTGTGAGATGAATTCTCACATCACAAAACAGTTTCTCAGAAAGCTTCTTTCTAGTTTTTATCTGAGGATATTTCCTTTTCCACGATATTCCTCAATGCGCTCCCAAATATCCCTTTGCAGATTCCACAGAAACAGTTTTAGCAACCTGCTCCAAGAAAAGAATCGTGCTACTCTGGGAGATGAATACGCACATCACAAAATAGTTTCACGGAGCTTCTATCTAGTTTTTACCTGACAATATTCCCTTTCTCACCTTAGGCTTCAATGCAATTCAAAATAGCCCTTCTCAGATTCTCCAAAAACAGTGGTACCAAAATACTCCAAGAAAAGAATCATGTAACTGTGTGAGATGAATTCACAAATCAGAAAGCTATTTCATAGACAGCTTTCTTTCCAGTTTTTGTCTGAGGATATTTCCTTTTTCACCACAGGCCTCATTACGCTCGTGAATATCCCTTTGCAGATTCCACAAAAATAGTGTTAGCAAACTGTTCCATGAAAAGAAATTTGTAAACCTTTGAGATGAGTTCACACATCACAAAGCAGTTTCTCAGAAAGGTTCTTTTTGTTTTTTTTAATCTGAGGATATTTCCTTGGTCACCATAGGCTTCAATATAGTCTCAAATATCCTATTGCAGAATCCACAAAAACAGTTTTAACAAACTGCTCCAAAAAAAAGGAATCATGATACTCTGTGAGATGAATTCACACTTCACAAATCAGTTTCTCAGAGAGTTTCTTTCCAGTTTTTATCTGAGGATATTTCCCTTTTCACCATAGGCTTCCATGCGATCCAAAGTATCCCTTCTCAATTCCCCAAAAACAGAGCTACTAAACTGCTCCATGAAAAGAATGGTGTAACTCTGTGAGATGAATTCACACATCACAAAGCAGTTTCTAAGAAAATGACTTTTTGGTTTTATTGTCTGAGGACATTTGCTTGGTCACCATAGGCTTCAATGCGCTCCCAAATATCATTTTGCAGATTCCATGAACACAGTTTTACCAAACTGCTCCAAGAAAAGAATTGTGCTACTCTGTGAGATGAATACACACATCACAAAGCATTTTCTAAGAAAGCTCTTTCTACTTTTTATCTGAGGATATTACTCTTAGCACCACAGGCTTCAATGCGATCCAAAATATCATTTCTCAGATTCCCCAAAAACAGTGCTAACAAACTGCTCCATGAAAGGAAATTGTAAGTCTGTGAGATGAATTCACAAATTAGAAGTCAGTTTGTCAGAAACTTCTTTCTAGTTTTTGTCTGAGGATATTTCCTTTGTCAACATAAGCTTCAATGCGATCCAAAATATTCCATTGCAGTTTCCAGGAAAACGGTGTTAACAAGCTACTCAATGAAAAGAACAGCGTAACTCTGTGGGACAAATTGACACATTACAAAGCATTTTCTCAGAAAGCTTCTTTTCCGTTTTTATCTCAGGACATTTCCTTGGTCACCATAGGCTTCAATGCACTCCCAAATATCCTATTGCAGATTCCACAAAACAGTGTTAGCAAACTGCTCGATGAGAACAACATTGTAACTCTCTGAGGTGAATCACACATCACAAAGCAGTTTCTCAAAAAGCTTCTTTCTAGTTATTATCTGACGATATTTCCTTTTTCACCATATTCTGAACTGTGCTCCTGAATATTCCATTATTGATTCCACGAAAAAAGTGTTAGCAAATTTCTCAATGAAAAGGAAGGTGTAAATATGTGAGATACATTCACACATCACAAAGCAGTTTCACAGAAGCCTTATTTTTGGTTTTTATCTGGGGATATTTCCTGTGTCACCATATGCTTCAAGGTGCTACAAAATATCCTATTGCAGATTATGCAAAAACAGTGTTATCAATCTACTCAATGCAAAAAATAGTGTAACTTTGTGAGATGAACTCAAACATCACAAGGTAGTTTTTCAGAAAGCTACTTTCTAGTTTTTATCTCAGGATGTTTCCTTTTTCTCCATAGGCCTCAATGTGCTCCCATATATCCCCTTGCAGATTCCATGAAAACAGTGTTAGCAAACTGCTCAATGAAAAGAATGGTGTGACTCTGTGAGATGAATTCACATATTACAAAGTGGTTTCTCAGGAAGGTACTTTCCGGTTTTCATCTGAAGATATTTCCTTTTTCACTATAGGCCTGAATGTGCTTCCAAATATCCCTTTGCAGATTCCACGAAAACAGTGTTAGCAAACTGCTCCATGAAAAGAAAGGTGTATCTCTGTGAAGGGAATACACACATCAGAAACTAGTTTCTCAGAAAGCTTCTTTCTAGTTTTTATCACAGGATGTTTCCTTTCTTCATATTCCTCAATGCTCTCTGGAATATCCCATTGCAGATTCTACGAAAAAATTGTTAGCAAACATCTCAATGAAAACAATGGTTTAACTCTGTGAGATGAATTCACACATCACAAAGCAGTTTCACATAAATCTTCTTTCTTGTTTTTTTTACGAGGATATTTCCTTTCCCACCATATTCCTCATTGCAGTTGCGAATATCCCTTCCCAGATTCCCCAAGAGCAGTTCTAAAAAACTGATTTACGAAAAGAATCGTGTAACTCTGTGAGATGAAGTAACATATCAAAAAGCCGTTTCTCAGAAAGCTTTCTAATTTTTATATGAGGATATTTCCTTTGTAAGAGAAGCTTCAATGAACTCGAAAATATCCCCTTGCAGATTCCAAGGAAAGAGTGTTAGCAAACTGCTCAATGAAAAGAACAGTGTAACTTTGTGAGATGAATTCACACATCATAAAGCAGAGTCTCACAAAGATTCTATATACCTTTTATATGAGGAGATTTCCTTTCCATGACAGGCCTCAATTCACTCCCAAATAATCCTTTCTAGATGCCTTGAAAACAGTGTTTGCAAACAGCTCGATGAAATGAAATGTGTTACTCTGTGAGATGAATAGACACATCACAAAGAAGTTTGCCAGAAAGCTTCCTTCTAGTTTTTTCCTTCGTCATCATATGCTTCAATGAAATCCAATACATCCTTTTTCAGATTCTCCAAAATCAGTGCTACTGCTCCATGAAAAGAAAGGTGTAACTCTGTGAGATGAATTCACACATCACAAAGCAGTTTCACAGAAACTTTCTTTTTGGTTTTTGTCTGAAGATAATTCATTTGTCACCACAGGCATCAATGCACTCCCAAAATTTCCTATTGCAGATTCCATGAAAACAGTGTTAGCAAGCAGCTATAAGAAAAGAAAGGTGTAACTCTGTGAGATGAATTCAACCATCACAAATCAGTTTCACAGAAATTTTCTTATTGGTTTTATTGTAGGATATTTCCTTTTTCACCGTAGGCCTAAATGTACTCCCAAATATCCCTTTGAAGATTCCGCGAAAACAGTGTTAGCAACTTTTCCATGAACAGAAAGGTGAAACTCAGGGAGATGAATTCACACATCACAAAGAAATTTTTTCCGAAAGCTTATTTCTAGTTTTTATCTGAGCATATTTCCTTTGTTACCATAGGCTTCAATGAGATCCAAAATATCCCCTCTCAATCTCCCCAAAACCAGTTTTACCAATCTGATCCATCAAAAGAATTTTGTAACTCTATGAGATGAATTCATGCATCACGAAGAAGGTTCTTAGACAGCTTCTTTCAAGTTTTCTTCAGAGGATATTTCCTTTTTTGCCATAGGCCACAACACGCTCCCAAATATCCCTTTTTAGATTCCAAGAAAATAGTGTTAGCAAACTGATCCATGAAAAGAAAGGTGTTATTCTGTGAGATGAATACATACATCTCAAAGCAGTTTCTCAGAAAGCTATTTTCTAGTTTTTGTCTGAGGATATTTCAGTTCTCAATGCACTCCCATATATCTCATTGCAGATTCTGTGAAAACAGTGTTAGCTTCTTTCTAGTTTTTATGTGAAGATATTTCCTTTGTCACTATATTCCTCAATGCATTCCCAAGTATCCCTTTGCAGATTATATGAAAACAGTGTTAACACACGGTTCTATGAAAAGAATGGTGTAACTCTGTGACATGAATTCACACATCGTAAGGAATCTTCTCAGAACGCTTCTTTCTAGTTTTTTTCTGAGGGTATTTCCATTGTCAACATAGGCTTCAATGTGATCCAAAATATCCCTTCTCAGATTCCCCCAAAATAGTACTACCAAACTGCTCCATGAAAAGAATCTTGTAACCCTCTGAAACGAATTCACAAATAACAAAACAGTTTCTCAGAAAGCTTCTTTCTAGTTTTTGTCTGAGGATATTTCATTTTTCACCATAAGCTTCAATGTGCTCTGAAATATCCTATTGCAGATTCCAAGAAAATAGTATTAGCAAAGTACTCAATGAAAAGAACTGTGAAACTCTATGAGATGAATTCACATATCAAAAATCAGTTCCTCAGAAAGCTTCTTTCTCCTTTTTCTATGAGTATATTTCCTTTTTCACCCTAGGCCTCAATGTGCTCACAAATATCCTTTTGCAGATTCCTCGAAAACTGTGTTAGCAACTGCTCCATGAAAAAAAAATGTGTAACTCTGTGAGATGAATTCACACATCACAAAGCTGTTTCTCAGAAGGCTTCTTTCTAGTTTTTATATCAGAATACTTCCTGATACACCATATTCCTCACAGAACTCCATAATATCCCATTGTAGATTCCACGAAAAAGGTGTTAGCAAACTTCTCAATGATAATGATGGTGTAACTGTAGGATAAATTCACATATCACAAAGCAGTTTCACAGAAAGTTTCTTTTTGGTTTTCATCTGAGGATATTTCCTTTGTCACCATAGGCTTAAATGCAATTCAAAATATCCCTTTTCAGATTCCCCAAAAACAGTGCTAGCAAACTGCTCCATAAAAGCAGTTCTGTGACTCTGTGAGATGAATTCACACATCACAAAGTTGTTTCTCAGAAAGCGTCTTTCCAGTTTTTATCTGAGGATATTTCTTTTTTCACCATAGGCTTCAATGCGATCCAAGATTTCCCTACTCAGATTCCCCAAAAACAGTGCTAAAAAAGTTGATCCATGAAAAGAATGGTGTAACTCTGTGAGATGAATTAATATATCACAAAGCAGTTTCTCAGAAAGCTTCTTTCTAGTTTTTATATGAATATATTCCCTTTGTCACCATAAGCTTCAATGTGCTCCAAAGTCTCCCATTGCAGATTCCTAGATAGCAATGTTAACAAACTGCTCAATGAAAACAACAGTGTAACTCTGTGAGATGAATACACACATCACAAATAAGTTTCTCAGAAGCTTCTTTCTAGTTTTAATCTGAGGATATATCCTTTTTCACCCTAGGCCTCAGTGTGCTCCCAAGTATGCCTTTGCAGATTGCATGAAAACAGTGATACCAAATTGGTCCAGGAAAAGAATGGTATAACTCTGTGAGATGAATTCACACATCACAAAGAAGTTTTCCTGAAAGCCATAGGCTTCAATGAGATCCCAAATATCCCTTCTCAGATGCCCCAAAAGTACGGCTATCAAACGGCTCTATGAAAAGAAAGGCATAACTCTGTGAGATGAATTCAAAAATCACAAAGCAGTTTCTCAGAAAGCTCCTTTGTAGTTTTTGTCTGAGGATATTTCCTTTGTAACCATAAGCTTCAATGCACTCCAAAAGATTCCAATGTGCTCCACTGCAGATTCCAAGAAAACAGCATTAGCAGATTGCTCAATGAAAAGAATAATGTAACTCTGTGAGATGCATTCACGCATCACAAAGCAGTTTCTGAGAAAGATTCTTTCTAGTTTTTGTATGGGGATATTTCGTTTGTCACCATAGGTTTCAATGTACTCCCAAATATCCTAGTTCAGACTCCATGAAAACAGTGTTATCAAACGGCTCAAAGAAAAGCACAGTGTAACTCTGTGAGATGAATTCACCCATCACAAAACAGTTTCTCAGAAAACATCTTTCTAATTTTTATTGGAGTGTATTTCTTTTTCACTGTAGGCCTCAATACACTCCCAAATATCCCTTTGCAAATTCCACGAAAACAGTGTTAGCAAACTGCTCCATGAAAACAAAGGTGTATCTCTGTGAGATGAATTCACACATCACAAAGAACTTTCTCAGAAAGCTCCTTTATAGTTTTTTTCTGAGGATATTTCCTTAGTCACCATAGACTATATGATCCAAAATATCCCTTCTCAGATTCCCCA
Source organism: Mandrillus leucophaeus (assembly GCF_000951045.1). NCBI lineage: Eukaryota > Metazoa > Chordata > Mammalia > Primates > Cercopithecidae > Mandrillus > Mandrillus leucophaeus. The sequence goes on from NW_012101907.1 coordinate 20,175, forward strand.
AAAAGAGTGCTATCAAATTTCTCCATGAAAAGAATCATGTAACTCAGTCTGATGAAGTTACAAATCACAAAACAGTTTCTCAGAAAATGTCTTTCTAGTTTTTTTCTGATTATATTTCCTTTTTCACAACAAGTTTCAATGCACTCCAAAATATCTCATGGCAGATTCCAAGAAAACAGTGTTAACAAACAGCTCAATGAAAGGAAGAGGGTAACTCTGTGAATTGAATTCACACATCACAAAACAGTTTATCATAAAGCTTCTTTTTCGTTTTCCTATGAGGATATTTCCTTTTTCACTATAGGCCTCAATGCATTACAAAATATCCCTTTGCCAAGTCTACGAAAACTGTGTTACCAAACTCCCCCAGGAAAAGAAAGGTGTAACTCTGTGAGGTGAATTCACACATCACAAAGAACTTTCTCAGATATCCTCTTTCTAGTTTTTTTCTGAGGATATGTCCTTAGTCATCATAGGCCTCAATGTGATCTAAAATATCCCTTCCTAGATTCCCCAATAACAATGCTACCAAACTGATCCACAAGAAGCGTGGTGTAACTCTCTGAGAAGAATTCACAAATCCCAAATCAGTTTCTCAGAAAACTTCTTTTGGGTTTTTAT
>NW_012101907.1:22235-60849 GCF_000951045.1 Mandrillus leucophaeus
GTTTTCATCTGAGGATATTTCCTTTGTCACCATAGGCTTAAATGCAATTCAAAATATCCCTTTTCAGATTCCCCAAAAACAGTGCTAGCAAACTGCTCCATAAAAGCAGTTCTGTGACTCTGTGAGATGAATTCACACATCACAAAGTTGTTTCTCAGAAAGCGTCTTTCCAGTTTTTATCTGAGGATATTTCTTTTTTCACCATAGGCTTCAATGCGATCCAAGATTTCCCTACTCAGATTCCCCAAAAACAGTGCTAAAAAAGTTGATCCATGAAAAGAATGGTGTAACTCTGTGAGATGAATTAATATATCACAAAGCAGTTTCTCAGAAAGCTTCTTTCTAGTTTTTATATGAATATATTCCCTTTGTCACCATAAGCTTCAATGTGCTCCAAAGTCTCCCATTGCAGATTCCTAGATAGCAATGCTAACAAACTGCTCAATGAAAACAACAGTGTAACTCTGTGAGATGAATACACACATCACAAATAAGTTTCTCAGAAGCTTCTTTCTAGTTTTAATCTGAGGATATATCCTTTTTCACCCTAGGCCTCAGTGTGCTCCCAAGTATGCCTTTGCAGATTGCATGAAAACAGTGATACCAAATTGGTCCAGGAAAAGAATGGTATAACTCTGTGAGATGAATTCACACATCACAAAGAAGTTTTCCTGAAAGCCATAGGCTTCAATGAGATCCCAAATATCCCTTCTCAGATGCCCCAAAAGTACGGCTATCAAACGGCTCTATGAAAAGAAAGGCATAACTCTGTGAGATGAATTCAAAAATCACAAAGCAGTTTCTCAGAAAGCTCCTTTGTAGTTTTTGTCTGAGGATATTTCCTTTGTAACCATAAGCTTCAATGCACTCCAAAAGATTCCAATGTGCTCCACTGCAGATTCCAAGAAAACAGCATTAGCAGATTGCTCAATGAAAAGAATAATGTAACTCTGTGAGATGCATTCACGCATCACAAAGCAGTTTCTGAGAAAGATTCTTTCTAGTTTTTGTATGGGGATATTTCGTTTGTCACCATAGGTTTCAATGTACTCCCAAATATCCTAGTTCAGACTCCATGAAAACAGTGTTATCAAACGGCTCAAAGAAAAGCACAGTGTAACTCTGTGAGATGAATTCACCCATCACAAAACAGTTTCTCAGAAAACATCTTTCTAATTTTTATTGGAGTGTATTTCTTTTTCACTGTAGGCCTCAATACACTCCCAAATATCCCTTTGCAAATTCCACGAAAACAGTGTTAGCAAACTGCTCCATGAAAACAAAGGTGTATCTCTGTGAGATGAATTCACACATCACAAAGAACTTTCTCAGAAAGCTCCTTTATAGTTTTTTTCTGAGGATATTTCCTTAGTCACCATAGACTATATGATCCAAAATATCCCTTCTCAGATTCCCCAAAAAGAGTGCTATCAAATTTCTCCATGAAAAGAATCATGTAACTCAGTCTGATGAAGTTACAAATCACAAAACAGTTTCTCAGAAAATGTCTTTCTAGTTTTTTTCTGATTATATTTCCTTTTTCACAACAAGTTTCAATGCACTCCAAAATATCTCATGGCAGATTCCAAGAAAACAGTGTTAACAAACAGCTCAATGAAAGGAAGAGGGTAACTCTGTGAATTGAATTCACACATCACAAAACAGTTTATCATAAAGCTTCTTTTTCGTTTTCCTATGAGGATATTTCCTTTTTCACTATAGGCCTCAATGCATTACAAAATATCCCTTTGCCAAGTCTACGAAAACTGTGTTACCAAACTCCCCCAGGAAAAGAAAGGTGTAACTCTGTGAGGTGAATTCACACATCACAAAGAACTTTCTCAGATATCCTCTTTCTAGTTTTTTTCTGAGGATATGTCCTTAGTCATCATAGGCCTCAATGTGATCTAAAATATCCCTTCTTAGATTCCCCAATAACAATGCTACCAAACTGATCCACAAGAAGCGTGGTGTAACTCTCTGAGAAGAATTCACAAATCCCAAATCAGTTTCTCAGAAAACTTCTTTTGGGTTTTTATCTGAGGATAATTCCTTTGTCACTATAGGCTTCAATGCACTCCAAAATATCCTATTGCAGATTCCAAGAACACAGTAATATCAAACTGCTCAGTGAAAAGAATGGTGTAACTCTGCAAGATGAATTCACACATCACAAGGCAGTTTCTCAGAAAGTTTCTTTCTAGTTTTTATTTGAGGCTATTTCCTTTTTCATCATAGGCCTCAATGCTCTCCCAAACAATCTTTTGCAGATTCCATGAAAACCGTGTTAGCAAACTGCTCCATGAAAAGAAATGTGTAATTCTGTGAGATTAATTCGCACATCACCAAGAAGTTTCTCAGAAAACTTCTTTCTAATTTTTATCATTGGATAATTCCTTTGTCACCATAGACTTCAATGAGATCCAAAATATTCCCTCCAAGATTTCCCAAAAAGAGTGCTACCAAACTTGCCATGAAATCGTGTAACTCTGTACGATGAATTCACAAAGCACAAAACAGTTTCTCAGAAAGCTTCTTTCTAGTTTTTGTCTGAGAATATTTCCTTTTTCACCACAGGCCTCAATTCGCTCACGAATATACATTTACAGATTCCACGAAAATGGTGTGAGCAAACTGTCCCATGAAAAGTAAGGTGAAAATCTGTGAGATTAATTCACACATCACAAAGCAGTTTCTCAGAAAGTTTCTTTTTGGTTTCTGTCTGAGGATATTTCCTTTGTCACAGTAGGCTTCAGTGAGCTCCCAAGTATACTACGGTAGATTCCTCGAAAACAGTGTTAGCAAACTGCTGCAAGAAAAGAATCATGTAACACTGTGACATGAATTCACACATCACAAAGCAATTTCTCAGAAAGCTTCTTCCTTGTTTTTATCTGAGGACGTTGCCTTAGTCACCATAGGCTTCAATGCACTCCCAAATATCCCTTTGCAGATTCCACAAAAAGAGTGTGATGAAACAGCTCAATGAAAAGGACAGTGTAACTCTGTGAGATGAATTCACAAATAAAAAGCAGTTTCTCAGAAAGCTGCTGTCTAGTTTTTGTCTGAGGATGCTTCCTTTGTCAAGATAAGCTTCAACACTCTCCAAATAATCCCCTTGCAGATTCCAAGAAAACAGTGTTAGCAAACTGATTATTGAAAAGAGCAGTGTAACTTTCTGAGATGAGCTCACACATCACAAAGCAGTTTCTCAGGAGGCTTCTTTGTTTTTTATCTGAGGATGTTCCCTTTGTAACCATAAGCTTCAATGAGCTCCCATATATTCTCTTGCAGATTCCACGAAAAAAGTGTTATCAACAGCTCAATGAAAAGAACAGCATAACTCAGTGAGGTGAATTCACACATCACAAAGCAGTTTCTCAGAAAGCTTCTTTCTAGTTTTTCTCTAAGGATATTTCCTTTTTCACTACAGGCCTCAATGCGCTTCCAAATATCCCTTTGCAGATTGCACGAAAACAGTGTTCGCAAACTGCTCAATGAGAAGTGCAGTGTAACTGTGTGAGATTAATTCACACATCACAATGCTGTGTCTCAGAAAGCTTCTTTCTAGTTTTTATCTGAGGATATTTAGTTTTCCACCATAGCCCTCAATGTGCTCCAATATATCCCTTTGCAGATTCCATGAAAACAGTGTTAGCAAACGTCTCCATGTAAAGAGAGGTGTAACATCCCAGAGAACTTCTCAGAAACCTTCTTTCTAGTTTCTATCTGACAATATTTCCTTTGTCAAAATAGGCTTCAATGCAATCCAAAATATCCCTTCTCAGATTCCCCAAAAACTGTGCTACCACACTGATTCATGAAAAGAATCGTGTAACTCTGTGAGATGAATTAACACATCACAAAGTGCTTTCTCAGAAAGCTTCTTTCTTCTTTTTCTACGAGCATATTTCCCTCGACACCGTAAGCTTCAATGCACTCCAAAAAATCCCATTGCTGATACATAGAAAACAGTGTAGGCAAACTGCTCAATAAAAAGAACAGTGTGACTCTCTGGGATGAATTCACACATCACAAAAGAGTTTCTCAGACAGCTTCTTTGTAGTTTTTGTCTGAGGATATTTCCTTTGTCACCATAGGCTTCAATGCAATCCCAAATATCCTGTTGGATACTCCACAAAAACAGTGTTAGTGAAGTGCTCCATGAAAAGAAAGGTGTTATTCTGTGAGATGAATTTACACATCACAGAGCAGTTTCTCAGAAAGCTTCTTTCTAGCTTTTATCTGAGGATATTTCCTTTGTCAGCATAGGCTTCAATGTGCTCCCAAATATCCTGTTGGAGAGTCCACGAAAACAGTGTTAATCAAGTGCTCTATGAAAAGAAAGGAGTTACACTCTTTGAGATGAATTCACACATCACAAAACAGTTCTTCAGAAACTTCTTTCTAGTTTTTATCTGAAGGTATTTCCTTTGTCACCTTTGGTTTCAATGCGATACAAAATATCCCTTCTCAGATTCCTCAAATAGAGTGCTGCCAAACTGATCCATGAAAAGAATCGTGTAACTCTGTGAAATGAACTACCACATCATGAGGCGGATTCTCAGAAAGCTTCTTTCTACTTTTTCTATGAGGATACTTCCTATGTTACGGTAAGCTTCAATGCTCTCTGAAATATCTCATTGCAGTTTCTAGGAAAAAAGTGTTATCAAACTTCTCATTGAAAAGAACAGTGTAATTTCGTGAGATGAATTCACAAATCACAAAGCAGTTTCTAAGAAAGCTTCTCTCTATATTTTGTCAGAGGATATTTCCTTTTTTACCTTAGGCCTCAATGCACTCGTGAATTTCCTATTGCAGATTCCACAAAAAAAGTGTTAGCAAACTTCTCAATGAAAAGAATGATATACCTCTGTGAGATGAATTCACACATCACAAAACAGTTTAACAGAAATCTTCTTTTTGGTTTTTATCAGAGGACATTTTCTTTTTCACCATAACCCTCATGTGCTCCCAAATATCCCTTTGCAGATTCCCTGAAATCACTGTTAGCAAACTGCTCCATGAAAAGAAATGTGTAACTCTGTGAGATGAAATCACACATCATAAAGAACTTTCTCAGAAAGATCCTTTCCTGTGTTTGAGGATATTTCCCTTGTCACCATAACCTTCAATGCAATCCAAAATATCCCTTCTCAGATTCCCCAAAAACAGTGCTACCAAACTGATTCATGAAAAGGATTGTGTAAGTCTGCGAGATGAATTAACACATCACAAAAATGTTTCTCAGAAAGCTTCTTTCCAGTTTTTATTTGAGGGTATTTTATCTGAGGTTCAATGCGCTCTGAAATATCAGATTGCAGATTCCAAGAAAAGAGTGTTAGCAAACTTCTCAATGAAAAGAACAGTGTAACTCGGTGAGTTGAATTTACACATCACAAAGCAGTTTCTCATAAAGCTTATTTCTAGTTTTTATCTGAGGATATTTCCTTTGTCACCATAGGCTTCAATGCAATCCAAATATCCCTCTTCAGATTTCCCAGGAAAAGTGCTACCAAACTGCTCCAAGAAAAGAATCGTGTATCTCTAGGAGATCAATTCACAAACCTCAAAGCAGGTTGTCAAAAAGCTTCTTTATAGTTTTTGTCTGGGGATATTTCCTTTTTCACCATAGTCCTCAACACCTTCGCGAATATCCCTTTGTGGATTCCATGCAAATGGTGTTAGAAAACTGCTAAATGAAAAGAAAGGTGTAAATCTGAGAGACGAATTCACATAGCACAAAGAAGTCTCTCAGAAAGATTCTTTTTGGGGTTTGCTGAGGATATTTCCTTTCTCATGCTAGGCTTCAATGCAATCCAACATATCCTACTGCAGATTCCACAGAAACAGTGTTAGCAAACTGCTCCAAGGAAAGAACCCTGTAACTATGTGAGAAGAATTCGCACATCACAAAGTAGTTTCTCAGAAAGCTTCTTTTTGGTTTATCAATGAGATTATTTCCTTTATCACCATAGGCTTCAATGCACTCCCAAATATCCTACTGCAGATTCCACGAAAACAGTGGTATAAAACTACTCAATGAAAAGAACGGTGTAACTATGTGAAATGAATTGACACATCACAAAGCAGTTTCTCAGAAAGCATCTCTTTGGTTTTTCTGTGAGGGTATTTCCTTTGTCACCATAAGCTTCACTGCGATAAGACATATCAGAGTGCAGATTCCAAGATAACACTGTAAGCAAACTGCTCCATGCAAAGATCATTGTAACACTGTGAGTTGAATTGAATTCACACATCATGAAACAGTTTCTCAGAAAGCTTCCTTCTAGTTTTCATCCTAGGATATTTCCTTTCTCACCATAGACCTCAATGCACTCCCAAATATCCCTTTGCAGATTGCATGAAAACAGTGTTAGCAAGATGCTCCATGAAAATAGAGGTGTACCTCTGTGAGATGAATTCAGATATCACAAAGAACTTTCTCAGAAAGCTTCTTTCTAGTTTTTATCTGAGGATATTTCCTTTGTCACCCTAGCCTTCAAAGAGATCCAAAATATTCCCTCTCAGATAACCTAAAAACAGTGCTACCAAACTGATCCATGAAAAAAATCATGTAACTCTGTGAGATGAATTATCACATCACAAAGTGGTTTCTCAGAAAGCTTCTTTCCAGTTTTTCTATGAAGATATTGCCTTTTTCAAAGTAAGCTTCAATGCACTCTGAAATAACAGATTTCAGATTCTAAGAAAATAGTGTTAGCAAACTGTTCAATGAAAAGAAGAGTGTAACTCTGTGAGATGAATTCATGTATCAAAAAGGAGTTTCTCAGAAAGATTGTTTCTAGTTTCTAACTCAGGATATTTCTTTGTCACCATACTCCTCAATATGCTTCCAAATATACCTTTGCAGATTTCCCAAAAACAGTGTTAGAAAACTGCTTCATGAAAGGAAAGATCTAACTTTGTGAGATGAATTCACACATCAGAAAGAAGTTTCTCAAAAAAATTCTTTCTAGTTTTTCTCTGTGGATATTTCCTTTGTCACCATAGGCTTCAGTGCACTGCCAAATATCCTATTACAGATTCCAGGAAAACAGTGTTATCAAACTGCTCAATGAAAATCACAGTGTAACTCTGTGAGATGAATTCACACATCACAAAGCAGTTTCTCAGAAAGCTCCTTTCTAGTTTTTTTCCTGAGGATATTTAGTTTTTCACTATAGGCATCAATGCACTCCCAAATATCCTGTTGCAGATTCCGCAAAAACAGTTGCAGCAAACTTCTCCATGAGAGAAAGTTGTAACTCTTTGAGATGAATTCGCACAGCACAAATAACTTTCTCAGAAAGCTTTTTCTGGTTTTTATCTGAGGATATTTCCTTTGTCACCATATGCTTCAATGCAATTCCAAATATCCCTCCTCAGATTTCCCAAAAAGAGTGCAACCAAACTGCTCCACCAAAACAGTGGTGTAACTCTGTGAGATGAATTCACCCATCACAAAGCAGTTTCTCAGAAAGCTTCTTTCTGGTTTTTGTTTGAGGATAATTCCTTTTTCACCATATACCTCAATGCGCTACTGAATATCCTATTGCCGATTAAATGAAAAAAAATTTAACCAACTTCTCAATGAAAAGAACGGTGTAACTCTGCGAGATAAATTCACATATCACAAAGCAGTTTCTCAGAAAGTTTCCTTTGGGTTTTCATCTGAGGATATTTCCTTTGTCACCATATTCTTCAAAGCACTCTCAAGTATCCTATTACAGATTCCATGAAAGCAGTGTTATCACATTGTTCAATGAAAAAAATGGTGTAACACTGTGAGATGAATTCGCACATCACCACGCAGTTTCTCAGAAAACTTTCCTAGTTTTTATGGGGATATTTCATTTTTCATTCTAGGTCTCAATGCTCTCCCAAATATCCATTTTCAGATGCCACCAAAACAGTGTTAGGAAACTTGAAAAGAAACGTGTAACTCTGTGAGAAAAATTCACACATCACAAAAAAATTTCTCAGAAACCTTCTTTCTAATTTTTATCTGAGGATATTTCCTTTCTTAAAATAGGCTTCAAGGTGATCCAAAATATCCCTTCTCAGATTCCTCCAAAACGGTACTACCAAACTGAGCCATGAAAAGAATCATGTAACACTGTGAGATGAATTAACAAGTGACAAAGCAGTATCTCAGAAAACTTCTTTCTAGTTTTTGTCTGAGGATATTTCCTTTGTCACCATAAGGTTCAATGTGCTCCGAAATATCCAATTGCAGACAACAAGAAAGCAGTCTTAGCAAACTGTTCAATGAAAAGAAGAGTATACATCTGTGACATGGATTCTTACATCACAAAGCAGTTTCTCAGAAAGCTTCTTTTTGTTTTTTTTCTGAGAATATTTCCTTTGTTACCATAGCCTTCAATGAGCTCCCAAATATCCTATTGTAGATTCCGTGAAAACAGTGTTACCAAACTGCTGAATGATAATAACCATGTAACTTTGTGTGATGAATTCACACATCACAAAGCAGTTTCTCAGAAAGTTTCTTTCTGGTTTTTATCTGAGGATATTTCCTTGTTCACCATAGGCCTCAATGCATGCCCAAATATCCCTTTGCAGATTCCATGAAACGAGTGTTACCAAATTGCTCCATGAAAAGAAATGTGAAACACAGTGAGGTGAATTCAAACGTCACAAAGCAGTTTCTCAGAAACTTTTTTCTAGTTTTTATCTGAGGATAATTACTTTGTCTCCATAGGCTTCAATGTGATCCAATATATCCTTTCTCAGATTCCCCAAAAACAGTGCTATCGAACTGCTCCATGAAAAGAATCATGTAACTCTGTGAGATGAATTCAAAAATCACAAAGCAGTTTCTCAGAAAGTTTTTTCTAGTTTTTATCTGAGGGTATTTCCTTTGTCACCATAGACTTCAGTGCGATCCAAAATATCCCTTCTCAGATACCCCAAAAACAGTGTTACCAAATTCCTTCATGAACTGAGTCACGCAACTCTGTGAAATGAATTACCACATCACAAAGCGGCTTCTCAGAAAGCTTCTCTCTAGTTTTTATTTGAGGATATTTCCTTTTTCACCATAGGCCTCAATACACTCACAGAAATCCCTTTGCACATTCCACGAAAACAGTGTTAGCACAATGCTCCATGAACACAGAGGTGTAACTCTGTGAGATGAATTCACACATCACAAAAGCCTTTCTCAGAAAGCTTCTTTCTAGTTTTTACCTAAGGATAATTTCTTTGTCACCATAGGCTTCAATGCTATCCAAAATATCCCTACTCAGATACCCCAAAAACAGTGCTAAAAAATTAATTCATGAAAACAATAGTGTAACTCTGTGATATGATTTAATGCATCACAAAGCAGTTTCTCAGAAAGCTTCTTTCTAGTTTTTATATGAATGTATTTCCTTTGTCACCGTAAGTTTCAGTACACTCTGAAGTATCCCATTGCAGATTCCTAGAAGACAGTGTTAGAAAACTGCTCAATTAAACCAACAGTGTAACTCTGTGAGATGAATACACTCAACTCAAAGTATTTTCTCAGAAAACTTCTCTCTAGTTTTAATCTGAAGATATTTTCTTTTTCACAATAGACCTCAGGGTGCTCCCAATCATACCTGTGCAGATTCCACTAAAACAGTGTTAGCAACCTGCTCCATTAAAAAAAAAAAAGGTGCAACTATATGATATGAATTCACAAATCACAAGGAAGTTCCTTGAAAGCTTCTTTCTAGTTTTAATCTGAGGATATTTCCTTTGACACCATAGGCTTCAAAGCAATCCAAAATATCTCTTCTCAGATTCCCCAAAAACAGTGCTATCAAACTGATCCATTGAAAGCTTCATGTGACTCTGTGAGATGAATTCACATATCACAAAGCAGTTTCTCAGAAAGTTTCTTTCTAGTTTTTATCTGAGGATATTTAATTTTTAACAATACACTTCAATACGCTCTGAAATATGCCATTACAGATTCCACGAAAACAGTGTTAGCAAACTGCTCCATGAAAGGAAAGGTTAATTCTGTGAGATAATTCACACATCACAAAGAACTATTTCAGAAAGCTTCTTTCTAGTTTTTCTCTGAGGATAGCTGCTTTGTCACCTTAAGCTTCAATGTACTCCAAAATATCATGTTGCAGATTCCATGAAAACAGTGTTAGCAAAAGGTTCCATGAAAAGATAGGTGTAAATCTGTGATATGAATTCATACATCACAAAGCAATTTCTCAGATAGCTTCTATTTGTTTTTTTTTCTAAGGATATTTCCTTGGTCACAATAGGCTTCAATGCAATTCAAAATATCCCTTTTCAGATTCCCCAAAAACAGTGCTGCCAAATTGCTCCATGGAAAATAAAGGTGTAAATCTGTGAGAAGAATTCACACATCACTAAGAACTTTCTCAGTAAGCTTCTTTCTAGTTTGTATCTTGTTTTATTCCTTTTTTACTGTAGGCTTCAATGTGATCCCAATCAATCGTTCTCAGATTCCCCAAAGCAGTCTATCAAACTGATCCATGAAAAGAATTGTATAACTCTGTGAGATGAATTAACACATCATAAAGCAGTTTCTCGGAAAGTATCTTTCTAATTATTGTCTGAAGATATTTCCTTATTCACAATAAGTTTCAATGCGCTCCAAAATATCCCATTGCAGTTTCCAAGAAAACAGTGTTAGCAAATTACTCAATGAAAAGAGCAGTGTAACTCTGTACAATGGATTCCCACATCACAAAGCAGTTTCTCAGAAAGCTTCATTTTTGTTTTTATCTGAGGATATTTCCTTTGTCACCATAGGCTTCAAAGCACTCCCAATTATCCTATTGCAGATTCCACAAAAACAGGGTTATCGAACTGCTTAATGAAAAGAACAGTGTAACTCTGTGAAATGAATTCAAACATCACAAATAACTTCATCAGAAAGCTTATTTCTAGTTATTATCTGAGGATGTTTGCATTGTTACCATAGGCTTAAACGTGATCCAAAATATACCTTCTCAAATTCCCCAAAAACAGTGTTACCAAAGTGATCCATGACAAGGATTGTGTATGTCTGGGAGATGAATTAACACATCAAAAAGCAGTTTCTCACAACGCTTCTTTCTATTTTGTATATGATACTACTTCGTTTGTCACTGTAAGCTTCAAGGCACTCCAAAATATCCCATTGCAGAGCCAAGGAAACAGTGTTAGCAAACTGCTCAATGAAAAGAACAGTGTGACTCTTTGAGGTGAATTGACACAACACAGCGCAATTTTTCCGAAAGGTTTTTTTGGTTTTTATCTGAGGATATTTCCTTTGTCACAACAGGCTTCAATGCACTATCAAACATCCTATTGCAAATTTCACGAGAAAAGTGTTATCAAACTGCTCATTGAACAGAATGGTGTAGCTCAGTGTGTTGAATTCACACATAACAATGCAGATTCTCAGAAAGCTTCTCTCTCATTTTTTTTTCTGAGGACATTTCCTTTTTCGCTATAGGCCTCAATGCACTCCAAAATGTCCCTTTGCAGATTCCATGAAAACAGTGTTAGCAAATTGACTCTTAAAGAGAAAGGTGTAATTCTGGGAGATACATTCACACATCACAAAGAAGTTTCTCAGCAAGCTTCTTTCCAGTTATTATCTGAGGATATTTCCTTAGTCACTGTAGGCTTCAATGTGATCCACAATATCCCTCAGACTTCCAAAAACTGTGCTACCAAACTGATCCATGAAAAGTATCATGTAACGGTGTGAGATGAATTAGCACCTCACAAAGCGGTTTCTCAGATAGCTTCTTTCTAATTTTTACATGAGGATATTTTCTTTGTCACCATAAGCTTCAATGTACTCCGAAATATGCCATTGCAGAATCCATGAAAACCGAGTTTTCAAACTGCTCAATGAGAAGAACGGTCTAACTCTGTGAGATAAATTCACACATAGCAATGCAGTTTCACAGAAAGCTTCTTCTTGGTTTTTATCTGAGGATATTTCCTTTGTCACCATAGGCTTCAATGCACTCCCAAGTATCCCACTGCAGATTCCACGAAAACAGTGCTTGCAAACTTCTCCATGAAAAGAAAGGTGTAACTCTGTGAGTTGAATTCACACATCACAAAGCAGTTTCTCAGAAAACTTCTTTCTTGTTTTTATCTGAGGGGCTTTTCATTTTCACGATAGTCCTCAATACGTTCCCAAATATCCCTTTGGAAATTCTATGAAACAGTGTTAGCAAACGTCTCCATGTAAAGAAAGGTGTAACTCTGTGAGATGAGTTTGCACATCACAAAGAACTTTCTCAGAAAACTTCTTTCTAGTTTTTATCTGAGGATATTTCCTTTGTCATCATAAGCTTCAAGGTGCTCCAAAACATCCCATTGCAGATTCCAAGAAAGCACTGTTAGCAAACTGCTTAATGAGAAGAACGGTCTAACTCTGTGAGATAAATTCACACATCACAGTGCAGTTTCACAGAAATTTCTATCCAGTTTTTCTCTGAGGGTATTTCCTTTGTCACCATAGGCCTTGTTTCACTCCCAAATATCCCATTGCAGATTCCACAAAAACAGTGTTTACAAACTGCTCCATGAAAAGGAAAGTGTCACTCTGTGAGTTGAATTCACACAACACAAAGTGGTTTCTCAGAAAGCTTCTTTCCAGTTTTTATATGAGGATATTTCCTTTGTCACCATAGGCTTTAATGCAGTCCAAAATATCCACCACAGATTCCCCAAAAGCACTACTAGCAAACTAATCCATGAAAGAAATCGTGTATCTCTGTGAGATGAATTAACATATCAAAAAGTGCTTTCTCAGAAAGCTTCTTTCTAGTTTTTATATTGTATTTTCCTGTGTCACGTAATCCTCTCTGCACTCTGGAACATCCCATTACGGATTTCAAGAAAACAGTGTTAACAAACTGCTCAATGAAAACAATGGTGTAACTCTCTGAGATGAATTCACACATCACAAAGCAGTTTCTCAGGAAGCTTCTTTCTAGTTTTTATCTGAGAGTATTTCCATTTTCACTATAGGCCTCAATGTGCTCCCAAATGTCCCTTTCAGATTCCACGAAAACCGTGTTAGCAAACTGCTCCATGAAAATAACCATGTAACTCTGTGAGATGAATTAACACACCACTAAGCTGTTTCTCAGAAAGCTTCCTTCCAGTTTTAATATGCGGATATTTCCTTTGTCACCAATGGCTTCAATGTGATCAAAAATATACCTTATCAGATTCCCAAAAATCCATGCTATCAAACTGCTCCATGAAAAGAATCTTGTGACTCTGTAAGCTGAATTAACACATCATGAAGCCTTTCTCAGAAAGCTTCTTTCTAGTTTTAATCTGAGGATATTTCTTTTCTCACCATTGGCCTCAAAGCACTCCTAAATATCCTTTTGCAGATTCGACAAAAAGAGTGTTGGCCAACTGCTCCATTAAAAGAAAGCTGTTTCTCTGTGAGAAGAAATCAAACATCACAAAGAACTTTCTCAGAAATCTTTCTAGTTTTGTCACTGTAGGCTTCAATGCAATCCAAAATATCCCTTCTCAGATTCCCCAAAAACAGCGCTGCCATACTGATCCATGAAAAGAATTGTGTAACTCTATGAGATGAATTCACTAATTACAAAGCAGTTTCTCAGAAAGCTTCTTTCTAGTTTTTATCTGAGGATATTCCCTTTGTCACTGTAGACTTCAATGTGATCAAAAATATCCCTTCTCAGATACCCCAAAAACAGTGCTAGCACACTTATCCATGAAAAGCATTGTGTAACTCTATGAGGTGAATTCACTAATTACAAAGCAGTGCCTCAGAAAACTTCTTTCTAGTTTTCTTCTGAGGATATTTCCTTTACCACTGTAGGCTTCTATGCGATCCAAAATACCCCTTCTCAGATTCCCTAAAAACAGTGTTAGCAAACTGCTCCATGAAAAGAACTGTGTAACTCTGTCAGATGAATTCGCAAAGCACCAATCAGTTTCTCAGAAAGTTTCTTTCTAGTTTTTGTCTGAGTATATATTTTTTCTCACCATAAGCATCAATGCGCTCTGAAATATCCCATTGTAGATTCCAGAAAAAGAGTGTTATGAAAATGCTCAATGAAAAGAGCAGTGTAACCCTGTGAGATGAATTCACACATCTCAAAGCAGTTTCCCAGAAAGATTTTTTTTTGGTTTTTATCTGAGTATATCTCCTTTGTCATCAAAGGCTTCAATGCACTACAAAATATCCTATTGCAGATTCCAAGAAAACAGTGTTACCTAATTCTTCTATGAACTGAAAGGTGTAAATGTGTGAGATGAATTCACACATCACAAAGAACTTTCTCAGAAAGCATCTTTCTGGTTTTTATCTGAGGATGTTTCCTATGTCATCATAACATTCAATGCACTCTGAAACATCCCTTTGCAGATTCCAAGAAAACAGTGTTTACAAACTGCTCAAAGAAAAGTACCGTGTAACTCTCAGAGATGAATTCGCACATCACAAATCAGTTTCTCAGAAAGCTTCTTCCTAGGTTTTATCTGAGGATATTTCCTTTGTCTCCATAAACTTCAGTGTATTCCAATGTATCCTGTTGCATATTCCAAGAAAACGGTGTTAGTAAACTGCTCAATGAAAATAACAATATAGCTCTGTGATGTGGATTCACACATCACAAAGCCATTTCTCAAAAAGCTTCTTTGGTTTTTATCTGAGTTTATTTCCTTTGTCACCATATGCTTCAAGATGTTCCCAAATATCCTGTTGCAGATCCCACGAAAACAGTGTTAGAAAACCTCTCAATGAAAACAACAGTGTAACTCTGTGAGACGAATTCACACATCACAAAGCAGTTTCTCAGAGAGCTTCTTTGTACTATTCATGTGAAGATATTTCCTTTTTCACTATAGGCATCAATGCACTCGCAAATATCCCCTTGCAGATTTCACAAAAACAGGGTAGGCAAACTTCAACATGAAAAAAAGATGTAACTCTGTGACATGAATTCACACATCACAAAGAACTTTCTCAGAAAGCTGCGTTCTATTTGTAATCTGAGGATATTTCCTTTATCACCATACGCTTCAATGTGATCCAAAATATCCCTTCTCAGATTCATCAAAAACTGCTACCAAACCGCTCCATGAAAAGTATCGTGTAACTCCGTGAGATGAATTAACACATCACAAAGCAGTTTCTCAGAAAGCATCTTTCAAGTTTTTACCTGAGGGTATTTCCTTTGTCACCATAAGGTTCAATGCCTCCAAAAAATCCTATTGCAGATTCCAAGAAAACAGTGTTAGCAAACTGTTGAATGAAAAGACAGGGTAGCTCTGTGAGATGAATTCAAACATCACAAAGCAGTTTCTCAGAAATTTTCTTTCTACTTTTTATCTGAGATATTTCCTTTGTCACCCTAGCCTTAAATGCAACTCAAAATATCCCCCAAAACAGTTTCCTCCAAACAATTCTTTCAAACTTCTCCATGAAAACAGTGGTGCAACTGTGTGAGTTGAATTCACACATCACAAAGGTGTTTCTCAGAAAGCTTCTTTCTAGTTTTTGTCTGAGGATTTTTCCATTTCCACCACATTCCTCAATGTGTTCCTGAATATCCCATTGCAGATTAAATGAAAAAAGTGATAGCAAACTTCTAAATGAACAGAATTGTGTAAATCTGTGAGGTTAATTCACATATCACACAGCAGTTTCACAGAAAGCTTCTTTTTGGTTTTTATCTGAGGATATTTCCCTTGTCACCTTAGGCTTCAATGCACTCCCAAGTATCCTATTACTCATTACATGAAACCAGTGTTATTACACTGTTCAATGAAAAGAACAGTGTAACTCTGTGAGATGAATTCACACATCACCAAGCAGTTTCTCAGAAGCTTCTTTCTAGTTTTTTTCTGAGGATATTTTGTTTTTCACTATAGGCCTTAATGTTCTCCAAAAGAAACCTTTACAGATTCCACGAAACCAGTGTTAGCATACTGATCCGTGAAAAGAAAGGTGTAACTCTGTGAGATGAATGCACACATCACAAAGAACTTTCGCAGAAAGCTTCTTTCTCATTTTTATCTGAGGGTATTTCCTTTGTCACCACAGTCTTCAAAGCGATCCAAAATATCCTGACTCAGATTCCCCAAAAATAATGCTACCAAACTGATCCATGAAAAGAATCGTGTAACACTATGAGGTGAATTAACACATCAAAAAGCAGTTTCTCAGAAATCTTCTTTCTATTTTTTATACGAGGATACTTCCTATGTCACCATAAAGTTCAATGTGCTCCGAAATATCCCATTGCAGATTCCAAGAAAACAATCTTAGCAAACTGCTCATGGAAAAGAAAAGTGTAACACTGTGAGATGAATTCACACGTCACAAAGCAGTCTCTCAGAAAGCTTCTTTCTAGTTCTTCTATGAAGATATATCCTTTTTCACCATAGGCTTCAATGTGGTCCCAAATATCCCTTTGCAGATTCCATGAAAAAAATGTTAGGAAACAGCTCCATAAAAAGAAATGTGTAATACTGTGAGATAAATTCACACATCACAAAGGAGTTTCTCAGAAAACTTCTTTCCAGTTTATAACTGAGGATATTTCCTTTGTCACCATAGGTTTCAATACGATCCAAAATATCCCTTTGCAGTTGCCCCCAAAACAGGCAACCAAACTGCTCCATGAAAAAAATCGTGTAACTCAGTGAGATGAATTAACACATCACAAAGCAGTTTCTCAGAAAGCTTCTTTTTGGTTTTCATCTGAGGATATTTCCCTTGTCACCATAGGTTTCTGTAACCACCTAAATATCCTATTGCACATTCCAAGAAAACAGTGTTATCAAACTGCTCAATGAAAAGAATGGTATAACACTGTGAGATGAATTCACACATCACAAAACAGTTTCTCAGAAAGTTTCTTTCTAGTTTTAACTGAGGATAATTCTTTATTCAGTATAGGCCTCAATGTGCTCCCAAAAATCCCTTTGCAGATGCCAAGAAATCAGTGTTAGCGAACTACTCAATGAAAAGAACAGTGAAATAAGTTTCTCAGAAACCTTCTTTGTGGTTTTCATCTGAGGATATTTCCTTTGTCTCCATAGGCTTCAATGCGCTCGCATACATCCCTGTGTGGATTCCTTGAAAAAAGTGTTAGCATGCTACTTCAGGTAAAGAATCATGTAACTCTGTGAGACAAATGCACAGATCACAAAGCAGTTTCTCAGAAAGCTTGTTCTTACTTTTATCTGAGGATATTTAATTTGTCACCATAGGCTTCCAATGCTTTCCAAAATTCCCTTCTCAGACTCCCCCAAAACAGTGCTAACAAAATGCTCCAAGGAAAGAAACGTGTAACTCTGTGAGATGAATTCACAAATCACAAAGCAGTTTCCCAGAAAGTTTCTTTCTAGTTTTTGTATGATGATATTTCCTTTGTCATCATAAGATTCAATGCACTCCAAAATATCACAGTGCATATTCCAAGAAAATAGTATTAGCAAACTGCTCACTGAAAAGAACAGTGAGAGGCTGTGAGATGAATTCACATATCGCAATGCAGTTTCTCAGAAAACTTCTAGTTTTTTTCTGAGGATATTTCCTTTTTCACCTTAGGCCTCAATGCACTCCCAAATATCCCTTTGCAGACGCCACTAAAACAGTGTTAGCAAACTGCTCCCTGAAAACAAAGGTTTAATTCAGTCACATGAATTCACACAACATGAGGATCTTTCTCAGAAAGCTTCTTTCTACGTTTTTATCAGAGGATATTTCCTTTGTCACCGTAAGCGTCAATGCGATCCAAAATATCCCTTCTCAGATTCCCGAAAAACACTGCAACCAAAATGCTCCATGAAATGAACACTGTATCTCTGTGAGATGAATTCACACATCACATAGCAGTTTCTCAGAAGGTTTCTTTCTAGTTTTTATCTGAGAATAATTCCTTTTTCACTATAGGCCTCAATGCGGTCCCAAATATCCCTTTGCAGATTTCACGAAAACAGTGTTAGCAAACTGCTCCATGAAAGCAAAGGTGTAACTCTGTGAGATGAATTCACACATCACCAAAGACTTTCTCAGAAAGCTTCTTTCTAGTTTTCATCTGAGGTTAATTTCTTGTCACCCTGAGCTTCAATGCTGAAAAAGTATTCCTACTCAGATTCCCCAAAAAAGGTGCTAAAAAATTGATCCATGAAAATAATTATGTAACTCTGGGAGATGAATTAACACATCACAAAGTAGTTTCTCAGAAAGCTTTTTTCTAGTTTTACATGAATGTATTTCCTTTGTCACCATAAACCTCAATGCACTCCGAAGTATGCCATTGCAGATTCCTAGAAAATAGTGTTAGCAAACTGCTCACTGAAAAGAACAGTGAAACACTGTGAGATGAATTCACATATCACAAAAGCAGTTTCTCAGAAAGTTTCTCTCTAGTTTTTATCTGAGGTTATTTCTTTTGTCACTATACACTCCAATGTCATGCAAAATATCCCTTCTCAGATTCCCCAAAAGAACTGCAACCAAACAGCTGCATGAAATGAACACTGTACCTCTGAGGGATGAATTCACTCATCACAAAGCAGTTTCTCACAACACTTCTTTCTAGTTTTTATCTGAGGCTATTTCCTTTGTCACCATAGACTTCAATGCACTCCAAAATATCCTATTGCAGAAAAGAATCATGTAATTCTGTGAGATAAATTATCACATAACAAAGCAGTTTCTCAGAAAGCTTCTTTTTGTTTTTTCTATGAGTATATTTCCTTTGTCACCATATTCTTCGTTGCTCTCCCCAATATCCTATTGCAGACTCCACAAAAACAGTGTTATCAAAAGACTCAAAGGAAACTACGGCTTAGCTGTGTGAGATGAATTCATCCACCACAATGCAGTTTCTCTGAAAGCTTCTCTCTAGTTTTTATCTGAGGAAGTTTCCTTTTTCACCATAGGTCTCAATGTCCTCCCAAATATTCGTTTGGAGATTCCATGAAAACAGTGTTTGCAAACTGTTCATTGAAAAGAAAGGTGTAACTCTGTGATATGAATTCACACATCACAACGAACTTTCTCAGAAAGATTCTTTCAGTTTTTATCTGAGGATATTCCCTTTGTCACCATATGCTTCAAAATGACAAAAAATATCCTTTCTCAAATTCCCCAAAAACAGTGCTAACAGACTGATGCATGAAAAGAATCGTGCAAAGCTGTGAGATGAATTAATGCATCTCAAAGTGGTTTCTCAGAAACCTTCTTTCTAGTTTTTATCTGTGGATAATTCCTTTGTCACTATACACTTCAATGTGATCCATCATATCACATTGCAAATACAAAGAAAACAGTGTTAGCATATTGCTCAATTAAAAGAACAGTACAATTCTGTGCATTGAATTCATACATCACAAAGCAGATTCTCAGAAAGCTTCTTTTTGTTTTTTATCTGAGGATATTTCCTTTGTCACCATAGGCTTCATGTGATCCAAAACATCCTTTCTCAGATGCCCCCAAAAACAGTGCTATCAAACTGATCCAAGAAAAGAATCGTTTAACTCTGTGAGATGAATTCACAAATCATAAAGCAATTTCTCAGAAAGTATTTATCTAGTTTTTGTCTGAGGATAATTCCTTTTTCACAGTGAGATTCAATGCACTCTAAAATATCCCTTTGCAGATTCCAAAACAGCTTTAGAAAATTGCCCAATGAAAAGAACAGTGAAACTCTCTTACATGAATTTACACATCACAAAGCAGTTTCTCAGAAAGCTTCTTTCTAGTTTTGTCTGATGATATTTCCTTTTTCATAATATGCTTCAATGCACTCTGATATATGCCCTTGTAGATTCCAAGAGAACAGTTTTTGCAAGCTGCTCAATGAAAAGAAAAGTGTAAATCTGTGAGTTGAATTCACACATCACAAAGCAGTTTCTCAGAAAGCTTGTTTCTAGAGGAAATTTCCTTTTTCATCATAGGCCTCAATGTGCTCCCAAATATCCCTTTGCAGATTCCATGAAAACTCTGTTAGCAAACTGCTCCATGAAAACAAAGGTGTAACTCTATGAGATGAATTGCTGCATCACAAGGAAGTTTCTCAGAAAGCTTCTTTACAGTTTTTATCTCAGGATATTTCCTTTGTCACCATAATGTTCTATGCATTCTGAAATATTCCTTTGCGGATTCCAAGAAAACAGTGCTAGCAATCTGCACAACCAAAAGAATAGTGTAATTCTATGAGATGAATTCAAAAATAGTAAACCAGGTTCTCAGAAAGTTTTTTTTCTAGTTTTTGTCTGAGGATATTTCCTTTTTCATCATAGGCCTCAATGTGCTCCTAAATATCCCTTTGCAGATTCCAAGAAAACAGTGTAGGCAAACTGCTGAATGAAAAGAACAGTGTAGCTATATGAGATGAATTCACGCATCACAAAGCAGTTTCTCAGAAAGCTTCTTTCTAGTTTTTATCTGAGGATGTTTCCTTTTGCATGATAGGCCTCACTGTGCACCCAAATATCACTTTGCAAATTCCAAGAAAACAGTGTTAGCAAACTGCTCCATGAAACGACAGTTGTAACTCTGTGAGGTGAATTCAAACATCACAAAGAACTTTCTCAGAAAGGTTCTTTCTACTTTTTATAGGAGGATATTTCCTTTGTCACCATAGACTTCAATGCAATCCAAAATATCCCTTCTCAGATTGCCCAAAAGCAGTGCTACCAAACTGCTCCATGAAATGTATCGTGCAACCCTGAGAGATGAATTCACAAATCATAAAGTGGATTCTCAGAAAGCTTTTTTCTAGTTTTTCTGAGTACATTTCTTTTGTTACAATAAGCTTCAATGCGCTCCGAAATATCAGATTGCAGATTCCAAGAAAACACTGCTAGCAAACTGCTCAATGAAAAGAACAGTGTAACTGTGTGACTTGAAATCACACATCACAAAGCAGTTTCTTAGAAAGCTTCTTTCTAGTTTTTCTCTGAGGATATTTGTTTTTTCACTGTAGGCCTCAAAGCACTCCCAAAAATCCCTTTGCAGATTCCAGGAAAACAGAGTTAACAAAGTGCTCCAAGAAAAGAAAGATGTAACTCTCTGAGATAAACTCACATATCACAAAGAACTTCCTCAGAAACCTTCTTTACAGTTCTTATCTGAGGATATTTCCTTTTTCACCATAGGCCTCAATTCGCTCCCAAATATCCTTGTGTAGACTCCAAGAAAACAGTGTTAGCAAACTGGTCCATGAAAAGAAAAGAGTAACTCTGAGAGATATCACAAAGTGGTTTCTCAGAAAGATTTTTTCCGGTTTTTATATGAGAATATTTCCTTTGTCACCATAGGCTTCAATGTGATTCAAAGTGTCCCTTCTCAGATTCCCCAAAACCATTGCTACAAAACTGATCCATGAAAAGAATTGTTTAAATCTGTGATATGAATTAAAACATCACAAACCGTTTTCTCTGAAAGCTTATTTCTAGTTTTTATATGAGGATATTTCCTTTGTCACCATAAGATTCAGCGCGCTCCAAAATATCCCATTGCAGTTTCCAAGAAAACAGTGTTATCAAACTGCTCAATGAAAGGAACTTTGTAATGCTGTGAGCTGAATTCACACACTACAAAGCAGTTTCTCAGAAAACTTCTTTCTAGTTTTCATCTGAGGAAATTTCCTTTTCAACATAGGCCTCAAAGTGCTCCCAAATATTCCTTTGCAGATTCCATGAAAACTCTGTTAGCAAACTGCTCCATGAAAACAAAGGTGTAACTCTGTGAGATTAATTCCCACGTCACAAGGAAGTTTCTCAGAAAGCATCTTTACACTTTTAATCTCAGGGTACTTCCTTTGTCACCATAGGCTTCAAAGCTATCCAAAATATCCCTTCTCACATTCCCCAAAAACCGTGCTACCAAACTGATACATGAAAAGAATCATGTAACTGTGTGAGATGAACTGACACGTCACAAAGAGGTTTCTCAGAAATCTTCTTTCTAGTTTTTGTCTGAGGATATTTCCATTTTCACCATAGGCTTCAATTCACTCCAAAATATCCTATTGCAGATTCCACATAAAAAGTGTACTCAAACTTTTCAATGAAACGAGCAGTGTAGCTCTGTGAGATGAACTCACACATCACAAAGCAGTATTTCAGAATGCTTCATTCTAATTTTTATCTGAGGATATCTCCCTTTTCACAAAAGACCACAATGTGCTCTGAAATATCCCTTTGCAGATTCCATGAAAACAGTAGTAACAAACTTCTCCATGAAAAGATACGTGTAACACTGTGAGATGAATACCCACCTCACAAAGAAGTTACTCAGAAAGCTTCTTTATAGTTTTTATCTGAGGATATTTCCTTTGTCACCATAAGCTTCAATGCGCTCTGAAATATCCCATTGCAGTTTCCAAGAAAGCAGCGTAAGCAAACTACTCAATGAAAAGAACAGCGTAACTTTGTGAGATGAATTAACACGTCTCAAAGAAGCTTCTCAAAAAGTTTCTTCCTAATTTCTTTTTTTAGGATATTTACTTTTTCACTGTAGGCCTCAATGCACTCTCAAATATTTCTTTGCAGATTCCATGAAAACAGTGTTAGCAAACTACTCCATGAAAAGAAAGGTGTAACCTTGTGAGATGAATTCAAACATCACAAAGAACTTTCTCAGAAATCTTCTTTCTGGTTTTCTTCTGAGGATATTTACTTTGTCACCATAGGCTTTAAAGCAATTGAAAATACCCCCTCTCACATTAACCAAAAACAGTGCTACCAAACTGATCCATGAAAAGAATCGTGTAACTTTGTGAGAAAAATTCAAAATCACAAAGTGTTTTCTCAGAAAGCTTCTTTATATTTTTTACCTGAGGATATTTCCTTTGTCACCATAGGCTTCAATGCGCTCTCAAATATCCTACTGCACATTCCACGAAAACACTGTTAGCAAACAGCTGAAGGAAAATGATGGAGTAACTCTGTGAGATGAATTCACCCATCACAAAGCAGTTTCTCAGAGAGTTCTTTCTTGTTTTTATCTGACGATATTTCCTTTCTCACTACAGACCTGAATGCACTCTCATATATCCCTTCTGATTCCCCAAAACAGTGCTACCAAACTAATTCTTGAAAAGAATTATGTAACTCTGTGAGATAAATTAACACATCACAAAGTGGTTTCTCAGAAAGCTTCTTTCTAATTTTTCTATGAATGTATTTCCTATGTCACCATAAGTTTCAATGTGCTCTGAAATAACCCATTGCAATTTCCACAAAACAAGTGTTATCATACTGCTCAATGAAAAGAACGGTGTAACACTGTGAGATGAATTCACCAATCCCAATCAGTTTCTAAGAAAGCTTCTTTCTATATTTTGTCTGGGGATATTTCATTTTTCATCTTAGTCCTCAATGTGCTCACGAATATCCCATTGCACATTCCACGAAAAAAGTGTTAGCAAACTTCTCAATGAAAATAACGATGTAACCCTGTGAGATGAATTCACACATCACAAAGCAGTTTAACAAAATATTCTTTTTGATTTTTATCAAGGACATTTCCTTTTTCACCATAATCCTCCTTGTGCTCCCAAATATCCCTTTGCCGATTCAACGAAAACTGTGTTAGCAAACTGCTCCATGAAAAAAAACGTGCAAATCTGTGAGATGAATTCGCACAACAGAAAGTAGTTTCTCAGAAAGATCCTTTCTAGTTATTATCTGAGGATATTTCCCTTTTCACCAGAGGCTTCAATGCAATCCAAAATATCCCATCTCATATTCCCCAAAAACAGTGCTACCAACGTGATCCATGAAAAGGATCGTGTAACTTTGTGAGATGAATTAACACATCACAAAGCGGTTTCTCAGAAAGTTTCTTTCCAGTTTTTATCTGATTATATTTCCTTTGTCACAATAAGCTTCAATGCACTCTGAAATATCAGATTGCAGATTCCACGAAAAGGGTGTTAGCAAGCTGCTTAATGAAAAGAACAGTGTAACTCTGTGAGATGAATTCACACCTCACAAAGCAGTTTCTCAGAAATTTTCTTTCTAGTTTTTTTCTGAGGATTTATCCTTTTACACCATAGGCCTCATTGCACTCAGGAATATCCCTTTGTGGATTCCATGAAAATAGTGTTAACAAAGGCTCCATGAAAGGAAAGGAGTAAATTTGTGAGATGAATTCACACATCACAAAGCAGTTTCTCAGAAAGCTTCTTTTTGGTTTGTGTCTGAGGATGTTTCCTTTATCACCATAGGCTTCAATGTGCTCCCAAATATCCTATTGCAGATTCCACGAAAACAGTGTTAACAAACTCTTCCAATAAAACAATCATGTAACTCTGTTAGATGAGTTCACACATCACAAAGGAACTTCTCAGAAAGCTTCTTTCTGCTTTTTATCTGAGGATATTTCCCTTGCCACCATAAGCTTCATTGCGCTAAGGAATATCCCATTGCAGATTTCAAGAAAACTGTGTTAGCAAACTAATCAATGAAGAGAAAAGTGTAACTCTGTGAGTTGCATTCACACGTCACAATGCAGTTTCTCAGAACGATTCTTTCCAGTTTCTACAAAAACAGTGATATCAAACTGATCCATCAAAAGAATCTTTTCACTCTGTGAGATGAATTAACATATCACAAAGTGGTTTCTCAGAAATCTTCCTTCTAGTTTTTATCTGATTATATTTCCTTTGTCACCATAAGCTTCTGTGCACTCTGAAATATGCCAATGCAGATTCAAAGAAAACAATGTTATCAAACTGCTCAATGAAAAGAATGGTGTAACTCTGTGAGATGAATTCCCACATCACAAAGCAGTTTATCAGAAAACTTCTTTCAAGTTTTTATCTGAGGATATTTCCTTTTTTACCACAGGACTCAGTATGCTCCCAGTTATCCCTTTGCAGATTCCAGGAAAGCAGTGTTAGCAAATCGCTCCATGAAAAGAAACATTTAACTCTGTGAGATGAATTCACTCATCACAAAGAATTTCCTCAGAAAGCTTCTTTCTAGTTTTTATTTGAGGATATTTCCCTTGTCACCATAGGCTTCAATGTGCTCTCTAATATCCTATTCCAGATTCCACGAAAACAAAGTTAGCAAACTTCTCCACAGAAAGTATCAAGTAGCACTGTTAGATGAATGCACATATCACAAAGGAGTTTCTCAGAAAGTTTCATTTTGTGTTTATCTGAGTAGGTATCCTGTGTCACCATAGGATTCAATGTGCTCCCAAATACACCCCTGAAGATTTCATGAAACCAGTGTTATCAAACATCACAATGGAAAGAATGGTTTAACTCTGTGAGATGAATTCACACATAACAAAACAGTTTCTCAGAAATCGTCTTTCTAGTTTTTATCTGAGGATATTTCATTTTTCACTGTGGACTGCAATGCGCTCCCAAATATCCCTTCGCAGATTCCATGGAAACAGTTATTAAACTGCTCAATGAAAAGAACAGTGTAACCCTGTGAGATGAATTCACACATCACAAAACATGTATTCAGAAAGTTTCTCTTTAGTTATAATCTGCGGATATTTCCTTTGTCACCATAGGCTTCAATGCTATCCAAAATATCCCTTCTCAGATTCCACAAAAACAGTGATACCAAACTGCTCCATGAAAAGTATCATGTAACTCTGAGAGCTGAATTAACCAGTCACAAAGCAGTTTCTCAGGAAGCTTCTTCCTAGTTTTCTCTTAGGATATTTCCTTTGTCACCATAGGCTTCAATGCACTCTGAAATATCCCATTGCCTATTCCAGGAAAACAGTGTTATCAAACTGCTCAATAAACAGAATGGTGTAACTCTGTGAGATGAATTAACACATCACAAAGCAGTTTCTTGGAAAACTTCGGTCTAGTTATTATTGGAGGATACTTCCTTTCTCACCATAGACTTCAATCTGCTCCCAAAGAGAGCTTTGCAGATTCCACCAAATAGGGTTAGCAAACTGCTCCATGAAAAGAAAGCTGGAACTGTGTGAGATGAATTCACACATCACAAACAGCTTTCACAGAAAGCTTCTTTGTACTTTTTATCTGAGGATATTTCTTTTGTCTCAATAGGCTTCAATACGGTCCAAAATATCCATTCTCAGATTCCCCAAATCAGTGCTACCAAACTACTCCATGAAAAGAATCGTGTAACTCTGTGAGATGAATTCAAAAAACACAAAACAGTTTCTCATAAAGCTTATTTCTAGTTCTTGCCTGAGGATATTTGCTTTGTCATCATAAGCTTCAATGGGCTCTGAAATATCCCATTGTAGAATACAAGAAAACAGTGTTAGCAAACTGCTCAATGAAATAACAGTGTAACTCTGTGAGATGAATTCACACATCACAAAGCATTTTCTCAAAAAGCTTCTTTCTAGTTTTTATTGGAAGATATTTAGTTTTTCACCATAGGCCTCAATGTGCTCCCAAATATCCATTTGCAGATTCCACCAAAACAGTGTTAGCAAACTGCTCCATCAAAAGAAAGGTGTAACTGCGTGAGATGAATTTGCACATCAAAAAGAGCTTTCTAAATAAGCTTCTTTCTAGTTTTTATGTAAGGATATTAGATTTTGTCTGAGGATATTTCCTTTGTCACCATAAGCTTCATTGTGCTCTGAAATATCCCATTGCAGATTCCACAAAAACAGTGTTAACAAACCTCTCAATGAAAAGTACAGTGCAACTCTGTGAGATGAATTCACACATCACAAAGCGGTTTCTCAGAAAGTTTCTCCTACTTTTTATCTGAGAGCATTTCCCTTGTCACCACAAGCTTCAAGGTGCTCTGAAATATCCCACTGCAGCTTCCCAGAAAAAAAGTGTTAGCAAACTGCTACATGAAAAGAACAGTGACACACCGTGAGATGAATTCACACATCACAAAGAACTTTCTCAGAAAGCTCCTTTCTACTTTTTATCTGAGGATATTTCCTTTTTCATCATAGGCCTCAATGCGCTCCCGCATATCCCATTGCAGATTCCATGAAAACGGTGGTAGCAAACTGCACCATGAAAAGGAATGTGTAACACTGTGTGCTGAATTCACACATCACAAAGAACTTTGTCAGAAAGCTTCTTTCTCGTGTTATCTTAGAATATTTCCTTTGTCACCATAGGCTTCAATGCGATCCAAAATATCCCTTCTCAGATTCTGCAGAAAGAGTGCTATGAAACTGATCCATGAAAAGAATCGTGTAACTTTATGAGAAGAATTCAAAATCACAACGTGTTTTCTCAGAAAGCTTCTTTGTATTTTTTACCTGAGGATATTTCCTTTGTCACCATAGGCTTCAATGCGCTCTCAAATATCCTATTGCATATTTCATGAATACAGTGTTAGCACACAGCTGGAGGAAAAGAATGGAGTAACTCTGTGAGATGAATTCACCCATCACAAAGCAGTTTCT
Organism: Mandrillus leucophaeus; assembly: GCF_000951045.1. Taxonomy (NCBI): domain Eukaryota; kingdom Metazoa; phylum Chordata; class Mammalia; order Primates; family Cercopithecidae; genus Mandrillus; species Mandrillus leucophaeus. Next base: position 49,621 of record NW_012101907.1, read on the forward strand.
CAGAGACTTCTTTCTTGTTTTTATCTGATGATATTTCCTTTTTCACTACAGACCTGAATGCGCTCCCATATATCACTTCTGATTCCCCCAAAACAGTGCTACCAAACTGATCCTTGAAAAAAATTGTGTAACTCTGTGAGATGAATTAATACATCACAAAGTGGTTTCTCAGAAAGCTTCTTTCTAATTTTTGTATGAATATATTTCCTATGTCACCATAAGTTTCAATGTGCTCTGAAATATCCCATTGCAATTTCCACACAAAAAAGTGTTATCATACTGCTCAATGAAAAGAATGGTGTAACACTGTGAGATGAATTCACCAATCCCAATCAGTTTCTAAGAAAGCTTCTTTCTATATTTTGTCTGGGGATATTTCATTTTTCACCTTAGGCCTCAATGTGCTCGCGAATATCCCATTGCACATTCCACGAAAAAAGTGTTAGCAAACTTCTCAATGAAAATAATGATGTAACTCTGTGAGATGAATTCACACATCACAAAGCAGTTTAACAAAATATTCTTTTTGATTTTTATCAGAGGACATTTCCTTTTTCACTATAATCCTCCATGTGCTCCCAAATATGCCTTTGCAGATTCCTTGAAAAAACAATTAGCAAACTGCTCCATGAAAAGAAAGGTGTAACTCTGTGAGATGAATTCACACATCGGAAAGTACTTTCTCAGAAAGATCCTTTCTAGTTATTATCTGAGGATATTTCCCTTGTCACCATAGGCTTCAATGCGATCCAAAATATCCCGTCTCATACTCCCGAAAAACAGTGCTACCAAACTGATCCATGAAAAGGATCATGTAATTCTGTGAGATGAATTAACACATCACAAAGTAATTTCTCAGAAAGCTTCTTTTTGACTTTTTTCTGAGGATAATTCCTTTGTCACCATAGGCTTCAATGCACTCCCAAATATCCTATTACGGATTCTTCAAAAGCAGTGCTAGCAAACTGCTCCAAGGAAAGAATCCTGTAATTATGTGAGACAAATTCACAAATCACAAAACATTTTCTCATAAAGCTTATTTCTAGTTATTATCTGAGACTATTTCCTTTGTCACCATTGGCTTCAATGCAATTCAAAATATCCCTTCTCATATTCCACAAAAAGAGTGTTACCAAACCAATCCATGAAAAGAACCATGTAATTCTGTGAGTTGAATTCACATATCACAAAGTGGTTTCTCAGAAAGCTTCTTTCAATTTTTTATATGAAGATAATTCGTTTTCACTATAGGCTTCAATGCGATCCAAATATCCCTCTTCAGATACCCCAAAAACAGTGCTACCAAACTGCTCCATGAAAAGAATCGTGTAACACTATGAGATCAATTCACAATCCCCAAAGCAGGTTGTCATAAAGCTTCTTTCTAGTTCTTGTCTGGGGACATTTCCTTTTTCACCATAGTCCTCAATGCACTCATGAATATCCCTTTGCAGATTCCACGCAGATGGTGTTAGAAAACTCCTAAGTGGAAAGAAAGGTGTAAATATGTGAGATGAGTTCACACATACAAAGTAGTATCTCAGAAAGATTCCTTTTGGGGTTTGTGAGGAAAATTCCTTTCTCATGCTAGGCATCAATGCACTCCAAAATATCCTACTGCAGATTCCACAGAAACAGCGTCAGCAAACTGCTCCAAGAAAAGATTCCTGTAACTATGTGAGATGAATTCACACATCACAAAGCAGTTTCTCAGACAGCTTCTTTCTAGTTTTTATCTGAGGATATTTCCTTTTTCACCATAGGCTTCAATGCATTTCAAAATATCCCTTCTCAGATTCCCCAAAAACAGTGCCACCAAACTGCTCCTTGAAAAGAGTGGTGTAACTCTGTGAGATCAATTCATAAATTACAAAGCAGTTTTGCAGAATGCTTCTTTCTAGTTTTCATCTGATTAAATTTCCTTTTTCACCGTATTCCTCAATGTGCTCCCGAATATCCCAATGGAGTTTCCACGAAAAAAGTGTTAGCAAACTTCTCAATGAAAAGAACAGCGTAACTCTGTTAGATGAATTCACACATCACAAAGCAGTTTCACAGAAGGGTTCTTTAGGTTTTTTTCTGAGTATAATTCCGTTGTCACCATAGACTTCATTGTGCTTCCAAATATCCTTTAGCAGATTCCAAGGAAACAGTGTTATCGAACTGCTCAATGAAAAGAACGGTGTAACTCTGTAAGATGAATTCACACATCATAAAGCAGTTTCTCAGAGAGATTCTTTCTAGTTTTTGTCAGAGTATAATTCCTTTTTCACGATAGGCCTCAATGTGCTCCTAAATATCCTTTGCAGATTAAACAAAAAGAGTGTTAGCAAACTGCTTCGTGAAAGGAAAGGTGTATTTCTGTGAGATGAATTCACACATCACAAAGCAGTTTTTCAGAAAGCTTCTTACTAGTTTTTAATCTGATGATATTTACTTTTTCACCATATTTCTCAATGCACTACCAAATATCTGTTTGCAGTTTCCACAAAAAAAAGTGTTAGCAAACTTCTCAATGTAAAGAACGTTGTAACTCTGTGAGATACATTGACACATCACAAAGCAGTTTCGTAGAAAGTTTTTTTGGTTTTTACCTGTGGATATTTCCTTTGTCACTACAAGCTTCAAAGCACTCCCAAATATCCTATTGCAGATTCCATGAAAACAGTGTTATCAAATTGCTCAATGAAAAGAACGGTGTAATCTGTCAGATGAAGTCACACATCACAAAGAAGTTTCTCAGAAAGCTTCTTTCTAGTTTTTATCTGAGGATATTTCCTTTTTCACTATAGACCTCAATGCACTCCCAAATACCCCTTTGCAGATTCCACAAAAACAGTTTTAACGAACCTCTCCACGAATAGGCAAGTGTAGTTCTGTGAAAAACAATTGACACTTTACAGAGAACTTTCTCAGAAAACTTCTTTCTTGTTTTTAGCTGAGGATGTTTCCTTTGTTGCCATAGGCTTTAATGTGATTCCAAATATCCATTCCGAGATTCCCCATAAACAGTAGTACACAACTGTTCCATGAAAAGAAACTTGTCACTCTGTGAAATGAATTAACATATCACAAATCAATTTCTCAGAACACTTCTTTCTAGTTTTCACATGAGGATATTTCCTTTGTCTCCATAAGCTTCAAAGGGCTCCAAAACATCCCATTGCAGATTCCAGGAAAACAGTGTTATCAAACTACTCAGTGAAAACAACGGTGTAACTCAGTGAGATAAAATCCCATATCACAAAGCAGTTTCTTAGAAAGCTTCATTCTAGCTTTTATCTGAGGATATTTCCTTTGTCACCATAGGCTTAAATATCCCTTCTCTGATTGCCCAAAAACAATGCTACCAAACTGATCCATGAAAAGAATAGTGTCTCTGTAAGATGAATTCACACATCACAAGGCTGTTTCTCAGAAAGTTTCTTTCTAGTTTTTAATCTGAGGATATTTCCTTTTTAACTATATTCTTCAAGACACTTCCCAATATCCCAGGGCAGATCCCACAAAAAAAGTGTTAGCAAACTTTTCAGTGAAAAGAATGGTGTAACTCTATGAGACGAATTCACACATCACAAAGCAGTTTGACAGAAAGCTTCCTTTTGGTTTTTGTCAGAGGATATTTCCTTTGTCACCTTAGGCTTCAATGCACTCTGAAATATCCTATTGCAGATTCCAAGAAATCAGTGTTACAAAACTGCTCAATGAAAAGAATGGTGTAACTCTGTAAGATGAACTCACACATCACAAAGCAGTTTCTCAGAAAGCTTCTTTCTAGTATTTATCTGAGGATATTTCCTTTTTCACTATAGGCCTCAATGTGCTCCCAGACATCCCTTTGCGGATTACACAAAAGCAGTGTTAACAAAGTGCTCCATGAAAAGTAAGTCTTAAATCTGTGAGATGAATTCACACATCACAAAGTAGTTTCTCAGACAGCTTCTTTTTGGATTTTGTCTGAGGATAATTCTTTTGTCACCATAGGCTTCAATGTGTGCCCAAATATCCTATTGCAGATTCCATGAAAACTGTGTTAGCAAACTGCTCCAAGAATAAAATCGTGTAACTCTGTGATGTGAATACACACATCATGAAGGAGTTTCTCAGAAACTTTCCTTCTAGTTTTTGTCTGAGGATAATTTCTTTGTCATCATTTGTCTCAATGCTCTATGGAATATCCCTTTCCAGATTACATGAAAACAGTGCTAACATATTGCTTCATGAAAAGGATCGTGTAATTCTGTGACATCAATTCACAAATCACAAAGCACTTTCTATGAAAGTTTCTTTCCATTTTTTGTCTGAGGATGTTTTATTTTTCACCATAGGCCTCAATGTGCTCGTGAATATCCAATTGCAGATTCCATACAAAAAGTGTTAGCAAACTTCTCAATGAACAGAATGGTGTAACTCTGTGAGATGAATTCACACATCACAAAGCAGTTTCACAGAAATCTTCTTTTTGGTTTTTATCAGAGGACATGTGCTTTATCATCATAATACTCCACGTGCTCCCAAATATCCCTCTGCAGATTCCATGAGGACAGTGTTAGCAAATTACTCCATGTAAAGAAAGGTGTAACACTGTGAGATGAATTCACACGTCACAAAGCAGTTTCTCAGAAAGCTACCATTTAGTTTTTATCTGAGGATACCTGCTTTTTCACCATAGGCATCAAATCACTCCCAAAAATCCATTTGCAGATTCCACCATTTTCATTGGAGCATGTAGATTTTCATGGAGCAAACAGTTCCATGAAAAGAAAGCTGTAACTCTGAGAGATGAATCGACGCAGGACAAAGCAGTTTCTTAGAATGTTTCTTTTTGGTTTTTAACTGAGGATATTTCCTTTGTCACCATAGGCTTCAGTGCACTCTCAAATATCCTATTGCAGATTCCACAAAAAACGTGTTATCAAACTGCTCAATGAAAAGAACAGTGTAACCTGTAGGATGAATTCACACATCACAAAACAGTTTCCCAGAAATCTTCTTTCTAGGTTTTACCTGAGGATATTTTCTTTTTCACTATAGGCCTCAATGTGCTCCCAAACATCCCTTCACAGCTTCAGAGAAAACAGTGTTAGTAAATGGCTTTATTAATAGAAAGGTGTACATCTCTGACATGAATTCCAACATCACAAAGAACTTTCTCAAAAAGATTCTTTCTAGTATTTATCTGAGGATATCTCCTTTGTCACCATAGGCTTCAATGTGATCCAAAATATTCCTTCTCAGATTCCCCAAAAACAGTGGTACCAAAGTGATCCATCAAAACAACCGTGTAACTCTGTGAGATGAATTAACACATCACTAAGCAGTTTCTCAGAAAGATTCTTTCTAGTTTTTATATGAGGATATTTCTTCATAATAAGCTTCAATGTGCTCCAAAATATCCCATTGTAGACTCCAGAAAAACAGTGTTAGCAAACGGCTCAATGAAATGAACAGTGGAAATCTGTAAGATGAATTCACACATCACAAAGCAGTTTCTCAGAAAGCTTCCTTCTACTTTTTCTCTGAGGATATTTCCTTTTACTCCATAGGCCTTAATGCACTCCCAAACATGCCTTGACAGATTCCACAAAAACTGTGTTAGCAATCTGCTACATGAAGAGAAAGGTGATAGTCTGTGAGATGAATACACACATCACAAAGAAGTTTCTGAAACAGCTCCTTTCTAGTTTTTATCACAGGATATTTCCTTTGTCACCCTAGGCTTCAATGCAATCAAAAATATCCCTTCTCAGATTCCCCAGAAACAGCTCTGTCAAACTGCTCCATGAAAACAATGGTGTAACTATGTGAGATGAATTCATACATCATAAAGCTGTTTCTCAGACAGCTTCTTTCTAGTATTTATCTGAGAATATTTCCTTTTTCTCCATATTCCTCAATGCACTCCAGAATATCCCATTGCAGATTCCACGAAAAAAGTGTTAGCAAACTTCTCAATGAAGGGAACGGTGTAACTCCATGCGATGAATTGACACATCAAAACGCCGTTTCACAGAAATCTTCTTTCCAGTTTTTGTATAGCATATTTCATTTTTCAACATATTCCACAATGCACTCACGAGTATCCCTTTTCAGATTCCATGAAAATAGTATTAGCAAACTGCTCCATGAAAGAAAAAGTGTAAATCTGTGATATGAATTCACACATCACAAAGCAGTTTCTCAGAAAGATTCTTTTGGGTTTTTCTCTGAGGATATTTCCTCAGTCACCATAGGCTTCAATATGCTCCCAAATATCCTATTGCAGATTCCACGAAAGCAGTGTTAGGAAACTTCTCCATGAAAAGAATGTTGTAACTCTGTGAGACGAATTCACGCATCACAAATAACTTTCCCAGAAAGCTTCTTTTAATTTTTTATTTTAGGAAATTTCCTTTGTCACCATAGGCTTCAATCTGATCCAAAATATTCCTTCTCAGATTCCCCAAAAACAGTGTTATCAAACTGCTCTATGAAAAGAATCGTGTAACTCTGTGAGATGAGTTCACAAATCACAAAGCAGCTTCCCAGGAAGCTTCTTTCTAGTTTTTGTCTGAGGAGATTTCCTTTGTCACCATAAGCTTCAATATGATTCAAATTATCCCTTTGCAGATTCCACAAAAACATTGTTAACAAACTGTTCAATGAAAAGAACAGTGTAACTCTGTGAGATGAAGTCACGCATCACAAATCAGTTTCTCAGAAAGCGTCGTTCCAGCTTTTATCTGAGGATATTAGGTTAGTCATCATAGACTTCAATGAGATCAAAAATATCCCTTCTCAGATTCCCCAAACAGTGCTACGAAACTGCTCCAAGAAAAGAATCATGAAACTCTGTGAGACGAATTAACATATCACAATTCAGTGTCTCAGAAAGCTTCTTACTATTTTTTTTCAGAGGATATTTCCTTTGACACCAAAAGCTTCAATGCGCTCCAAATTATCCGTTGCAGATTCCACGAAAACAGTGTTTGCAAACTGCTCAATGAAAAGACTGCTGTAACTCTGTGAGATGAATTCACAAATTACAAAACAGTTTCTAAGAAAACTTCTTTCTAGTTTTTGTCTGAGGATATTTTCTTTGTCATCATAAGCTTCAATGTGCTCTGAAATATCCCATTACCGATTCCAAGAAAACAATGTTAGCAAAATGCACAATGCAAAGTACAGTGTAACGCTGTGAGATGAATTCACACATCACAAGGAACTTTCTCAGAAAGGTTATTTCTAATTTTTATCTAAGGATATTTCCTTTGTAACCATCAGCTACAATGCAATCCAAAGTATCCCTTCTCAGATTCCCTAAGCAGTGCTACCAACCTGATCTAGAACAGAACCTTTAACACAGTGGGAAGAATTAACACATCACAAAGTAGTTTCTCAGAAGGCTTCTTTTTAGTTTTTGTTTGAGGGTATTTCCTTTGTCACCTTAAACTTCAATGCACTCCAAAATATACCTTTGCAGATTCCATGAAAACAGTGTTATCAAACTACCTTTGAACCATGTCACTCAGTGAGATCAATTCACCATCACAAAGCAGTTTCTCAGGAAGCTTCTTTCTAATTTTTATCTGAGGATATTTCCTTTTTCACCATAGGCCTCAATGCGCCCCCAAATATCACTTTGCAGATTCCACGAAAATAGTGTTAGCAAACTGCTTCATGAAGACTAAGGTGTACCTCTGTGAGATGAATTAACACATCACAGAGAAGTTTCTCAGAAAGCTTCTTTCTCCTTATTTGAGGATATTTCCTTTGTCAGCATAGGCCTCAATGAGATCCCAGATATCCCTTCTCAGATTCCCCAAAGACAGTGGTAACAGACTACTACGTGTGCTCGAAAATGTCCCTTTGCAGATTCCACGAAAACAGTCTTAGCAAACTGCTCCCTGGGAAGACCAGTGTAACTCTGTGAGATGAATTCACACATCACAAAGCAGATTATCAGAAAGCTTCTTTCTAGTTTTTATCTGAGGATATTTGAGATCCAAAATATCCCTCCTCCGAATCCCCAAAAACAGTGCTACCATAATGATTCATGAAAAGAATTGTGTATCTCTGTGGGATGAATTCACACGTTACAAAGCAGTTTCTTAGAAAGCTTCTTTCTCGATTTTATCTGAGGATATTTCATTTTTCACCATAGACCTCAGCATGCTCCTAGATATCCCTTTGCAGATTCCACAAAAACAGTGTTAACAACGCGGCTCCATGCAAAGAAAGAAAGGTGTAACTCTGTGAGATGAATTCACACATCATAAAACAGTTTCTCATAAAGCTTCTTCCTAATTTTTATCTGAGGATATTTCTTTCATCACCATAGACTTCAATGTGATCCAAAATATCCCTTTTCAGGTTCCCCCAAAACAGTGTGGCCAAAGTGATCCATGAAAAGAATCGTGTAATACTGTGAGATGAATTAACAAATCACTAATCAGTTTCTCAGAAAGCTTCTTTCTACTTTTTCTAGAGGAAGTTTCGTATGTCACCATAAGTTTCAATGTGCTCTGAAATATCCAATTTAAGATTCCAAAAAAGCAGTGTTAGCAAACTGCTCAATGAAAGCAACTCTGCTCCCAAATATCCCATTGCAGATTCAACAAAAACAGTAGTAGAAAACTGCTCCAAGAAAAGGAAAGTGTAACACTGTGAGGTGAATTCACATGTCACAATATCCTTTCTCAGAAATCTTCTTTCTACTTTTCTTCTGAGGATATTTCCTTTGTCACCATAGTCTTCAATGTGATCCAACATATCCCTTCTCAAATTCCCCAAAAAGAGTGCTACCAAACTGCTCCTTGAAAAGAATCATGTAACACCATCAGACGAATTAACGCAACACAAAGTGGTTTCTCAGAAACCTTCCTTCTAGTTTTTATCTGAGAATATTTAATTTCTCACCACAGGCCTCAATGCACTCCTATAAATCCATTTGTAGATACCATGAAAACCGTGTTAGCAAACTGCTCAATGAAAAGAACAGTGTAACTCTGTGACATGAATTCACACATCACAAAGCAGTTTCTCAGAAAGCTTCTTTCTAGCTTTTATCTGAGGCTATTTCCTATTTCACCATAGGAATCAAGGTGCTCTCAAATATCCCTTTGCAGATTCCACGTAAACAGTGTTAGAAAACTGCTCCATGGAAAGAAAGGTGTAACTTCATGAGATGAATTCACAAATCACAAAGCAGTTTCTCAGAAAGCTTCTTTCTATTATTTGTCTGAGGATATTTTGTTTGTCACCATAAACTTCAATGTGCTCTGAAATATCCCATTGCAGAATTCAAGAAAACAGTGTTAGCAAACTGATCAATGAAAAGAACAGTGTAACTCTGTGAGATGAATTTACACATCAGAAAGCTGTTTCTCAGAAAGCTTCTTTTTGGTTTTTATCTGAGGATATTTCCTTTGTCACCATATGCCTCAATGCGCTCCCAAATATCCTATTGCAGACTCCATGAAAACAGTGTTATTAAACTGTTTAATAAAAGAATGGTGTAACTATGGGAGACGAATTCACACATATAAAAGTAATTTCTCAGAAAGCTTCTTTCTCATTTTTATCTGAGGATATTTCCTTTTTCACCGTAGGCTTCAATGTGCTTCCAAGTATCCCTTTTCAGATTGTACGAAAACACTGTTTGCAAACTGCACCATGAAAAGTACAGTGTATTCTGTGTGCTTAATTCACACATCACAAAACAGTTTCTTGTAAAGTTTCTTTCTAGTTTGTATCTGAGGATATTTCCTTTGTCACCATAGGCTTCAATGTGACCCAAAATATACATTCTCAGATTCACCAAAAACAGTGCTACCAAACTGGTCCATGAAAAAATCGTGTAACTCTGTGAGATGAATTTATAAAAACAGAAAGAAGTTTCTCAGAAAGCTTTTCTCTAGTTTTTGTCTAAGGATATTTCCTTTGTCACCATGAGATTCAGTGTGCTCCGAAATATCCCATTGCAGATTCCACAAAAACAGTGTTAGCAAACTGCTCAGTACAAAGAACAGTGTAACTCTGTGAGATGAATTCACACACCACAAAGTGGTTTCTCAGAAAGCTTTTTTCAAGTTGATATATGAGGACATTTCCTTTTTCAGTACAGGTTTCAATGAGATCCAAAGTACCCCTTCTCAGATTCCAAAAAACGGTGTAACCAAACTGATCCATGAAAAGAATTGTGTAGCTCTGTGAGATGAATTCACACATCACAAAGCAATTTCTCAGAAATCTTCTTTCACGTTTTTTTCTGAGGATATTTCATTTTTCACCATAGGCGTCAATGCCCTCCCAAATATCCCATTGCAGATTCCATGAAAACAGTGTTAGCAAACGGCTCCATTAAAGGAAAGGTGTAACTCTGTGAGATGAATTCAAACATCACAAAGAACTTTGTCAGAAAGGTTATTTATAGTTTTCATCTGAGGATATTTCCTTTGTCACCATAGGCTTCAATGTGATCCAAAATAATCTTTCTCAGATTTCCCAAAAACAATGATGCCAAACTGATCCATGAAAAGAATTGTGTAACCCTGTGAGATGAATTAACACATCACAAATCAGTTTCTCAGAAAGCATCTTTCTACTTTTTCTATGAGGATATTTCTTATGTCACCATAAGCTTCAATGCACTCCGAAATATTCCATTTAAGATTCCAAGAAAACAGTGTTATCAAACTGCTCAAGGAAAAGAACAGTGTAAAACTGTGAGATGAATTCACGTATCACACAGCAGTTTCTCAGAAAGTTTCTTTTTATCAATGAGATTATTTCCATTGTCACTATAGGCTTCAATGCGCTCCCAAATATCCTACTGCAGATTCCATGAAAACAGTGTTATAATACTCCCGAATGAAATTATCAGTGGAACTATGTGAGATGAATTCACACATCACAAATAAGTGTCTCAGAAAGCATCTATTTGGTTTATTTATGATGATATTTCCTTTGTCACCATAAGCTTCCATACGATGAGACATATCAGAGTGCAGATTCCAAGAAAACACTGTAAGCAAACTGCTCCATGCAAAGATCAGTGTAACTCTGTGAGTTGAATTCTCACATCACAAATCAGTTTCTCAGAAAGCTTCCTTCTAGTTTTTATCTGAGGATATTTCCTTTCTCACCATAGGCCTCAATGCACTTTCAAATATCCCTTTGCAGATTGCATGAAAACAGTTTTAGTAAGCTGTTCCATTAAAATAGAGGTGCAACACTGTGAGATGAATT
>NW_012101907.1:61939-70448 GCF_000951045.1 Mandrillus leucophaeus
CACATCACAAATCAGTTTCTCAGAAAGCTTCCTTCTAGTTTTTATCTGAGGATATTTCCTTTCTCACCATAGGCCTCAATGCACTTTCAAATATCCCTTTGCAGATTGCATGAAAACAGTTTTAGTAAGCTGTTCCATTAAAATAGAGGTGCAACACTGTGAGATGAATTCACATATCACAAAGTCATTTCTCAGAAAGCTTCATTCTAGTTTTTATCTGAGAATATTTTCTTTTTCACCATAGGTTTCAATGTGATCCAAAATATCACTTCTCATATTCCCAAAAAACAGTGTTACCAAACTGCTCCATGAAAAGGATCGTGTAACTCTGTGATATGAATTCACAAATCAAAAAGCAGTTTCTCGGAAACCGTCTTTCTATTTTTTGTCTGAGAATATTTTCTTTATCAACATAAGCTTCAATGTGCTCAGAAATATCCCATTGCAGATTCCAAGAAAACAGTGTTAGCAAACTGTTCCATGAAAAGAACAGTGTAACTCTGTGAGGTGAATTAAGCATCACAAAGGAGTTTCTCGGAAAGCTTCCTTCAAGTTTTTGTCTGAGGATATTTCCTTTCTCACCGTAAGTCTCAATGCGCTCCCAAATATCACTTTGCAGACTCCTCTAGAACAGCGTTAGCAAACTGCTACATGAAAATTGAGGTATAACTCTGTGAGATGAATTCACACAAAACAAAGTCCTTTCTCAGAAAGCCTCTTTCTACTTTTTATCTGAGGATATTTCCTTTGTCACCATAGGCTTCAATGCGATCCAAAATATTCCTTCTCAGATTCCCCAAAAACAGTACTACCAAGCTTCTCCATGAAAAGAATCGTGTAACTCTCTGAGATGAATTCTCGAATGGCAAAGAAGTTTCTCAGAAAGCGTCTTTCTAGTTTTTCTCTGTGGATATTTCCTTTGTCACCACATGCTTCAGTGCACTCCCAAATATCCTATTGCAGATTCCAGGAAAACAGTTTTATCAAACTGCTCAATGAAAAAAACAGTGTAACTCTGTGAGATGAATTCACATATCACAAAGCAGTTTGTCAAAAAGCTTCTTTTTGGTTTTTAATCTGAGAATATTTCCTTTATCACCATGCACTTCAATGAGCTCCCAAATATCCTATCGTGGATACCACAAAAACAATGTTATCAAACTGCTGAATATTAGAATGGTGTAACTCTGTGAGATGAATTCACACATCACAAAGCAGTTTCTCAGAACCTTTCTTTCTGATCTTTATCTGAGGATATTTCCTTCTTCACTGTAATCCTCAACGTGCTCCAAAATATCAATTGCAGATTCCATGAAACCAGTGTTTCCAAATTGCTCCATGAAAAAAAATGTGTAACACAGTTAGATGAATTCACACATCACAAAGCAGTTTCTCAGAAGCTTCTTTCTAGTTTCATCTGAGGATAATTCCTTTATCACCGTAGGCTTGAATGTGATCCAAAATATCCCTTCCTAGATTCTGCAAAAACAGTGCTACTAAACTGCTCCATGGAAAGAATTGTAACTCTGTGAGATGAATTCAAAAACCACAAAGCAGTTTCTCAGAAAGTTTCTTTCTAGTTTATATCTGAGGATATTTCCTTTGTCACCATAGGCTTCAATGCAATCCAAAATATCACTTCTCAGACTCCTCAAAAACAGTGCTATCAAACTTCTCCATGAAATGAATCATGTAAACCTGTGAAATGAGTTACCACATCACAAAGCAGTTTCTCAGAATATTTCTCTGTAGTTTATATATGAGGATATTTCCTTTTTCACAATAGGCCTCAATGTGCTCCCAGATATCCCCTTGCAAATTCCACGAAAACAGTGTTAGCACACTGCTCCATGAAAACAAAGTGTAACTCTGTGAGATGAATTCACACATCACAAAAACCTTACTCAGAAAGCGTCTTTCTAGTTTTTATCTAAGGATAATTTCTTTGTTACCCTAGGCTTCAAGGCCATCCAAAATATCCGTACTCGGATACCCCAAAAACAGTGCTAAAAAATTGATCCATGAAAACAATCACGTAACTTTGTGAGATGAATTTACACATCACAAAGCAGTTTCTCAGAAAGCTTCTTTCTAGGTTTTATATGAATGTATTTCCTTTGTCCCTGCAAGCTTCAGTGTGCTCTGAAGTATCTCATTACAGATTCCTAGAAAACAGTGTTAGAAAACAGCTCAATAAAACCAACAGTGTAAGTCTGTGAGATGAATACACTCATCAAAAAGTAGTTTCTCAGAAAGCTTCTTTCTAGTTTTAATATGAGGATATTTCCTTTTACACCATATTCCTCACAGCACTTCAAAATATACCAATGCAGATTCCATGAAAAAAGTGTTAGCAAACTTCTCAATGAAAATAACGCTGTAACTTTGTAGGATAAATTCACACATCACAAAGCAGTTTCACAGAATGCTTCTTCTTGGTTTTCATCTGAGGATAGTTACTTTGTCACCATAGGCTAAAAAGCAATCCAACATATCCCTTCTCAGATTCCCCCAAAAACAGTGCTACCAAAGTGCTCCATGAAAACAGTGGTGTGACTTGTGAGATGAATTCACACATCACAAAGCTGTTTCTCAGAAAGCATCTTTCAAGTTTTTATCTGAAGATATTACCTTTCACCATAGGCTTCAATGTAATCCAAAATATCCCTATTCAGATTCCTCAAAAACAGTGCAAAAAAATTGATCCATTAAAAGAATCATGTAACTCTGTGAGATGAATTAAAACATCACAAAGCAGTTTCTCAGAAAACTTCTTTCTACTTTTTAAATGAATGTATTTCCTTTGTCACCATAAGCTTCAATGTGCTCCAATGTATCCCATTGCAGATTCCTAGAAAACAATGTTATCAAACTGCTCAATGAAAAGAACAGTGTAACTCAGTGAGATGAATACACAAATCACAAAGCAGTTTCTCAGAAAATTTCTTTCCAGTTTTAATCTGAGGATAATTCCTTTTTCATCATAGGCCTCAGTGCGCTCCCGAATATCCCTTTGCAGATTCCACAAAAACAGTGCTACCAAACCGGTCAAGGAAAAGGATGGTGTAACTCTGTGGGATGAATTGACACATCGCAAAGAAGTTTCTCTGAAAGCTTCGTTCAAGTTTTAATGTGAGAATATTTTGTTTAACACCGTAGGCTTCAATGCAATCCAAAAATCCCTTCTCAGATGCCCCAAAACAGGGCTACAAAACTGCTCCATGAAAAGAAAGTTGTAACTCTGTGAGATGAATTCAGAAATCACAAAGCAGTTCCTCAGAAAGCGTCTTTCCAGTTTTTATCTGAGGATATTTCCTTTGTAACCATAAGTTTCAATGTACTCTGAAATATCCCATTGCAGATTCCAAGAAAACAGCGTTAGCAGACTGCTCAATGAAAAGATCAGTGTAACTCTGTGAGATGAATTCACACATCGCAAAGCAGTTTCTCAGAAAGATTCTTTCTAGTTTTTGTCTGAGGATATTTCCTTTGTCACCACAGGTTTCAATGCACTCCTAAATATCCTATTGCAGACTCCATGAAAACAGTCTTATCAAACAGCTCAAAGAAAAGCAGGGTGTATGTCTGTGAGATGAATGCAACCATCACAAAGCAGTTTCTCAGAAAATGTCTTTCTAATTTTTATCTGAGTGTATTTCCTTTTTCTCCCTAGGCCTCTATTTGCTCCCAAATATCCCTTTGCAGATTCCATGAAAGCAGTGTTAGCAAACTGCTCCATGAAATCAAAGGTATAACTCTGTGAGATGAATTGGCACATCCCTAACGCCTTTCTCAGAAAGTCTTTTTCAAGTTGTTATCTGAGAATAATTTCTTTGTCACCCTAGGCTTCAATGCTATCCAAAATATCCCAACTCAGATACCCAAAAAACAGTGCTAAAAAAATTGATCTATGAAAAGAATCATGTGACTCTGTGAGATGAATTAACACATCACAAAGTGGTTTCTCAGATTCTTTCTAGTTTTCATATGAATGTATTTCCTTTGTCAATGTAAGCTTCAATGCACTCCAAAGTATCCCAATGCAGATTACTAGAAAACAGTGTTAGCAAACTGCTCAATGAAAGTAACAGTGTAACTCTGTGAGATGAGTACACTTATCACAAAACAGTTCATCAGAAACCTTCTTTCTAGTTTTAATATGAGGATATTTGCTTTTTCACCATAGGCCTCAGTCCACTCAGAAATATCCCTTTGCAGATTCCATGAAAACAGTGTTAGCAAACTGATCCATGAAAAGAAAGGTGTAACTCTTTGAGATGAATTCACACATCACAAAAAAGTTTCTCTGAAGGCTTCTTTCTAGTTGTAATCTGAGGATATTTCCTTTGACACCATAGGCTTCAAAGCAATCCAAAATATCCCGACACAGATTCCACTAAAACAGTGATATCAAACTGATCCATTGAAAGCATTGTGTATCTGTCAGATTAATTCACAAATCACAAAGCAGAGTCTCAGAGAGTTTCTGTCTAGTTCTTATCTGAGGATATTTAATTTTTAACAGTAGGCTTCAATGCGCTCCAAAATATGCCATTGCAGATTCCAAGAAAACAGTGTTAGCAATCTACTTAATGAAAAGAACAGTGTATTTCTGTGACTTGAATTCACACATCACAAAAGAGTTTCTCAGAAAGCTTCTTTCTCTTTTTTCTATGATGATATTTCCTTTTTCACCATAGGCCTCAAAGCGCTCATAAATATTCTTTTGCAGATTCCACGAAAACTGTGTTAGCAACTTCTCCGTGGAAAGACAGGTGTAACTCTATGAGATGAATTCACACATCACAAAGAACTTTCTCAGAAAGCTTCTTTCTAGTTTTTTCTGAGGATAATTCCTTACTTACCATTGGCCTCAATGCAATCCAAAATATCCCTTCACAGATTCCACAAAAACCATGCTACCAAACTTATCTATGAAAAGAATCATGTAAGTCTGTGAGATGAATTAACACATCATAAAGTCATTTCTCAGAAAGCTTCTTTCTAGTATTTATATGAGGATATTTCCTTTGTCACCATAGTCTTCAATACACTCCGAAATATCCCATTGCAGATTGAAGAAAACAGTGTTAGCAAACTGCACAATGAAGTGAACAGTGTAACTCTCTGAGATGAATTCACACATCACAAACAGTTTCCAAGAAAGCTTCCTTCTAGTTTTTATCAGAGGATATTTCCTTTATCATCATAGGCCTCAATGCGCTCCAAAATAACCTTTTGCAGATTCCACAAAAACAGTGTTAGCAAACTGCTCCATGAAAATAAAGGTGTAAATCTGTGAGATAAATTCACACATCTCTAAGAATTTTCTCAGAAAGCTTCTTTGTAGTTTTTGTCAGAGGATATTTCGTTTTTCAACACAGGCTTGAATGCGATTCAAAACAACCGTTCTCAGATTCCCCAAAAACAGTGCTATCAAACTGATCAATGAAAAGAATCGTGTAAGTGTGAGATGAATTAACACATCATAAAGAAGTTTCTCAGAAAGTAACTTTACAATTTTTGTCTGAGGTTATTTCCTTATTCACAGTAAGTTTCAATGCACACCAAAATATCCCATTGCAGATTCCAAGAAAACAGTGTTACCATATTACTCAATGAAAGGAACAGTGTAACCCTGTGTGATCAATGTCCACATCACAAAGCAGTTTCTCAGAAAGCTTCTTTTTGTCTTTTATCTGAGGATATTTCCTTTGTCACCATAGGTTTCAAAGCACTCCCAAATATCCTTTTGTATATTCCACGAAAACAGCATTATCAATCTTCTCAATGAAAAGAATGGTGTAACTCTGTGAGATGAATTCACACATCAAAAAGCAGTTTCTCAGAAAGCTTCTTTCAAATTTTTATCTTAGGATATTTCCTTTTTTACTGCAGGCCTTAATTCATCCCAAATATCACTTTGCAGATTCCATGAAACCACTGTTAGAAACTCCTCCTTGAAAGGAAAGGTGTAACCCTGTGGGACGAATTCACACATCCCAAAGAACTTTATCAGAAAGCTTCATTCTCCTTATTATATGAGGATGTTTCCTTTGTCACCATAGGCTTCAATGTGCTCCAAAATATACATTCTTAGATTCCCCAAAAGCAGTGCTACCAAAGTGATCCATGAAAAGGATCATGTAAGTCTGGGAGATGATTTAACACATCACACAGCAGTTTCTCAGAAACCTTCTTTCTAGTTTGTACATGATGATATTTCATTTGTCACCATAAGCTTCGATGCACTACAAAATATCCCATTGCAGATTCCAAGAAAACAGTGTTAGCAAACTGCTCATGAAAAGAACAGTGTAACGCTTTGAGATGAATTGACACAAAACAACGCAATTTCTCAGAAAACTTTTTTGGTTTTTATCTGAGGATATTTCCTTTCTTGCCACAGGCTTCAATGCACTCCTAAATATCCTATTTCAGATTCCACAAGAAAAGTGTTATCAAACTGCTCATTGAAAAGTATGGTGTAGGTCTGTGTGGTGAATTCGCACATCACAAAGCAGTTTCTCAGAAAGCTTTTCTCTCATTTTTTTCTGAGTGTATTTTCTTTTTTGTTATAGGCCTCAATGCACTCCAAAGTGTCCCTTTGCAGATTCCACGAAAACAGTGTTAGCAAACTGACTCATAGGAGGAAATGTGTAACTCTAAGAGATGCATTCACACATCACAAAGAAGTTTCTCAGAAAGCTTCTTTCCGTTTTTATCTGAGGATATTTCCTTTGCCACCTTAGGCTTCAATGTGATCCAAAATACCCCTTCTCAGGTTCCCCAAAAACCATGCTAACAAACTGATTCATGAAAACTATTGTGTAACAGTGTGAGATGAATTAACACATCACAAAGTGGTTTCTCAGAAAGCTACTTTCTAGTTTCTATATGAGGATATTTTCTTTGTCACCATAAGCTTCAATGTACTCCGATATATGAAATTGCAGATTCCAAGAAAACAGTGAGCAAATTGCTCAATGAAAAGAGAAGTGTAACTCTGTGAGATGATTTCACATATCACAAAGCAGTTTCTCAGAAAGCTTCTTCTTGGTTTTTATTTGAGGATAATTTCTTTGTCACCACAGGTTTCAATGCTCTCCCAAATATCTTATTGCAGATTCCTTGAAAGTTCTGTTATCAAACTGCTCAATGAAAAGAATGGTGTAACTGTTAGAGATGAATTCACACATCACAAAGCAGTTTCTCAGAATGCTTCTTTCTAGTTTTTATCTGAGGATATTTCTTGTTTGAGTATAGGCCTCAATGCGCTCCCAAATATCCATTTGCAGTTTCAATGAAAACAGTGTTACCAAACTGCTCCACAAAAAGAAACTTGTATCTCTGTTAGATGAATGCACACATCACAAAGAACTCTCCCAAAAAGCTTCTTCACAGGTTTCATCTGAGGATATTTCCTTAGTCACCATAGGTTTCAATGAGAGCCAAAATATCACTTCCAATATTTCAAAAAACAGTGCTACTAAACAGATCCTTGGAAAGAATCATGTAACACCATGATATGAATTAACACATCACATGACATTTTCTCAGAAAACTTATTTTTTATTATTATCTGATTAAATTTTCTTTGTCACAATAGGATTCAAAGCGCTCCCGAATATCCTATTGTGGAATCCACGAAAAAAGAGTTATCAAACTGTTCAATGAGAGGACCGGTCTAACTCTCTGAGATGAATTCACATATCACAGTGCAGTTTCAGAGAAAATTTCTTTCCAGTTTTTATCTGAGGATATTTCCTTTTTCACCATAGGCCTCATTGAACTCC
This sequence comes from Mandrillus leucophaeus, assembly GCF_000951045.1. Lineage (NCBI taxonomy): Eukaryota > Metazoa > Chordata > Mammalia > Primates > Cercopithecidae > Mandrillus > Mandrillus leucophaeus. The sequence continues at coordinate 69,736 of NW_012101907.1, forward strand.
CAAATATCCCATTGCAGATTCCATGAAAGCTCCATGAAAAAAAGGTGTAACTCTGTAAGTTGAATTCACACATCACAAAGAACTTTCTCACAAAGCTTCATTCTAGTTTTTATCTGAAGATATTTCCTCTGTCACCATAGGCTTCAATGTGATCCAAAATATCCTTTCTCAGATTCCTCAAAAACAGTGCTACCAAACTGATCCATGAAAAGAATCATGTAACTCTGTGAAATGAATTTAACACCCTAAAACGCAGTCACTCAGAAAGCTACTTTCTGGCTTTAATCTGAGAATATTGCTTTTGTCACTACAGGCTTCAATGCAATCCAAAATATTCCTTCTCATATTCCCCAAAACAGTGCTACCAAAATCCTCCATGAAAAGAATTGTGTAAATCTGTAAGATGAACTTATGAATCGCACAGCAATTTCTCAGAAAGTTACTTTCTAGTTTTTTTTTTATTATTATACTTTAAGTTTTAGGCTACATGTGCATAACGTGCAGGTTTGTTACATAAGTATACTTGTGCCATGTTTGTGTGCTGCACCCATCAACTCGTCAGCACACATCAACTTGTCATTTACGTCATGTATAACTCCCAATGCAATCCCTCCCACCTCCTCCCTCCCCATGATAGGCCCTGGTGTGTGATGTTCCCCTTCCCGAGTCCAAGTGATCTCATTGTTCAGTTCCCACCTATGAGTGAGAACATG
>NW_012101907.1:72181-73194 GCF_000951045.1 Mandrillus leucophaeus
TGTTTTGGTTACTGTAGCCTTGTAGTATAGTTTGAAGTCAGGTAGTGTGATGCCTCCAGCTTTGTTCTTTTGACTTCAGATTGTCTTGGCAATGCGGGCTCTTTTTTGGTTCCATATGAACTTTAAAGCAGTTTTTTCCAATTCTCTGAAGAAACTCATTGGGAATGCTTCCAGCTTTTGCCCATTCAGTATGACATTGGCTGTGGGCTTGTCATAAATAACTCTTATTATTTTTAGATACATTCTCTCAATACCGAATTTATTGAGAGTTTTTAGCATGAAGGGCTGTTGAATTTTGTCAATGGCCTTTTCTGCATCTATTGAGATGATCATGTGGTTTTTGTCTTTGGTTTTGTTTATATGTTGGATTACGTTTATTGATTAGTGTATGTTGAACCAGCCTTGAATCACAGGGATGAAGCCCACTTGATCATAGTGGATAAGCTTTTTGATGTGCTGCTGGATCTGGTTGCCAGTATTTTATTGAGGACTTTTGCATTGATGTTTATCAGGGTTATTGGTCTAAAATTCTCTTTTTTTATTGTGTCTCTGCCAGGCTTTGGTATCAGGATGATGTTGGCCTCATAAAATGTGTTAGGGAGGATTCTCTCTTTTTCTATTCATAGGAATAGTTTCAGAAGGAATGGTACTAGCTCCTCCTTGTAACTCAGGTAGAATTCAGCTGTGAATCCATCTGGTTCTGGACTTTTTTTCGTTGGTAGGCTATTAATTATTGCCTCAATTTCAGAGCCTGCTATTGGGGATTCAGCTTCTTCCCGGTTTAGTCTTGGGAGAGTGTAAGTGTCCAGGAAATTATCCATTTCTTCTAGATTTTCTAGTTTATTTGCATAGAGGTGTTTATAGTATTCTCTGATGGTAGTTTGTATTTCTGTGGGGTCGGTGGTGATATCCTCTTTATCATTTTTTATTGTGTCTATTTGATTCTTCTCTCTTTTCTTCTTTATTAGTCTTGCTAGCGGTCTATCAATTGTGTTGATCTTTTCAAAAAACCA
>NW_012101907.1:77614-79539 GCF_000951045.1 Mandrillus leucophaeus
ATTATTCTAGTTATCAATTCTTCCACTCTTTTTTCAAGATTTTTAGTTTCTTTGTGTTGGGTACGTAATTCCTCCTTTAATTCTGAGAAGTTTGATGGACTGAAGCCTTCTTCTCTCATCTCGTCAAAGTCATTCTCCATCCAGGTTTGATCCATTGCTGGCGATGAGCTGCGTTCCTTTGGAGGGGGAGATGCACTCTTATTTTTTGAATTTCTGCTCACTGAAAATAACAGTGTAACTCTGTGAAATGAATTCACACATTACAGAGAGGTTTCTCAGAAAGCTTCTTTCTAATTTTTATCTGAGGATATTTCCTCTTTAACCACAGGACTCAATGCAGTCGCAAATATACATTGCAGATTCCACGAAAACACTGTTAGCAAACTGCTCCATGAGAAGAAAGGTGTAACTCTGTGAGATGAATTCACACATCACTAAGAAGATCTCAGAAAGCTTCTTTCTAGTTATTAACTGAGGATATTTCCTTTGTTACCATAGGCTTCAAGGCAATCCATAATTTCCCTTCTCAGATTCCCCAAAAACAGTGCTATCAAACTGCTCCATGAAAAGAATCATGTAACCATGTGAGATGAATTCACATACCACAAAGAGGTTTCTCAGAAAACTTCTTTCTATTTTTTATCTGAAAATATTTCCTTTGTCAGCATAGCTTTCAATGAGATCCAAAATATCCCTTGTCATGTCTTCTAAAAACAGTTCTAACAAAGTGATCCAACAAAACAATCGTTTACCTTGGTAAGATGAATTAACAATTCACAAAGCAGTTTCCCAGAAAGCTTCTTTCTACTTTTTATATGAAGATATTTCCTTTGTCACCATAGTCTTCAATATGCTTCGAAATATCCCATTGCAGATTCCAAGAAAACAGTGTAGTAAACTGATCAATGAAAAGAACAGTGTAACTCTTTTAGATGAATTGACACATCACAAAGCAGTTTCTCAGAAAGCTTCTTTCTGTTTTAATTGTGGATATCTCTTTTGTACCCATAGGCTTCAATGCACTCCCAGGAATGCCACTGCAGATTCCAGGAAAATAGAGTAGTCAAACTGATCAATGAAAAGAACGGTGAAACTCTGTGAGATGAATTCCCACATCATGAAGCATTTTCTCAGAAAGCTTCTTTCTAGTTTTTATATGAGGATACTTCCTTAGTCACCATAAACATCAATGTGATCCAAAATATCCTTTCTTAGATGCCCCATAAACAGTGCTATCAAAATGTTCCATGAATAGAATCGTGTATCATTGTGAGATGAATTAGCACATCTCAAAGCAGTTTCTCAAATATAGTCTTTCTAGTTCTTATATGAGGATATTTCAAATGTCACCGTTGTTTTCAATCCGATCCAAAATATCCCTTCTCAGATTTTCCAAAAACTGTGCTACCAAACTGCTTCATGAAAATAATCGTGTAACTCTGTGAGGAGAATTCACAAATCACAAAGCAGTTTCTCAAAAAGCTCCTTTCTAGTTTTCGTCAGAGGATATTTCTTTTGTCACCAAAAGTTTCAATGTACTCTGAAATATCCCATTGCAGATTACAAGAAAACAGTGTTAGCACATTTCTCAGTGAAAAGAACAGTGTAACTCTCTGAGATGAATTCACACATCACAAAGTAGTTTCTCAGAAAGCTACACTCTAGTTTTTATTTGAGGATATTTCCCCTGTCACCATCAGCTTCATTGCGCTAAGAAATCTCCCAATGCAGATTTCAAGAAAAGAGTGTTGGCAAACGGTTCAATGAAAAGGAGAGTGTAACTAAGTGAGTTGCATTCACATGTCACAATGCAGTTTCTCAGAAAGCTCCTTTCTAGTTTTTATCTGAGGATATTTCCTTTTTCACCATGGGAATCAATGCGCTCCCAAATATCCCTTTGCAGATTCCACAAAAAGAGAGTTACC
>NW_012101907.1:80569-84348 GCF_000951045.1 Mandrillus leucophaeus
CAGAAAGATTCTTACTAGTTTTTATATGAAGATATTTCCTTTGTCACCATAAGTTTCAATGCACTCTGAATTTTCCCTTTGCAGATTCCAAGAAAACAGTGTTACCAGACTGCTAAACGAAAAGGTCAGTGTAACACTCTGACATGAAATCACACATCAAAGAGCAGTCTCAGAAAGCTTCTTTCTAGTTTTTATCTGAGGATATTTCCTTTTTTACATTAAGCGTTAATGTGCTCCGAAATATGCCATTGTAGATTCCAAGAAAACAGTGTTAGCAAACTGCTCAATGAAAAGGACAGTGTAACTCTAACAGAGTTAGAGTTCAAGTAACACTTGAATTCACACATCACAAAGCAGTTTCTCAGAAAGCCTATTTCTAGTTTTTCTATGAGGATATTTCCTTTTTCACCGTAGGCATCTATCAGCTCCCAAATATCCCTTTGCAGATTCCACAAAAACAGTGCTAGCACACTGTTCTGTGAAAAGAAAGTTATAACACTTTAAGATTAACTAACATATCACAAAAATGTTTCTCTGAAAATTCTTTCTACTTTTAATCTGAAGATATTTCCTTTGACACCGTAGGCTTCAATGCAATTCAAAATATCCCTTCTCAGATTCCACCAAAACAGGGCTACTAAACTGCTCCATGAAAAGAATCGTGTAACTCTGTGAAATGAATTCAGAAATCACAAAGCAGTTCCTCAGAAAACTTCTTTCTAGTTTTTGTCTGAGGATATTTCCTTTGTCACCATAAACTTCAATGCACTCTGAAAAATCCCATTGCAGATTCCAAGAAAACAGTATAGCAAAGTGATCAATGAAAAGAACAGTGTAACCCTGTGAGATAAATTGACACATCACAAAGCAGTTTCTCAGAAATGTTCTTTTTGGTTTTATCTGAGGATATTCCCTTCTCACCATCAGCTTCAATGCACTTCCAAGTATCCTATTGCAGATTCCAGGAAAACAGTGTTATCAAACTGCTCGATGAAAAGTATGGTGTAACTCTGTTAGATGAATTCACACATCACAAAGAAGTATCTCTGAAAGCATCTTTCTAGTTTTAATCTGAGGATATTTCCTTTGACACCATAGGTTTCCATGCAATCCCAAATATCCCTTCTCAGATTCCACAAAAACAGGGACACCAAACTGCTTCATGAAAAGAATCGTGCATCTCTGTGAGATGAACTCTGAAATCACAAGGCAGTTTCTCAGAAAACTTCTTTCAATTTTTTATCTGAGGATATTTCCTTTGTCACCATAAGCTTCAATGTGATATGAAAAATCCCATTGTAGATTACAAGAAAACAGTGTCAGCAAGCTTTTCAATGAAAGGCAAGGTGTAACTCTGTGGGGTAAATTCACACATCACAAAAAACTTTCTCAGAATGTTTCATTCTAGTTTTTATATGAGGATATTTCCTTAGTCAGCATAGACGTCAATGTGATCCAAAATATCCCTTCTCAGATTCCCCAAAAACAGTACTATCAAACTGATCCATGAAAGAATCGTGTAACACTGTGAGATGAATGAACACACCTCAAAGAGGTTTCTCAGAAAGCACCTTTCTAGTTTTTATATGGGGATATTTCCTTTGTCACCATCGGCTTCAATCCGATCCAAAATATCCCTTCTCAGATTTCCCAAAAACTGTGCTCTCAAACTGCTCCAAGAAAAGAATCATGTAACTCTGTGAGAAGAATTCGTAAGTCACAAAGCAGTTTCTCAGAAAACTTTTTCTAGATTTTGTCTGAGGATATTTCCTTTGTCACCATAAGCCTCAAAACGCTTGGAAATCTCCCATTGCAGATTATAACAAAACAGTGTTAGCACATTTATCAATGAAAAGAATAGTGTAACTGTGAGACCAATTCACACATCACAAAACAGTTTCTCAGAAAACATCTTTCTAGCTTTTATCTGAGAATATTTGCTTTTACACCATAGGCCTCAATGCACTCCCAAATATCCCTTTGCAGGTTCCATGAAAACAGTGTTACCAAACTGCTCCATGAAAAGAAAGGTGTAAGTCTGTCAGGTGAATTCACACATCACAAAGAACTTTCTCAGAAAGCTTTTTTCCAGTTTTTATCTGAGGATATTTACTTTGTCACCATAGGCTTCAATGCGATGCAAAATATCCCTTCTCAGATTCCCCAAAAAGAGTGCTACCAAACTGCCCCATGAAAAGAATCGTGTAACTCTGACATGAATTCACAAATCACAATGCACTTTCTCAGAAAGTTTCTTTCTTGTTTTTGTATGAGGATATTTATTTGTCACCATAACGTTCATTGCACTCCGAAATATCCCATTGCAGATACCAAGAAAACAGTGTTAGCAAACTGCTCAATGAAAAGAACAGTGTAACTCCATGAGATGAATTGACACAACACAAAGCAGTTACTAAGAAGGCCTCTTTTGGTTTTCATCTGATTTTTTCCCTTTGTAACCGTAAGCTTCAATGTGCTCCAAAATATCCCATTGCAGATTCCAAGAAAAGTGTAAACAAACTGCTCAATGAAAACGACAGTTTTACTCTGTGAGATGTATTCATACATCACAAAGTAGTTTCTCAGAAAGATTTTTGTAGTTTTCAACTGAGAATATGCCCTTTTTCAACATAGGCCTCAATGCGCTCCCAAATATCCCTTTGCAGCTTCCACGAAAACAGTGTTAGCAAACTGCTCCAAGAAAAGAAAGTTGTAACTCTGTGAGATGATTTCTCACATCATGAAGAACTTTCTCATAAAGCTTCTTTCTGGTTTTTATCTGAGGATATTTCCTTAGTCACCATATTCTTCAGTGTGATAAAAACAAATTCTTTCTCAGTTTACCCAAAAACCTTGCTACAAAACTGATCCATGAAAATAGTCGTGTAATTCTTTGAGATAAATTAGCACACCACAATGTGGTTTCTCAGATGGCTTCTTACTAATTTTTAAAAGAAGATATTTCCTTTGTCACCATAAGTTTCAATGCACTTCAAAATATCCCACTGCAGATTCCAAGAAAACAGTGTTACCAGACTGCTAAATGAAAAGAACAGTGTATCTCTGTGAGATGAATTCACACATCCCAAAGCAGTTTCTCAGAAAGCTTCCTTCTAGTTTTTATGTGAGGATATTTCTTTCTTCAACATAGGCCTCTATGAGCTCCCAAATATTCCTTTTCAGATTCCACAAAACCAGCATTAGCAAACTTCTCCTTGAAAAGAATGGTGTAATTATGTGATATGAATTCACACATCACAAAGAACTTCCTCAGAAAACTTCTTCTAGTTTTTATCTGAGGATATTTCCTTAGTCACCATAGTTTTCAAAGCCATCCAAAGTATCCCAACACTGATTCTCCAAAAACCATGTTACCAAACTGATCCATGAAAGGATCATGTAACTCTATGAGAAGAATTAAGAAGTCAGAAAGTGGTTTCTCAGAAAGTTTCTTTCTAGTTTTTATATGAAGATATTTCCTTTGTTACCATAGCTTCAATGTACTCTGAAATATCCCATTGCAGTTTCCAAGAAAGCAGTGTTAGCAAACTTCTCAATGAAAAGGACAGTGTAACACTCTGACATGAAATCACACATCACGAAGAAGTCTCAGAAAGCTTCTTTCTAGTTTTTATCAGAGGATATTTCCTTTTTTACAATAAGCTTCAAAGTGAGCTGAAATATGCCATTGCAGACACCAAGAAAACAGTGTTAGCAAATTTGAAGTCAGGTAACGTAATGCCTCCAGCTTTGTTCTTTTGACTTAGGATTGCCTTGGA
>NW_012101907.1:86223-86913 GCF_000951045.1 Mandrillus leucophaeus
TTTCTAGTTTTTATCTGAGGATATTTCCTTTTTCACCATGGGAATCAATGCGCTCCCAAATATCCCTTTGCAGATTCCACAAAAAGAGAGTTACCGAACTGCTCTGTGAAAAGAAAGGTGTGAGTCTGTTAAGTGAATTCACACTCACAAAGAGCTTTCTCAGAAAGCTTCTTTCCAGTTTTTATCTGAGGATATTCAATTTGTCACCATAGGCTTCAATGTGATGCAAAATATCCCTTCTCAGATTCCCCAAAAGCAGTGCTTCCAAACTGCTCCATGAAAAGAATTGTGTAAATCTGAGATGAATTCACAAATCACAAAGCAGTTTCTCAGAAAGTTTGTTTCTTCTTTTTGTCTGAGGATATTTCCTTTTTCACCATAAGCTTCAACGCCCTCCGAAATATCCCATTGCAGATTCCAAGAAAACAGTGTTAGCAAACTAATCAATGAAAAGAACAGTGTAACTCTGTGAGACTCTGTGAGATGAACTGATGCAACACAAGGCAGTTTCTCAGAAGGCTTCTTTTTGGTGTTCATCTGATTATATTTCCTTTGTTACCTAAGGCTTCAATGTGCTTTTAAATATCCCATTGTAGAGTCCAAGAAAACAGTTTGAGAAAACTGCTCAATGAAAACAACAGTGAAACTCTGTGAGATGAGTTCACACATCACAAAGCAGTTTCTCAGAAA
>NW_012101907.1:88764-111746 GCF_000951045.1 Mandrillus leucophaeus
CCCCTCCCCCAGCCTCACTGCTGCCTTGCCGCGAGATTGCAGACTGCTGTGCTAGCAATGAGGGAGGCTCCGTGGGCGTGGGACCCTCCCGGCCAGGTGTGGATATAATCTCCTGTTGTGCCTGTTTGCTTAAAGTGCAGTATTGTGGTGGGAGTTACCCGATTTTCCAGGTATTGTGTGTCTCAGTTCCCCTGGCTAGGAAAAGGGATTCCCTCTCCCCTTGCACTTCCCAGGTGAAGCGATGCCTCACCCTGCTTCAGCTCTCGCTGGTCGGGCTGCAGCCACTGACCAGCACCAATTGTCCAGCACTCCCTAGTGAGATTAACCCAGTACCTCAGTTGAAAATGCAGAAATCACCGGTCTTCTGTGTCACTCGCGGTGGGAGTTGGAGACTGGAGCTGTTCCTATTCAGCCATCTTGCTCCGCCCCCAGAAAGCTGCTTTCTAGTTTTTATCTGAGGATATTTCCTTAGTCACCACAGGCTTCAGTGCGATCCAAAATATCCCTTCTCTGATACCCCCAAAAAAGTGCTACCATGAAGAGAATTGTGCAACTGCATGAGATGAATTCACAAATCACAAAGCACTTTCTCAGAAAGCTTCATTTTAATTTTTGTCTGAGGATATTTCCTTTGTCACCAAAACCTTCACTGCGCTCTGAAATATCCCTTTGCTGATTAAAAGAAAACAGTGTTAGCAAACTGCTCACTGAAAAGAGCAGTGTAACTCTCTGGGATGAATTGAAACAACACAGAGCAGTTTTCCAGAAACCTTCTTTTTGGTTTTTATCTGAGGATATTTCCTTTGTCTCCATAGGCTTCAATGTGCTCCCAAATGTCCTATTGTAGATTGCATGAAAAAAGTGTTATCAAACTGCTCAATGAAAAGAATGGTGTAGCTCTGTAAGATGAATTCACACATTACAAAGCAGTTTCTCAGAAAATTTCATTCTAGTTTTTATCTGAGAATATTTTCCATTTCACTATAGGTCTCAATGCTTTAACAAATACCCCAGTGCAGATTCCACGAAAACAGTGTTGGGAAACAGCTCCATGAAAAGAAAGGTGTAACTCTGTGAGCCGAATTCACATGTAACAAAGAATTTTCTCAGAAACTTTCTTTCTTGTGTTTGTCTGAGTATATTTATTTGTCACCATAGGCTTCAATGTGATCAAAAATATGCTTTCTCAGATTCCACGAAAACAGTGCTAACAGACTGATCCCTGAAAAAGAATCGTGTAACGTTGTGAGATGAATTAACACATCACACAACAGTTTATCAGAAAGCTTCTTTCTAGTTTTCATAAAAGGATATTTCCTTTGTCGCCATAGGATTCTTTGCAATCCAAAATATCCCTTCTCAGATTCCCCAAAAACAGTGCTACCAAACTGCTCCATGAAAATAATTGTGTAACTCTGTGAGATGAATTCACACATCACAAAGCAGTTTTTTAGAAAGCTTCTTTCTAGTTTTTGTCAGAGGTTATTTTCTTTTTCACCATAAGCTTCAATGCCCTCCGAAATATCCCATTGCAGGTTCCAAGAAAACAATGTTAGCAAACTCCTCAATGAAAAGAACAGTATAACTCTGTGAGCTAAATTCACACATCACAGAGCAGTTTCTCGGAAAGATTCCTTCTAGTTTTTGTCTGAGAATATTTCCTTTGTCATCATAGGCTTCAATGAGCTCCCAAATACTCTATTGCAGATTTCATGAAAACAGTGTTATCAAACTGCACAATAAGAAGAACAGTGTAACTCTGTGAGATGATTTCACACATCACAAAGCAGTTTTTCAGAAATATTCCTTCTAGTTTTTGTCTGAGGATATTTCCTTTTTCACTATAGGCCTCAATGGACTCCCAAATATCCCTTTCCAGATTAAAAGAAATCCGTGTTAGCACACTGCTCCATGAAAGGAAAGGTGCAACTCTGTGATAAGAATTCACACACATCACAAATAACTTTCTCAGATAGCTCCTTTCTAGTTTTTACCTGAGTATTTTTCCTTAGTCACCAAAGGCTTCAATGCGAGCGAAAATATTCCTTCTCAGTTTCCCCAAAAACAGTGCTACCAAACGGATACATGAAAATTATTGTGTAACCCTGTGAGATAAATTCACACCTCGCAAAGTGTTTTCTCAGAAAGCTTCTTTCTAGTTTTTGTCTGGGGATATTTAATTTTTCACAATAAGCTCAATGCACTCCAAAATATGCCATTGTAGATTCCAAGTAAACAGTGTTAGCAAATTGCTGAATGAAAAGAGCAGTGTACCTCTGTGCATTGAATGCACGCATCACAAAGCACTTTCTCAGAAAGTTTCTTCCTAGTTTTTCTATGAGGATATTTCAATTTTCATCATAGGCCTCAATGCGCTCCCAAATATCCCTTTGCAGATTCCATGAAAACTGTGCTAGCAAACTGCTCCATGAAAAGAAAGGTGTAACTCTGTGAGATGAACTCACACATCATGGATAACTTTCTCAGAAAGCTTCTTTCTAGTTTTTATCTGAGGATATTTCCTTTGTCATCATAGGCTTCAATGCAATCCAAAATATCCTTTCACAGATTCTCCAAAAACAGGGATAACAGTGTTAGCCGGCTGATAAATGAAAAGAACAGTGTAACTCTGTGAGATGAATTCACACATCGCAAAGCAGTTTTTCAGAAAGCTTGTTTCTAGTTATTATCAGGGGATATTTCCTTTTTCACTACAGGCCTCAATGCACTCCCAAACATGCCTTTGCTGATTCCACGAAAACAGTATTAGCACACAGCTCCATGAAAAAAAGGTGTAGCTCCGTGGTATGAATTCACACATCACAAATAACTTTCTCAGAAAGCTTTTCTCTAGTTTTTATCTGAGGATATTTCCTTTGTCTTCATAGGCTTCAAGGCCATGCAAATATCACTTCTCATATTTCACAAAAGCAGCGCTATCAAACTGAACCATGAAAAGAATTGTGTAACTCTGTGAGATGAATTCACAAATCACAAAGCAGTTTCTCAGAAAGTTTCTTTCTAGTTTTTGTCTGAGAATATTTCCTTTTCCACTATAAGCTTCAAGGCACTCTGAAATATCCCATTGAAGATTCCAAGAAATCAGTGTTAGCAAACTGCTCAATGAAGACAACAGTGTAACTCTGTGAATTGAATTCACACATCACAAAGTAGTTTCTCAGAAAGTTTCCTTTTGGTTTTTCTCTGAGGATATTTTCTTTGTCACCATAGGCTTCATTGTGCTCCCAAATATCCTATTGCAGATTCCATGAAAACAATGTTATCAAACTGCACAATGAAAAGAATGGTGTAACTCTGTGAGACGAATTCACAAATCACAAAGTAGATTCTCAGAAAGCTTCTTTCTAGTTTTTGTCTGAGGATATTTCGTTTTTCACTATAGGTCTCAATGCACTCTGAAATATCCCTTCCGCATTCCATGAAAATTCTGTTAGCAAACTGCATCATGAAAAGGAAGGTGGAAATCTCTGACATAAATTCACACATCACAGCGAACTATCTACAAAAGCTTCTTTCTATATTTTATCTGAGGATATTTCCTTAGTCACCCGTGACTCAAATGACATTCAAAGTATCCCTTCTCAGATTCCCCAAAAACAGTGCTACCAAACTGATCCATGAAAAGAATCATGTAACTCTGTGAGAAGAGTTCACACATCATAAGGTAGTTTCTCAGAAAGCTTCTTAATAGTTTTTATATGAGGATATTTCCTTTATCACCATAAGCTTCAATGTGCTCTGAATTATCCTATTGCAGATTCCAAGAAAACAGTGTTAGCAAGCTGCTCCATGAAAAGAACCATGTAATTCTGTGAGATAAATGCACATGTCTCAAAGCAGATGCTGAGAAAGCTTCTTCTTGGTTTTTTTTGTGAGGATATTTCCTTTGTCACCTTAGGCTTCAACGAACTCTCAGATATCCTATTGCAGATTCCACGATAACAGTGTTATCAAACTGCACAATGAAAAGAACGGTGTCACTCTGTGGGAGGAATTCATATATCACAAAGCAGTTTCTCAGAAAGCTTCCTTAAATTTTTCATCCAAATATATTTCGTTTATCACTATAGGCCTCAATGCCCTCATAAATACCTCTTTGCAGATTCCATGAAAATTCTGTTAGCAAACTGCCCCACGAAAAGAAAGGTCTGTAATATAATTTCACACATCACAAGGAACTATCTCAAAAAGATTCTTTCTAGTTTTTATCCAAAGTTATATCCTTATTCACAATAGGCTTCAATGCCATCCAAAGTATCCCTTCTCAGATTCCCCAAAAACAGTTACCAAACTGAATCATGAAAGAATAGTGTAACTCTGTGAGAAGAATAAACACATCACAAAGCAGTTTCTCAGAAAGCTTCTTTCTAGTTTTTATATGAGGATATTTTCTTTGTCACCAGAAGCTTCAATGCACTTCAAGATATCCCATTGAAGATTCCAAGAAAACAGTGTTAGTAAACTGCTCAATGAAAAGAGCAGTGTAACTCTCTGACATGAATTTACACATCACAAAGCAGATTCTCAGAAAGATTCTTTCTATTTTTTTTTCTGAGGATATTTCCTTTTTCACAATAAGCTTCATTGCACTCTGAAATATGCTATTGTAGATTCCAAGAAAAAAGTGTTAGCCAACTGCTCAATGAAAAGAACACTGTAACTTGGTGAGATGAATTCACACATCACAAAGCAGTTTCTCAAAAAGCTTCTTTTTGATTTGTATCTGAGGATATTTCCTTTGTCACCGTAGGCTTCAATGCACTTCACAATATCCTATCGCAGATTCCACCAAAACTGTGTTATCAGAAGGCTCAATGAAAAGAACGGTGTAATTTTATGACATGAATTCACAAACCACAAAGCAGTTTCTCAGAACGTTTTTTCTAGTTTTTATCTACGGATATTTCTTTTATCACTACAAGTCTCAATTCACTCCCTAATATCCCTTTCCAGATTCCTTGAAAACTCTCTAAGCAAATTGTTCCATGAAAAGAAAGGAACAACTCTGTGAGATAAATTCACACATCACAAAGAACTTTCTCAGAGACCTTCTTTCTAGTTTTTATCTGAGGAATTTCCTTAGTTACTATATTCTTCAATGCTATCCAAAATATCCCATCTCAGATTCCCCCAGAACACTGCTACCAAACTGATCCATGAAAAGAGTAGTTAAACCTCAGTGAGATGAATTAACACATCACAAAGCAGTTTCTCAGAAAGCTTCTTGCTAGTTCTTAAATGAAGATATTTCCTTTTTCACCATAAGTTTCAATGTGCTCTGAAATATCCCATTGCAGATTACAGGAAAACAGTGTTAGCAAACTTCTCGATGAAAACAACAGTGTAATTCTGTGAGATGAATTCACACATCATAAGGCAGTTTCTCAGAAAGCTTCTTTCTAGATTTTATCTGAGGGTATTTCCTTTTTCAACATAGGCCTCAATGTGCTTCCAAATATCAATTTGCAGATTCCATGAAAACAGTGATAGCAAACTGCTCCATGAAAATAAAGGTGTAATTCCGTGAGATGATTTCAAATATCACAAGGAACTTTCTCAGAAAGCTTCTTTCTAGTTTTTATCTTAAGATATTTCTTTGGCACCATAGGCTTCCCTGCGATCAGAAATATCCCTTCTCAGAGTCCCCAAAAACAGAGCTATCAAACTGATCCAAGAAAAGAATCATGTAACTCTGTGCAATGAATTCACAAATCACAAAGCAGTTTCTCAGAATGTTTCTTTCCATTTTTTGTCTGAGGTTATGTACTTTTTCACAATAAGCTTCAATGTGCTCTGAAATATACCATCGTAGATTCCAGGAAAAGAGTGTTAGCAAACTGCTCAACGAAAAGAACAGGGTAACTCTGTGAGTTGAATTCACACACCACAAAGCAGTTTCTCAGCAAGCTTTCTTTCAGTTTTTATCTGAGGATATTTCCTTTGTCAGCATAGGTTTCAATGAGAAACAAAATATCCCTTCTCAGATTCCCCAAAAACACTACTATCAAACTGTTCCATTAAAAGTATGGTGTTTCTCTGTGAGATGAATTCACATATCACAAAGATGTTTCTTAGAAAGCTTCTCTCTAGTTTTTATCTGAGGATGTTTCCTTTTTCACCACAATCCTCAAGGCATTCCCAAATATCCCATTGCAAATTAAACGAAAAAAGTATTAGCAAACTTCTCATTGAAAAGAACGTTGTAACTCTCTGAGATGAAATCACACATCACAAAGCAGTTTACCAGTAAGTTTCTTTTTGGTTTTTATCTGAGGATATTTCCTTTGTCAATGTAGTCTTCAATGTGTTCCCAAATATCCTATTGCAGATTCCACGAAATCAGTGAAATCAAAACCCTCAATGAAAACATCGGTGTAACTCTGTCAGATGTATTCACACATCACAAAACTGTTTCTCAGAAAACTACTTTCTAGTTTTTATCTGAGGATATTTCTTTTTCCATATAAGCCTTAAAGCACTCTGGATTATCCCACTGCAGACTCCATGAAATCAGTGTTAGCAAATGACTCCAGGAAAGGAAAGTTGTAACTCTGTAAGATAAATTCACACATCACAAAGAACTTTCTCATAAATCCTCTTTCTAATTTTTACCTGAGGACATTTCCTTTGTCACGAATGGCTTCAATGCAATCCAAAGTATTCCTTCTCTGATTCCCCAAAAACAGTGCTACCAAACTGCTCCATGAAAAGAATCGTGAAACTCTGTGAGATGAATTCACAAATCACAAAGCAGTCTCTCAGAAAACTTCTTTATAGTTTTTGTCTGAGGATATTTCCTTTGTCATGAAAGGCTTCAATGTGCTCTCAAATATCCCATTGCAGATTCTACGAAAGCAGTGTTAGCAAACTTCTGAAAGAAAAGAACAATGTGACACTGTGAGATTAATGCACATATCACAAAGGAGTTTCTCAGAGAGCTTCTTTCTAGTTTAATCTGAGGATATTTCCTTTGTCACCATAGGCTTCAATGCACTACAAAACATCAGATTGTAGATTCCAAAAAAACAGTGTAAGCAAACTGCTCAATGCAAAAAACACTGGAACTCTGTGAGATGAATTCACCCATCACAAAGCAGTTTCTCAGAAAGCTTCTTTCTAATTTTTATCTGAGAATATTTTCTTTTTAAATATCGGCCTCAAGGCGTTCCCAAATATCCCTTTGCAGATTCCAGGGAAACAGTGTTAGAAAACTGCTCCATGAAATGAAAGATATAACTCTGTGAGATGAATTAACACATCATGAAGAAATTTCTCAGAAAGCTTCTTTCTAGTTCTTATCTGAGGATATTTCCTTTGTCACCAGAGGCTTCAATGTGATCCAAAATATCCCTTCTCAGATTCCCCAAAAACGATGCTAACAAACTGCTCCATGAAAATAAAAGTGTAACTCTGTCAAATGAATTCAAAGGTCACAAAGGAGTTTCTCAGAAAGCTTCTTTATAACTTTTATCTGAAGATATTTCCTTTGTCGCCATAGGCTTCAATGCCATCCAAGATACCCCGTCTCAGATTCCACAAAAACAGTGCTACCAAACTGCTCCATGAAAAGAAAGGTGTAACTCTGTGAGATGAATTCACACATCCCAAAGAAGTTTCTCAGAAAGCTTCTTTTTAGTTTTTATCTGAGGATACTTCCTTTGTCACCATAGGCTTCAATGCGATCCAAAATATCCCTTCGCAGATTCCCCAACAACAGTGCTACCAAGCTGCTCCATGAAAAGAATCGTATAACTGTGATATGGATTCACAAATCACAAAGCTGTTTCTCAGAAATCTTCTTTCTAGTTTTTGTCTGAGGATATTTCCTTTTTCACCATAGGCCTCAATGCACTCACGAACATTCCTTTGCAGTTACCTCGAACACAGTGTTAACAAACTGCTCGAAGAAAGCAATGGTGTAACCTGTGAGTTGAATTAACACATCAGAAAGCAGTTTCACAGCAAGCTTCTTTTTGGTTTTAGTCTGAGGATACTTCCTTTGTCACCATTGGCTTCAATGCGCTTCAAAATATCCTATTGCAGATTCTATGAAAACAGTTTTAGCAAACTGCTCCAAGAAGTGAATCGTTTAACTCTTTGAGATGATTTCACTCATCACAAAGAGATTTCTCAGAAAGCTTCTTTCTAGTTTTTATCTGAGGATATTTCCTTTGTCAAAATAGGCTTCAATGCAATCCAAAATATCCCTTCGCAGATTCCCCAACAACAGTGCTACCAAACTGCTGCATGGCAAGAATTGTGTAACTCTGTAAGATGAATTTAAACATCCCAAAAATGTTTCTCAGAAAGCTCCTTTCTGGTTATTATCTGAGGATATTTCCTTTTTCGCCATATTCCTCCATGTGTTCCGGCATATCCCATTGCAAATTCCACAGAAAAAGTGTTAGCAAACTTCTCAATGAAAAGAACATTGTAATTCTGTGAGATGAATTCACACATCCCAAAGAAGTTTCACAAAATTTTCTGTCTAGATTTTACTGAGGATATTTCTTTGGTCACCATAGGTTTCAATGCAATCCAAGATATCTCTTCTCAGATTCTCCAAAAACAGTGCTAACAAAGTGCTCCATGAAAAGAATCATGTAACTCTGAGGCAAATTCACAAATCCCAAAGCAGTTTTTCAGAAATCTTTCTAGATTTTGTCTGAGGATATTTCCATTTTCACTGTTTGCCTCAATGTGCTTGTGAATATACCTTTGCAGACTCCATATCTTTGCAAACTCCATAGTGTTAGCAAACTGCTCAAAGAAAAGGATGGTGTAACTTTGTGAGGTAAATTCACACATCACAAAGGAGTTTCTCAGAAAGCTTCCTTCTAGATTTTATCTGAATATATTTCCTTTGTCATGTAGGCTTCAATGCAATCCAAAATATTCCTTCTCAGACTCCCTCAAAACAGTGTTATCAAACTGATCCATGAAATGAATCATGTAACTCTCTGAGAAGAATTGACAAATCACAAAGTAGTTTCTCAGAAAGCTTCTTTCTTCTTTTTGTCTGAGGATATTTCTTTTGTTATCATAACCTTCAATGTGCTCTGAAATAACCCACTGCAGATTGCACGAAAACAGTCTTAGGAAACTACTCAATGAAAAGTACAGTGTAATTCTGTGAGATGAACTCACACATAACAAAGCAGTTTCGCATAAAACTTCTCCATAGTTCTTATCTGAGGATATTTTCTTTTTCACCATAGAACTCAATGCACTCCCATATATCCCTTTGGGCATTCCACTAAAACAGTGTTAGCAAACTGCTCCATGAAAAGAAAGGTGTAACTCTGTGAGATGAATTCACACATCACAAAGAACTTTCTCAGGAAGTTTCTTTCTAATTTTTATCTGAGGATATTTCCTTTGTCCCCATAGGCTTCAATGTGATCCAAAATATCCTTTCTCAGATTCCCCGAAAACAGTGCTATGGGACTGATCCATGAAAAGAATCATGTAATGCTGTGAGATGAATTAACACATCTCAAAGTGGTTTCTCAGTTGTCTGAGGCTATTTTCTTTGTCACCATAAGCTTCAATGAACTCCCAAGTATCCCATTACAGATTCCAAGAAAACAGTGTTAACAAATTGCACAATGAAAGAAACAGTGTAACTCTGTAAGATGAACTGACACAACCCAAAGCAGTTTCTCAGAAAGGTTCTTTTTGTTTTTCATCTTAGGATATTACCTTTGTCACCATAGGCTTCAATGTCCTCCCAAATATACCATTGCAGATTCCACGAAAAAGTGTTATCAAACAGGTCAATGAAAACAACAGCATAGTTCTGTGAGAAGAATTCGCACATTACAAAGCAGTTTCTCAGAAAGCTTCTCTCTAGTGTTTGTCTGAGGCTATTTCCTATTTCACTCTAGGCCACAATGTGATTCCAAATATCCCTTTGCAGATTCCACAAAAACAGTGTTAGCAAACAGCTCCTTGAAAAGAAAGGTGTAAACCAGGGAGATTAATTCACAAATCAAAAAGTACTTTCACCAAGGGCTTCAATGCAACACAAATTGTCCCTTCTCAGTATCCCCAAAAACAGTGCTACCATTTTGATCCATGAAAAGAATCGTGTAACTCTGTGAGATGAATTAACACATCAAAAAGTGGTTTCTCAGAAAGCTTCTTTCTAGTTTTTATATGAAGGTATTTGATTTGTCACCCTAAACATCAATGCACTCCGAAATATCCCATTGCAGGTTCCAAGAAAACAATGTTAGCAGACTGCTAAATGAAAAGAGCAGTGTGACTCTGTGAGATGAATTCACACATCACAAAGCAGTTTCTCGGAAAGCTTCTTTCTAGTTTTTATCTGAGGATATCTCCTTTTTCACCATAAGCCTCAAAGTCCTCCCAAATAACACTTTGCAGATTCCATGAAAACTGTTTTAGCAATCTACTCCATAAAAGGAAAGGTGCAAGACAGTGAGATGAATTCCCACATCACAGGGAAGCTTCTCAGAAATCTCCTTTGTAGTTTTTATCTCAGGATATTTCCGCTGTCACTTTAGGCTTCATTGTGATCCAAAACAACCCTTCTAAGATTCCACAAAATGACTGTTACCAAACTGATCCATGAAAAGTATTGTGTATTTCTGTGAGATGAATTAACACATCACAAAGCAGTTTCTCAGAAAGCTCCTTTCTAGTTTTTATAAAAGAATATATCGTTTGTCACCATAAACTTAAATGCACTCTGAAATATCGATTGAAGATCACAAGAAAACAGTTTTAGGTAACTGCTCAATGAAAAGAATAGTGCAACACTGTGAGATTAATTCACATATCACAAAGCAGTTTCTCTGAAAGCTTCTTTCTAGCTTTTATATGAGGATATTTCCTTTTTAATCATAGGCCTCATGCACTCCCATATACCAATTTTCAGATTAAATGAAAACAGTGTTAGAAAACTGCTCAATAAAAAGAATGACGTAACTATGTGAGATGAATTTGCGCATTGCAAACCAGTTTCTCAGAAAGCTTCTTTCTAGTTTTTATCTGAGAATACTTACTTTTTCAACATAGGCCTCAATGCACTCTCAAATATCCCTTTGCAGATGTCACCAAAACAGTGTTAGCAAACTGCTCCACGGAAATAAAGGTGTATCTCTGTGAGATGAATTTACACAACACAAAGAAGTTTCTCGGAAAGCTTCTTTCTAGTTTTTATCTGAGGATAATTTCGTTATCACCGTAAGCTTCAATGCGATACAAAATATCCCTTCTCAGTTTCCCCAAAAACAGTTCTACCAAACTACTCCATGAAAATATTCATGTAACTCTGTGAGATGAATTACCAAATCAAAAATCAGTTTCTCAGAAAGCTTCTTTGTAGTTTTTTCCTGAGGTTACTTCCTTTTTCACCATCACCTGCAATGCGCTCCTAAATATCTCATTGCAGATTTCACAAAAACAGGGTTAGGAAACTTCACAATGAAAAGAACAGTGTAACTCTGTGAGATGAATTCACACTTCACAAAGGGGTTTCTCAGAAAACTTCTTTCTAGTTTTTATCTGAAGATATTTACTTAGTCCCCATATTGTTCAATGTCATCCAAATTATCCCTTCTCAGATTCCCCAGAAACAGTGCTACCAACCTGATCTATGAAAAGAATCGTGTAACTCTGTGAGAAGAATTAACACATCACAAAGCAGTTTCTCAGAAAGTTCTTCCTAGATTTTATATGAGTATATTTCCTTTTTCAGAATAAGCTTCAATGCACTCTGAAATATGCCATTGCCAATTCCAAGGAAACAGTGTTAGCAAATTGCTCAATGAAAAGAACAGTATAACTCTGTGAGATGAATTCACACATCACAAAGAAGTTTCTCAGAAAGCTTCTTTCTAATTTTTATCTGAGGATATTTCCTTTTTCTCTATAGGCCTCATAGCACTCCCAAATATCCCTTTAGAGATTCCACGAAAACAGTGTTAGTAAATTGCTCCATGAAAAGAAAGGTGTAACTCTGTGAGATAAACTCCCACATCATGGAGAACTTTCTCAGAAAGCTTCTTTCTGGTTTTTATCTGAAGATATTTCCTTAGTCTCCATATTCTTCAAAGCGATCCAAAATATCTCTTCTCAGTTTACCCAAAAACAGTGCTACCAAACTGATCCATGAAAGGAGTCATGTAAGTCAGTGAGATGAATTAACACATCACAAAGCGATTTCTCAGAAAGCTTCTCACTAGTTTCTATATGAAGATATTTCCTTTGTCACCATAAATTTCAATGCATTCTGAAATATCCTATAGCAGATTCCAAGAAAACAGTGTTAGCAGGCTGCTAAATGGAAGGAACAGTGTACCTCTGTGAAATAAATTCATAGATCACAAAGCAGTTTCTTAGAAAGCTTCTTTCTAGTTATTATCTGCGGATATTTCCTTACTCACCATTGGCCTCAATGTGCTCCTGAATACCCCATCACAGATTCCAAAAAAGTGTTAGCAAACTTCTTAATGGAAATAACAGTGTAACTCTGTGAGATGACTTCACACATCACAAAGAACTTTCTCAGAAAGTTTCTTTCTAGATTTTGTCTGAAGATATTTCCTTGGTCACCATAGACTTCAATGCAATCCAAAATATCACTTCTCACATTCCCCAAAAACAGTGCTATCATACTGCTCAATGAAAAGTATTGTGTATCTCTGTGAGATGAATTCACAAATCACAAAGCAGTTTCTCAGAAAGTTTCATTCAAGTTTTTATCTGAGGATATTTCTTTTTTTACTATGGACCACCATGTGCTCCCAAATATGCCTTTGTAGATTCCACAAAAACAGTGTTAACAAGCTGCTCCATGAAAAAAGGTGTAACTCTGTTAGATTATTTCACACATCATAAAAAACTTTCCTAGAAAGCTTCTTTCTAGTTTTTATCTGAGGATATTTCCTTTGTCACCATAGGCTTCAATGCAATCCAAAATATCCTTTCTCAGATTCCCCAAAAACAGTGCTACCACAGTGATCCATGAAAAGAATCATTAAAATCTGTGAAATGAATTAACAAATCACAAAGCAGCTTCTGAGAAATCTTCTTTCTAGTTTTTATCTGAGGTTATTTCCTTTGTCGCCATAGGCTTCAATGCGATCCAAAATATCCCTTCTCAGATTCCCCAAAAACAGTGCTACTAAACTGCTCCATGAAAAGAATCATGTAACTCTGTCAGATGAATTAGCACAACACAAAGTGGTTTCTCAGAAAGCTTTCTTCTAGTTTTTATCTGAGGATATTTAATTTTTCACCATAGACCTCAATGCACTCCCATATATCCCTTTGCAGACACCACGAAAACAGTGTTAGCAAACTCCTCAATGAAAAGAACAGTGTTACTGTGTGAGATGAATTCATACCTCACAAGACAGTTTCTCAAACAGCTTCTTTGTAGTTTTTATCTGAGAGTATTTAGTTTTTCACCATAGGCCTCAATACGCTCCCAAATATCCCTTTGCAGATTCCACGAAAACAGTGTTAGTAAACTGCTCCATCAAATAAAGTGTAATTCTGTGAAGTGAATTCACATATCACAAAGAACTTTCTCTGAAAGCTTCTTTTTAGTTTTTATCTGAGGATATTTCCTTTTTTACCATAGGCTTCAAAGTGAAACAAAATATACCTTCTCATAAACCTCAAAAACAGTGCTACCAAACTGATCCATGAAAATATTCGTGTCACTCTGTGAGATGAATTAACATATCACAAAGCGATTTCTCAGAAAGACTCAACTTTTTCTATGAGGATGTTTCCTCTGTTACCATGAGCTTCAATGGCTCTGAAATATCTCATTTCAGATTCCAAGAAAACAGTGTTAGCAAACTGCTCACTGAGAAAGAACATGTAGCACTGTGAGATGAATTCACACATCACAAAGCAGATTCTCAGAAAGCTTCTTTCTAGTTTTTATCTGAGGATATTTCCTTTTTAACCATACACTTCAATGTG
Organism: Mandrillus leucophaeus; assembly: GCF_000951045.1. Taxonomy (NCBI): domain Eukaryota; kingdom Metazoa; phylum Chordata; class Mammalia; order Primates; family Cercopithecidae; genus Mandrillus; species Mandrillus leucophaeus. Next base: position 102,751 of record NW_012101907.1, read on the forward strand.
ATCCAAAATATACCTTCTGAGATTCCCCAAAAGCAGTGCTACAAAACTGCTGCATGAAAAGAATCATGTAACTCTGTGAGATGATTTCACAAATCACAAAGTAGTTTCTTAGAAAGGTTCTTTCTAGTTTTTGTCTGAGGATGTGTCCTTTGTCACCATAGACTTCAATGCCCTCTGAAATATCCCATTGCAGATTCCATGAAAACAGGGTTAAGAAACTGCTCAATGAAAAGTGCAGTGTAACTCTGTGAGATGAATTCACACATGAGAAAGCAGTTTCTCAGCGAGCTTCTTCCTAGTTTTTATGTGAGGATATTTCCTTTGTCACAATAGGCTTCAAAACGATCCAAAATATTCCTTCTCAGATTCCCCAAAAACAGTGCTACCAAACTGCTCCATTAAGGGATTCATGTAAATCTGTGAGATGGATTCACAAATCACAAAGCAGTTTCTCAGAGAGATTCTTTCTAGTTTTTGTCTGAGGATATGCCCTCTGTCACCAAAATATTGAATTCACTCTGAAATATCCCATTGCAGATTCCACAAAAACAGTGTTAAGAAAGTGCTCAATGAAAAGTACAATGTAACACTGTGAGATGAATTCACACATCACAAAGTGATTTCTCAGAATGCTTTCTCTAGTTTTTATATGAGAGAATTTCCTTCATCACCAAAAGCCTCAATGCACTTGAAATATCCCATTGAATACTAAGAAAACAGTTTTAGCAAACTGCTCAATGCAAAGAACAGCATAACTCTGTGTGAGATGAATTCACTCATCTCAAAACAGATTCTCAGAAAGTTACTTTGTAGTTTTTATATGAGGGTATTTCCTTTGTCACCATGAGCTTAAAATGTGCTCCGAAATATCCCATTGTGGATTCCAAGAAAGCAGTGTTAGCAAACTGACCAATGAAAACAACAGTGTAACTCTTTGAGAAAATTCACACATTACAAGCCATGTTCTCAGAAAGCTTCTTTCTGGCTCTTATCTGAGGCTATATAGTTTTTCACATAAGGCCCCAATGCACTCCTAAATATGCCTTTGCAGTTTATATGAAAACAGTGTTATCAAACAACTCAAAGAAAAGAACTGTGTAACTCTGTAAGATGAATTCACACATCGCAAAGCAGTTTCTCAAAATGTTTCTTCCTAGTTTTTATCTGAAGATATTTTCTTTGTCATCATAGGCTTCAATGAGATCCAAAATATCCCTTCTTACATTCCCCAAAAACAGTGCTACAAAACTGATTCATGAAAAGAATCGAGTAACACTGTGAGATGAATTAACACATCACAAAGCAGTTTCTCAGAAAGCTTCTTTCTAATTTTTATATGAGGATATTTCCTTTGTCACCCTAGGTTTCAATGTGATCAAAAATATCCCTTCCAGATACACCAAAAATAGTGCTATCAAACTGATCCATGAGAAGAATTGTGTAACTCTGTGTGAATAATTGAAAAATCACAAAGTAGTTTCTCAGAAAGCTTCTTTCTTCTTTTTGTCTTAGGATATTTCTTTTGTCACAATAAGCTCCAATGTGCTCTGAAATATCTCATTGCAGATTGCACAAAAACAGTTTTAGCAACTGCTCAATGAAAAGAACAGTGTAATTCTGTGAGATGAACTTACACATCCCAAAGTAGTTTCTCAAAAAGCTTCTCCATAGTTTTTATTTTAGGATATTTCCCTTTTCACCATAGGCCTCAATACACTCCCATATATCCCATTTGCACATTCCACTAAAACAGTGTTATCCAACAGCTCAATGAAAAGAATAGTGTAATTCTGTGAGAGGAATTAACACATCACAAAGAGGTTTCTCAGAAAGCTTCTTTCCAGATTTCATCGGAGGATAATTCCTATTTCACCACAGGCCTCAATACGCTCCCAAGTATTGCTTTGCAGATGTGACGAAAATAGTGTTAGCAAACTGTTCCATGGAAAGAAAGGTGTAACTCTGTGAGATGACTTCATGTGTCACAAACAACTTTCTCAGAAACGTTGTTTCTAGTTTTTATCTCAGGATATTTCCTTTTTCACCATAGACCTCAATGCACTCCTAAATATCCCTTTACAGATTCCAAGAAAAGAGTGTGAGCAAACTGCTCCATGAAAAGTAAAGTGTAACTCTGTGAGATGAATTCACACATCACAGAGAAGTTTCACAGAAGGCTTTTTTCTAGTTTTTATCTGAGGATATTTCCTATTTCACCTAGTTTTTATCTGAGGATATTTTCTTTGTCACTATAGGCTTCAATGAGATCCAAAATATCCCTTCTCAGATTCCCAAAAACAGTGCTACATAACTGATTCATGAAAAGAATCGAGTAACACTGTGAGATGAATTAACACATCACAAAGAAGTTTCTCAGAAAGCTTCCTTCTAGGTATTATCTGAGGATATTTCCTTTGTCACCATAAGCTACAATGCGCTCTGAAATATTCCAGTGCAGATTCCAATATGACTTCAATGCCATCCAAAGTATCCCTTCTCAGATACAACAAAAACAGTGCTACCAAACTGATCCATGCAAAGAATTGTGAAACTCTGTGAGAAGAATTCACAAATCAAAAAGCAGTTTCTCAGACAGCTTCTTTCCAGTTTTTATCTGAGGATATTTCTCTTTTCATCATAAGCTTCAATGCGCTCCAAAATATCCCAGTTCAGATTCCAAGAAAATAGTGTTAACAAACTGCTCAATAAAAAGAATGGTGTAACTCTGTGAGATGAATTCTTATGTCACAAAGCAATTTCTCAGAAAATTTCTTTCTAGTTTTTATCTGAGGATATTTCCTTTACCTCTAGAGATCTCAATGCACTCTCAAATATACCTTTGCAGATTCCACGAAAACAGTGTGACTAAACCTCCCCATGAAAAGAAAGATTTAACTCTGTGAGTTAAATTCGCACATCACAAGAAGTTTCTCAGAAAGGTTCTTTCTAGTTTTTATCTGAGGATATTTATTTTGTCACCATAGACTTTAATGCAATCCAAAGTATGCCTTCTCAGATTCCCCAAAAACAGTGCTACCAAACTGTTCCATGAAAAGAATCCTGAAACTCTGTGAGAAGAATTCACAAATCACAAAGCAGTTTCTCAGAAAGCTTCCTTCTAGTTATTATCTGAGGATATTTCCTTTGTCACCATAAGCTACAATGCACTCCGAAATATTCCAGTGCAGATTCCAAGAAAACAGTGTTAACAAACTTCTCAATGAAAAGAACAGTGTAACTCTGTGAGATGAATTCACACATCACAAAGCAGTTTCCCAGAAAGCTTCTTTCAGGTTTATATCTGAGGCTATTTCCTTTTCCAACATAGGCCTCAATACACTCCCAAATATTCCTTTGCAGATTCCATGAAAACGGTGTTATCAAACTACTCCTTGCAAAGAAAGGTGTAACTCTGTGAGGTGAATTGACACATCACAAAGAAGTTTCTCAGAATGCTTCTTTCTAGTTTTTATCTCAGGATATTTCCTTTGAAACCATAGGCTTCAATGAGATCCAAAATATCCCTTCTGATATTCCCCAAAACGAATGCTACCAAACTACTTCATGAAAGGTAAGGTGTAACTCTGTGAGATGAACTCACAAATCAAAAAGTAGTTTCTCAGAAAACTTGTTTTAGGTTTTTATCTGGGGATATGTCTTTTGTCGCCATAGGCTTCAATGCGCTCCCAAATACCCTATTGCAAATTCTATGAAAACAGTGTTATCAAACAGATTAATGAAAAGAACAGTGTAACTCTGTGAGTTGAATTCCCACATCACAAAGCCGTTTCTCAGAAAGCTTCTTTCTAGTTTTTATCTAAGGATATTTAGTTTTTCACCATAGGCTTCAATGCAATCCAAAATATCCCTTCTCAGTTTCCCCAAAATTAGTGCCACCAAACTGCTCCAAAAAAGGAATCATGTAACACTGTGAGATGAATTAACACATCACAAAGCATTTCCTCAGAAAGCTTCTTCTAGTTTATATATGAGGATATTTCTTTTGTCATTGAAAGCTTCAATGCACTCCAAAATATCCTTTTGCATATTCCATGAAAACTGTGTTCCCAAACTGCTCTATCAGAAGTACTGTGTACTCGTTGAGATGAATTAACACATCAGAAAGCCATTTCTCAGAAAGCTTCTCTCTAGTTTTTATCTGAGGATATTTCCTTTTTCACCATAGGCCTCAATGCGTTCCCAAATATCCTTTTTCAGATTCCACAATAACAGTGTTAGCAAACTGCAACATGGAAAGAAAGATGTCACTCTGTGAAGTGAATTCACACATCAAAAAAAAGTTTCTCAGAAAGCTTTTCTCTAGTTTTTATCTGAGGATATATCCTTTGTCACCATAAGCTTCAAAGACATCCCAAATATCCCTTCTCAGATTCCCCCAAAACAGTGCTACCATACTGCTCCATGAAAAGAAAGGTGTAACTTTGTGAGATGAGTTCAAAAATCACCTAGTAGATTCTCAGAAAGTTCCTTTGTCACCTTAAGCTTCAATGCAATCAGAAATAGCCCATTACAGATACCAAGAAAACAGTATTAGCAAACTGCTCAATGAAAAGGACAGTGTAACTCTGTGACATCAATTCAGACATCACAAAGCAGTCCCTCAGTAAGCTTCTTTTTGGTTTTTGTCTGAGGATATTTCCATTGTCAGCATAGGTTTCATTGAGCTCCCAAATATTCTTTTGCAGTTTCAAGTAAGACGGTGTTATCAAATTGATCAATGAAAAGAACCATGTACATCTGTGAGATGAATTCACACATCACAACGAACTTTCTCAGAAAGCTTCTTTCCAGTTTTTATCTGAGTATATTTCCTTTGTTACCGTAGGTTTCCATGCAATCCAAAAAATCACGTCTCAGATTCCCCAAAAACAGTTCTACCAAACTGATCCATGAAAACAATTTTGTAACTCTATGAGATGAATTCACAAATCACAATGCAGTTTCTCAGAAAGCATCTTTCTAGTTTTTATCTGAAGGTATTTCCTTTTTCACCATAGGCTTCAAAGCACTCTCAAACATCCCTTTGCAGATTCCACAACAAGTGTTAGCAAACTGCTGCATGAAAAGAAAGGTGTAACTCTGTGGGATGAGTTCACACACCGCAAAGGAATTTCTCAGAAAACTTCTTTTCAGTTTTTTCCTGAGGATATTCCCTTTGTCACCATAAGCTTCAATGCACTCTGAAATATCCGATTGCAGATTCCAAGAAAACTGTATTAACAAACTGCTCAATGAAAACAATACTGTAATTCTCTGAGATGATTTCACAGAACACAAAGAAGTTTCTCAGAAAGCTTCTTTCTAATTTTTGTCTGAGAATATTTCCTTTTTCCCCATAGGACCCAATGCGTTCCCAAATATACCTTTCCAGATTCCACAAATGCAGTGTTAGCAAACTGCTCCATTAAAAGAAACGTGTAACTCTGTTAGATGAATTCAAACACCATGAAGAAGTTACTCAGTAGTTTCTTTCTAGTATTGATCTGAGGATATTTCCTTTGTCACTATAGGTTTCAAAGCGATCCAAAATATTCCTTCTCTGATTCCCCAAATATGGTGATACCAAACTGATCCATGAAAAGAATCCTGAAACTCTGTGAGATGAATTTACCAATCTCAAAGTCGTTTCTCAGAAAGAATTCTCGTATTTATATGAAGATATTTTCTTTGTCACCATAAGCTTCAATGTGCTCCAAAATATCCCATTGAAGATTCCAGGAAAACAGTGTTGGCAAACTCCTCAATGAAAAGAACAGTGTAACTCTGTGAATGCTTCCTTCTAGTTTTTATCTCAGGATATTTTCTTTTCCACTATAGGACTCGATGGGCTTTGAAATATCCCTTTGCAGATTCCATGAAAACTGTATCAGCAAAAGGCTCCATGTAAAGAAAGGTGCAGCCCTGTGAGATGAATTCACTCACCACAAAAGCTTTCCAAGAAAGTTTCTTTCTAGTTTTTATCTGATGATATTCCCTTTGTCACTGTAGGCTTCAATGCGATCCAAAATATCCCTTCTCAAATTCCCCAGAAACAGTGCTACAAAACTGCTCCATGAAAAGTTTCATGTAAATCAGTGAGATGAATTCATGAAACACAAGGTAGTTTCTCAGAAAGCTTCTAGTTTTTGTCAGAGAATATATCCTTGTCACTATAAACTTCAATGCACTCTTTCTAGTTTTTGTTTGAAGATATTTTCTTTTTCACAATAAGCTTCAATGAACTCCGAAATATCCCATTGCAGGTTCCAAGAAAACAATGTTAGCCAACTTCTCAGTGAAAATAACACTGTAACTCTGTGAGTTGAATTCACGCATCACAAAGCGGTTTCTCAGAAAGTTTCTCTCTAATTTTTCTACAAGAATGTTTCCTTTTTTACCACAGGCCTCAAAGCACTCCCAAATCGCAACTCACAGATTCCACAAAAACAGTGTTAGCAAGCTGCTCCATGAAAAGAAAGGTGTAATTCTGTAGACGAATTCGCACATCCTAGAGAACTTTCTCAGATAAGCTCTTTTCTGGTTTTTATATGAGGATATTTACTTTGTCACCATAGGCTTCAATGTGATCCAAAATATCCCTTCTCAGATTCTCCAAAAACACTGCTAACACACTGCTCCATGAAAAGAATCATGTAGTTCTGTGAAATGAATCAACAGATCACAATGCAGTTTCTCAGAAAGCGCCTTTCTAGTTTTTATATGAGGATATTTCCTTTGTCACCATAAACTTAAATGCACTCTGAACTATCCCATTGCAGATTCCAAGAAAACTTTGTTAGCAAACTGCTCAATGGAAAGAACAGTGTAACTCTGTGAGATGAATTCACAAATCACAAAGTAGTTACTCAGAAAGCTTCTTTCTACTTTTTATCTGAGGATATTTTCTTTGTCACCATAGACCTCAATGCACTCCCAAATATCCCTTTGCACATTCCACAAAAACCGTGTTAGCAAACTGCTCCATAAAAAAAAAAAGTGTATCTCTATGAGATGAATTCACACATCACAAAGAACTTTCTCAGAAAACTTCTTTCTAATTTTTATTTGAGGATATTTCCTTAGTTATCATAGGCTTCAATGTGATCCAAAATATCCCTTCTCAGATTCCCCAAAAACAGTGCTATTAACTACTCCATGAAAAGAATGGTGTAACTCTGTGAGATGAATTCACAAACCACAAAGCAGTTTCTCAGAAAGCATCTTTCAGTTTTTGTCTGAGGATATTTCTTTTGTCACCATAAGCTTCAACGCTTTATGAAACGTCCCATTGCAGATAAAAAGAAAACAGTGTTTGCAAACTGCTCTATGAAAACAACAGTGTAACTCCATGCGATAAATTGACCCCACACAAGGCAGTTTCTCGGAAAACTTCTTTTTGGTTTTTATTTGAATATATTTCCTTTCTCACCATAGACTTCAATGTGCTCCCAAATATCTTATTGCAGTTTCCACGATAAAAGTATTGTCTAACTGGTCAAGGAAAAGAATCATGTAGCTCCGTGAAGTGAGTTCACACATCACACAGTATTTTCTCAGGAAGCTTCTTTCTAGTTTTTATCAGGGGATATTTTCTTTTTCACTATAGGCCTCAATGCACTCTCAAATATCCCTTTGCAGATTCCACGAAAACAGAATTAGCAAACTTCTCCATGAAAAGAAAGGTGTAACTCTGTGAGATGAATTAACACATCACAAAGAGCTTTCTCAGAAAGCTTCTTCCTAGTTTTTATCTGAGGATATTTCCTTTATCATCATAGTCTTGAATGTGATGCAAAATATCCCTTCTTGGAATCCCCAAAAACAGTGCTACTGAACTGCTGCATGAAAAGAATCATGTGAATCTGTGAAATGAATTCACAAATCACAAAGCAGTTTCTCTGAAAGCTTCTTTCTAGTTTTTGCCTGATGATATTTCCTTTGTCACCATAAGCTTCAATGCGCTCCAAAATAGCCCCTTGCAGATTCCAAGAAAACATTGTTAGGAAACTGCTCAATGAAAAGAACAGTGTAACCCTGTGTGATGAATTCATACATCACAAAACAGTTTCTCATAAAACTTCTTTGTACCTTTTATCTAAGGATATTTCCTTTTACACCATAGGCCTCAATGCACTCCCAAATATCCCTTTGCAGATTCCATGAAAACACTGTTAGGAAACTGCTAAATGGAAAGAAAGGTGTAAATCAGTGATATGATTTCACACATCACAAAGAGCTTTCTCAGGAAGCTTCTTTCTAGTTTTTATCCGAGGATAATTTCATTGTCACCACAGGCTTCAGGAAATCCAAAATATCCCTTATCAGGTTACCCAAAAGCAGTGCTATCAAACTGAACCATGAAAAGAATCATGTATCTGTGTGAGATGAATTCACAAATCACAAAACAGTTTCTCAGAAAGTTTTTTATACTTTTTGTCTGAGGAAATTTCCTTTTTCACAGTAAGCTTCAATGCGCTCTGAAATATCCCACTGTAGATTCCAAGAAAACAGTGTGAGTAAACAGTTCAGTGAAAAGAACAGTGTAACTCTTTGAGTTGAATTCACACGTCACAAATCAGTTTCTCAGAAAGCTTTTTTTGGTTTTTCTATGAGGATATTTCCTTTGTCACCATAGGCTTCAATGCACTCCCAAATATCCTTTTGTAGATTTCAAAAAAGCAGTGTTATCAAATGGCTCAATGAAAAGAATGCTGTAGCACTGTGAGATTAATTCACACATCACAAAGCAGTTTCTCAGAAAGCTTCTTTCTAGTTTTTATCTGAGGATATTTCCTTTTTCACTATAGACCTCACTGAGCTCCCAAATATCCCTCTGGAGATTCCACAAAAACAGTGTTAGCAAACTGCACCTTGAAAAGAAAGGTAGAGTAGAGCGGAGCAAGATGGCCGAATAGGAACAGCTCCAGTCTCCAACTCCCAGCGCGAGCGACACAGAAGACCGGTGATTTCTGCATTTTCAACTGAGGTACTGGGTT